>NC_089235.1:72810134-73120499 GCF_963924675.1 Phocoena phocoena | reverse complement strand
GGCTTGAACCAAGAAGTCGGGTCCAGCTGGTCCTGGTCTGAAGCACACACTACACATTCCTCTGATGAAGAGCTAACGAGCTCTCTGACTCCACTGCAGAAGGCTGACCTCTCCGACTGGGGCAAGGGAAGCTGAAAGAATTAACTGACCCCGAGGCCAAGCTATGCCTTTTTCCTCTTAGCATTCCTCAGTTAAACAGTGAAAGAGGACAAACCCCAATAAGGGCATAAGAACTGTAAAACCAGATTTTTTGGTAACGCCTCTTAAATCCTGTGTCCTGCACGTAGCCTTAGGACTGGCATTCCGCCATTGAGCAAGACGCCTCCAGCGCCCACACTTCCCTGTAAAGAAGGAAGGGCAAAAACCGCGCAAACCCGACCCCGAAAGGGGGCCCGGTCCTCGAAGCCCCAGCCCCAGGAACCCTTTGGGGTTGGCTCCTGCCTGGGGTCCGGCTGCCCAGAGCTTGACCTGCTCTGGATCACGCTGCAGCCTCCGCATTTGGGAGGAAAAAAACAGCGGCGGGCAGGAGGGCCAGGGCGGGGGCCGGGCCGCGGTGGCGCCTCCGCGGCTCTCATCTGGGCCCCCGCCCGAGCCTCACCGGCTCCCTAGCCCCACTCCTCCCCTCCCTCTCCCTAAATCCCACCGCGAGTCCCGCGCCCTTAGAGGAAGGGGGTGGCTTTGCCCAGCCGCCAGCAGGGGGGATCGGCCCCTTCTCGCTACCATGCACCCGACTCGGGCTCTTCAGAGCCCGTCCTCTCGCAGGGTGCCGTCACCTCCTCCGCGGGACTGATCCCCCGGCCCCCCTGGCCTCTCTTCCCCAGCCTTCCCACCCTGAAGGCGGCGGCCCCGGCGCGAAGTGTCGCCGAGACGTCCCCGCAGAGCCCCTCTCGGGGCGGCGATCCGGTCCCCGCGCCTGAGCCGACAGCAGTCCACGTGGCTCGGAGCTCTATATTCGGCTCGCAGGCAGCCCAGAGCGTGTGGAAACCCGACCGCGTCCGGGTGGAGGGAGTGACGCGGCAAGAGCGCAGGGCGGCGAGGGGCGGGCGCTGGGCGGAGGAAGGGGAGGGCCGCGCACAGGAGAGGCGCCCGCCCGGCTCCGGCGCGCGCCCCGGCTCCTGGCCGCGGCCGGCTCCTCCCCGGCCCGCCCGCCTCCCCCTTCCGTTACACCCGGGGGAAGGTGTTCCCGAGACCGCTCCCATCCTCACCCCGCCTCCCCGCTTCTCCGGCTCCAGCCTCCGCCGGCGGAGCTCCACTATGCCAGACAGTTTCGACACTTTGCAAAGACAAAGACCAGAGGAAGGAGAACGAAGAGGAAGAGGAGGAGAGAGAGGAGAAAGGGGCGATGTGAGCTGGGAAGGGGGCGAGCGTTCGGGACACCCCCTTTTGATTCTCCTCCGAATCCCCTCATCCCCCGAAGCCCAGGAAACTTTCGCGTGTCTCCGGCCGCGGTGAGTGAGCGCGCGGAGCCGGGGGTGCGCGGGGGGCTGCATCCACCGGAGTTGGGATCCGGCAGTTTCGCTTGTGTTCTCCGAGTGGAGGGGCGATTGTCCGCACCCGGGGACAGAAGTGGTGGGGAAGGATCCAGGAGGGTGTGACAGGAGGGTGGAAGTGGGTTGAAGACCTCAGGTGCCGGGAGGGAGGAAGGCAAATGTAGGAAGACCCCTTCCTTAGCAGCGGTGTCGCCGGGGTCTTTGGGAGAGGAAGGAGGTCGCAGAAGAGGGTCGGGCTCAGGGGTTTACAGCCGTTTCAAAAGCAGCTGTTGGGTGCTCAACGGGGAGCCTACACCGGGTCTGGGGCAGCGGTCCCCGGGGTGGCCCCAGTGACATTGCTCTCGGCGCCGGGCTGGCATCTCCCCGGTGGGGGCCGCCGAAAGGCGGAGTGGCCAACGGGGTCGCCCTCCGGCGCTTTAGAGCGGAACCAGGGGTGCTGGGGCGCTGGGAGGCCGCCCAGTGATCCGGTCGGGCGGCCGAGGTTTGGTATCCGGATGGTGCTTCCAAATCCGCTGCGAGCAGGCGCAGATCGAGGAGATGGCCATCGCCCCCGGGGACACCGCAGGCCCGCATTGCTCCGGATACGGTGGAGAGGTTGGCACCCGGGACAGGACGGCTGGACGTGGCGTGGTGGACAGGGTGGGCGAAGGGGAGCGTGGCGGGGGTGGTGCCCGTGGCGACTTGAAACTCTGGGTCCGCCCCAGTCCCGGTAGGCGCCGCAGCTGCCGCGAAATAATCTGACAAAAGTTAGCAACTTGTCTGCGTCTCGGGTGTGTGACCCGCGCGGCGCAGGGGCCGCTGCTTGGGAGAGCGCAGGAGCGATGAGCGGTGCCACCGGGGCATAGCGCCCTGATGGGGGTACAACCTGATTCGGAATCGGGACAGGGGCGCAATTTCTAGCTCCTCCTTTCACTAAGCGAGAGTGTGTTTGAACTTGACCTTCCGGGAGGAAGCGCGCCTGAACTTGACGTGGGGATTGAGGCTGCTCCCCAGCTGGGCGCCGTCGCTGTATCCCGAGGCCTGGTCTCCTGGGAAGGGTGTTGGAATTATCTGGGCTCTGCTCTTCCGCCGGAGACCTGAGTCTCTCCTCCCTCCTACGCGAGGGTCCCAAACCGCACCTTCCACGCTCGGGGCTTGGTGGGGTCGCTGGGCGAGCGGACACGTGCCCGCTCAGAAGTCTGCGAGTGGTTGGGGGTTGGGCGGGTTCTGCGTGTCCCACAGAGGGAGACAGCCTTGACCCTGAGGGCAGTGACCTCCTCACTGCGTCGTCGCCGCATCAGGCATCCGCCGGGCTTTCACGCGCCCACGTCCGGGGACCTCGCGCCTCTTCCGGCTCATCCCCCTCCCTGGTCCCACGCCACGCGGATTTGTGCAGAGATGGTTCCCCAGGGAGACAGCGAGTACCCGCTCCCGCTCTGCGGCTGTGTGCGTGTGCGTGTGCCTGTGTGTGTGTGTGTGTGTGTGTTGAGGTGGCGGGGGGCGGTACTCGCCAGCGGGGAAAATGAGGTCGGCGGGGAACGAGGTTGTACAGCCGTCGCGCCTGGCACACAGTAGGTACGTACGAAGGCTGTCTGAAAAGGCCTCTTCGAGGGAAGGCGCTGGCAGAGGCCGGGACGTCCCTTGCCTCTTTCTCCCCACGTTTACTATTCATTTCGCATCTATCTACCCAGCCCAGCGCTTTTGGCTTCTAGACGTACCTTGCGCACCCACTACGTGCTGGGCTCAGAGATGGGCTCTTCTTAGACGCTGGGGCGAAGCCGCCAGGTTTTCTTTCCCGGGAGCTGCGGGAGAGCGTTCCCGACGTTCGGAAAAGGCAAGGTGCACTGCCCCCTGCCGACTACTCTAGAGATTGCCTCTTGGTTCCGGGGCTGGAAGAGGCGCGGCGGCAGGGTGCCTGGGGTCGCGCCCTGCACCTCCGGTTCCTACCCCCAAACACCATGGCCCGGCCTTTTTCTGAAATCCTGCGGTTAGCTGAAAAGACCGACCCGACAGTTCACCATAATATGCCCCGATCTGGGTACGGAGTGGGGGTAAAACGGGGTCATTGCTCTTCCCTTATAAATACGTTATGCAAGATAAACATTACGTGTAATTGAGTGTGTGTGTATAAGTAGATATGCATACGTATGTTCACATACTACATATGTGTATGTATATATTCACATGCCTCGATTTCAAGTTTGGGGGAAAGGAATTTCATCATAAGAAAAATTTATTTTGCTGAATAAGTGACCGAGTAAGTAGGGGGTCCTTTCCCGACCTTTGAACTACCCCACAGGCGTGGGAATATGCTGCCCCTGTGTTGTGCTAGGCCTGCATTTGCTGTCCAGGTCTGCGCTGGGGCAAGGCCAGGGCCTGGGCCCCAGCAGAGTCTTACCTTCACTTCCCTCTGCTGGCGGGGGGGTTAGCACCCCCATGGAGCACTGGGTTTAGAGAAAAAAAAAAAAACAGGAAGTGTTGCCAGAAGTAATGGCAGAGGAATTTCTTTAAGGGCTGAAGATATGCTCCTGCACGCTCTATCAGCAGATGGAGCTGGCTCTCAAGCAGCTTCCTTCTGACCTTTGGACTGTTTCCACTTTGGCGGTACAGGCCGGGCACTCCCCGGCTGGGCTCACCAGTACCTGAAGTCCTGAAGTCGGGGACCTGCCTAGTACTGGTCGTCGGAGCCTTCTGGTGCCCCAGCTTTGGTGAGCTGGATCCATCGGTGGGCCGAGTGGCGAGGGTTCCTCGGAGGTCCTGGGGCCTCGCGGGTACTTGGGACTCTGCGCCAGGTCGGTACACCTCTCCTCTCTCCACCGCCAGCCCCAGGAACATCACCTGGAGACAAGCTGTCTGCAGCCCCGTAGGAAGGGACCCCTTAATCTTCTGGTCAGTTAACTCTGTCTGAATCCATTGTTGACTCAAAAGCATTATATTTGGACAGGGCTTTTGCCTTGCAGAATCTAAACCGTAATCCTCTCCTAGGTTCCCTCCCATACCACAAAAAACAGCCAAGAAAGCAAAAAATAAAATCGACCAGTTATCTTGTCCATACACGGCTTCCCAGTGAGTTCTCCGTATGCATCTGAACACACACACCATGGGCCGGAGGAAGAGCTGGCCTGGTCACAAAGAATTACTCTAGAATAAGGCTTCCATACACTTTGGTCAGTTATGGAACCCTCTGGAACCTCCAGCACTGCCAACCCCCCTGCAGAGCGGAGGATCTGGGCACGCTCTTCTCAATTTGGTCCCAGGAACCCAGCCTTGGGCCCCAGCAAGACCCTGCGTTCTAGCCCCAGGGCCAGCACTCAGTTATGTGACCACTTAAAACCCAGACTGTTTCAGGCTCTGGGTCTGTGTCACTCTGGGCAATGAGAGGTGTGGAGCTCTGCTGACATTACCTTGGGGGCATTAAGGCCTTTCTTTGCGAAAACAGTGCCCTCCTCCCATGTGCTTTTGCCTCCAGCTCCATCCTCAGAATGCTCCAGGCATCCCTGGCATCACAGACAACCCTAGCCCACCGCATGCCAGCTGTGTACGTACCCCCTTTCACTCCTGGAGCCTTGAGAAGCCCACCCTCACTTGGCAAAGTTATTCTGCAGCAATTCTCAGCACTGGGTATGGAGACAGGGCCCAGAAGCTTCCGGCTCTGGGGTGACATCTGTTAGGACTCTCCAATGATGCATATTGCAAATAGGGACCACAGGGACCTCTCCAGGACCTAGGTGTTTCCCACTGTAAGAGCTGAGATGTTCTTAGAAATCATTTTGTTCAACTAACTCTTTCATTTTATGCAAGAATACTGAGGCCCTGTGGAGAGGTCACAGGGACCTGCAGTGACAGAGCTGATCTAGACTGCTGGCTGGTCTCAAACTTTAAATAGATTAGCTGTCTGGGCTCCCCCTTCCCCAAGCCCACTCATTTCCATACACTTATGTCTCTTTTTCATTGTTGGAGACAAATATATTCTTGGAGATGAAGCTAAATCCGGCCTCTGTACCCTGACACTGAATTAACTCTCGGAGACAGAGTTTGGGGTGAAGTAGAAAAGAATAGCTTTATTGCTTTGCCAGGCAAAGGGGGCCACAGCGGGCTAATGCCCTCGAAACTATGTGTCCCAACCTGGAGTGGGTAGTGAGAAGTTTTATGGTAATGGTTCAAAGAGGACGTGATCAGCTGGTGGCCATTCTTCTGACTGGTTGGTGGGGAGGTACGTGGGAGTCAGCATCATCAACCTTCTGGTTCCACCTGGTTGGATTGTTTCGGTTGAACCAACATTTATTAGGAACTTATTATCTCCCAGGCACCATGCAAGGTGCTAGAACTATAGAGATGGAAGGACATGTGGTCAGTCCTTGTCCCTTCCATCCCCACCCCGCCGGAGGTCACGGTGTCGTGGGGAGGTGCATGGGGACATGAAGAGTTACTCTATAGTGGGGGTTTGCACTAGAGCAGAAATACGCACTGGCCGAGGCGGGGTTTCGACAGAGAAGAAAAGAGATTCGTCTACCTGGGGGACCCATGGAAAGATTCATTGAGGAGACAACCCACGGGTACCTTGGGGAATTCTTCCAGGCACAAGTCAGACTGCAGGAGAGCAAGAGTGTTTTCTTGCATAGAACTGGTATCGAGTCAAAGTGGCGTGTGCCCTGTACAGGTGCGCAAGAAAAATAAAGTAAAATAACAATAACAAGAGGTCTTTTATGCATGGTTCAGCAGAGGGGAGGGAACTGGGGATTTTAGGGGTTCGGTGCTTTGGCCCCCGGTTCCCGCGCTGATCTCCGGTTTGCTTCTGTGGGATTCATCCTTGCTACTCAGCCAGAGTGCAGGTCCCTGAACCCTGCAGTCCTCCAAAGGCTCTGGGCTTCAGAGTGATGGTGTGTGAGAATGCCAGTGGCTACTTTGGCTTTAAAAAATAAAATTCGATGCTTTCTCTCTAATGCTCATCCTTAGACGAGTATCAGGTTGGAGGAGCTGATTTGGGAGAGGGCAGTGAAATGGCGCAGCAGGCAGCGTGGGGGGGGAAAGCACCCAGGTTTTCAGGATCACACTGCCCAGGTCGAGCTGGGTGAGCTCGGGCAAGCCCTGCACCTCCGTTGGCCAAATCTGAGTTGCAGGTGGGCGATTATCCCCCCAGGAAGTGGGCCACTATGAGGATGAAGCAAGGTCATGCGTGAGAGGATATTGCCTGTGGGGCTGGGCTCCCAGAGCCCCCCGGGACCCAGTTAATAACAGTCTGGTTCCAGAGGGTTCTAAGAGGAAGTGCTGCTGGCTGGAGATACTGCCTCGGGACAGAGCATGTGGGAATAGAAGAGGTGACTGGAGGTGGAACGTTTTGGGAAGCTCATGGAAGAACACTGGAAACCCGAGGCTGGCTTTAATGTTCAGTGGTGGGTAAAAAACCCACCCTGGAAGCAACAAGGCAGAATAGCTGGGTTGGGGTAGTAGCATTCTTTTCTCATTCCTGCAGGTTGCCTAAGCGTTTAAAGTTTTCTTTTTCCCTTGGGCATGACCTGGAGAGTTCCCGGGAGCGGTGGCACCTGGGTTGGGGGAGAGGGATGCTCTGCGCCCTGAGCCTGTCCTGGCTCAGGTGGCCTGGCTGGTCAGCAGGCCGTGTGGCATGTGTCAAAGTTGAAGGCACCTGGAGTGGACTCTGTAGTGTCAAGCCAGGGACAAGTGTTAGAGGGACGGCCCTGGTGTCAGGATATTTCCTCCCGTTAGGGGCACCGCTGGCCCAGGGTTCAGAAGTGCCCCACCCGAGTACTGATCCTGTTCTACCTGCTGCTGCCCGTGACCTTGGGGACATCATTTGTTGATGGAAAAAAAGGCACAACCTAAAAGTCGAGGTTGATAATTATGTTTTTTTTGGTGGACTTTCTGAGGACTTCAAGCCGGGGAGACAGCTTCTCAGATCGCTCTGAGGGACTGCCCCAGGTAGGTCAGGGAGGAACCAGGATATAGAGGGGTTTTTGCCACAAAGACCAGGTAGTTCGAACATCAAAAGATTACCACTAATGAGAGAAAACCAGACATCTCAAGTGAATGAATTTGGCACTTTTCTGTGTATGGGAAGATGCATGTCTGGGCTCATTGAAATCATTCCTTTGATGTGCATCTCAGCTATCTAGGACAAGTGTCCTGTCCTTTCCCATCCTGAGTCCCCTCAGGATGTACCTTTGGGGGTGGCTGCAGGGTCTGAGGGTTCGTTGCGATCCTGTGCTCCCTCAGGGGTGACTGTAGTGTCCTGATGGCTGCAGCATCCTTCATTTGCTGAGACGGCAGCAGCATTTTTCATCCACACACTTAAGCTCTGAATCTCCATTTCCTCAACTAGTAGAGGGTAATATAAATCCCCCAAGACAGGATGAGGCTGATGAACAGGCCTTCTTGATTATCAATTGAGTAACATCTACTTCTTATTAAATGTTTAGTGTGTGCCCAGTGCAGTGGCAAGTATTCTAAACCTCAGATCATTTTGTGTTCCGGTAGAAAAGATGTGCACTCACATTGAGTGGAGAGTTTTAGTAAAGAGTGTTTAACAGAGCCGGGAGCAGTATTTAGGGAAATCAGTAAGGGATGTAGCAGTACCTGGGCCCAGTGACCACGCCCCACCATTCCCATCCCCCCCAGAGGAAGCAGAGGGAGGGATGGGGGAGAGGAACCAGGAGAGCACGGCAGTAGGGGCTGATAGAAGCTTGTGGAAGAGCCTCCCCCTTCCCCCTGGCAGGGAGGGGACAGGAGGATACACTCTGCCACCTGGCTCTGTCCTGCCTGCCCCCACAATCCCTGTGTCACCAAGAGACGAGCCCTCCCAGCAGCCAGAGGCCACGGGCCTCCTTGTTGGAGCTTCTCAAGGACATGACGGGATGAAGACAGGTCACCTCCGCACTCACAGCTGTTGGCATCTGACCCTATTTGGACCTCCGTTCGTCTCTTCTGTGTGCTCCACTGGGATCAGGGCCCTCCCCATTTTGCAGACATACCCAAGGTCACATGGTCTTGCCCACACCCGGATCTTCCGTGTGCCTGGAATTACCTTCATGGGAAGTAGGTGACTCCTGGGGAAGGAATAAGCCCACATTTCCAGCTGCCTTGAAGCCCCATCACACATCTTCCTCCGCTCACCCTTTGGAGCTCCCACCACCCACCCTTCCCACCTTGAACTGTACAGGTGAGGAAGTTGAAGGTCAGTCAGGTGAGCCGGTCCACATGGGCTTAAGATACGACCTCTGACCTTGGTGGAGCCACCTCCCTGCATCCCGGCCCCTCAGGGCCTTGCTGTCTCTACCTCGCCCCCTTCTCCCTCCATCCACTTGGCTGAGTCTGAGAACAGTGGCAAAAAAATCCCATAAGCTAAGTCTCAGCATCCCCATTAGATCCTAGAGTCAACTTAGGGAACCAAAACTTTATCATCATAACAACGCAATACAACACAGCACAACATAACACAACACAGGAGCACATAACAACCACAGCTGCCGTTTACAGCTCATGCAAAGTGAGTATGGATGAACCTGACCAGAAACAGACTTGGCGGAGAACTAGCTTTTAGCATTATTAGGAAGCCAGAGAGTGCCGCCCCCAGGGGAGGCTTAGAGCGTCAGGGTGGGGTTCTGCTGGTGAGACTCGGGTAGGCACATAACAGTGGAACCTCCAGAAAGGAGCTGTCAACAAATAACTCAGACACTTTGCTAGATAATTTCCCTGCTATTTAATTATTTTGCCTGTAAATGATTTTTTCCCAGGGGAGGGAGTCAGCTAAGTACATGGAGTTAAAAGTCATAGAACAACTGCGTGAATAGAGTTTAGGAGAAAGCAAAGAGGAGAGAAGAAAGCCGCAGGCAGTCTTGGAACAGGGAAGCTTGCCCGCACATTTTTGGGGGTAAAGTGATGAATGGTCAGCAAAGAGGTTACTGTGTGTGTTCTGTCCTTGAGAAGGTTTCACTTGTTGGATTTTCTAGAAAACCCCGAGAGTTCAACCTTGGAGCCTAGTGATAGGTGGTCTCTGGGTTCCCCTGTGCTCAGGGCCTGCCATCAGCACTTCTACCTCCACTGAGCTAAGATGTACACATTCCCTCCTCAGTAAGAGCGGATCATTTCTTTAATACTAGATCCCTAGTCTTTATAACAGCCCTGTAAGTCACTGTTTTGTACTTTTTTCCTAACCCATTTTACTGATGTGGAAACAGGCTCACAGAAGGGAAGCCACTTGCCCAAGGTCACATAGCTAGAAAGTGGCAGAGCCAGAATTCACGATGGTTCCGTATCTGCCCGAAGCCCAAGATCTCAGGCAGCATGCTGTGTGATTGCCAGGATCGTCCTGTGTCTCTAGATCAGGGGAACCAGGAAGGGGGGCAGCTGCCTCTGGAGGTGCAGCTATGAAACACATCATACCAGGTATCTGTTCCCAACCGTAGCCCAAGACATGTGCCATCCCACCCGACAGGCATGACAAATGGACCCAGGTTCTGTAACATCCTTTTTGGAAGGAGGTTCTAATTTTTCTCCACATGCTCTTTGCCGAGGCCTGGGGCTCCAGGCCTTTTCCCTGATTCACCCATTTGGGGCTGGTTGGATGGGTTTATTTAGCCCTCGATAGTCTGGCTGGGTTCTCAGATCTCCACGAGGACCCCTGCGTTGCTGATTGCAAGCACTCGTCCTTTGGCTTGTCCACATAAATTGAATTCAGAGAGCCCCACGGTGCCTGGGGATTGAGGAAGGACTGAGCAGGAAGGCTTGGTATAAAGTTTGTCATCAGGGGGTGGAAACCTGCCCAGATCCCTAGACAGGTGTCTCTCGGCAATCTGCTTCAAGAAAAATGAACAGTGAAAGCTGCTGTTGCAACACTGAAAACTTGCCTTTTAATAACATCTTCACAGTTGAGAGAAGTGTTTGTTGTTCCGGTTACTTGAAAGCGCTGTTAATCCTACCACCTGGTGGAGAGTTTGATGAATAAAAACTGTTGCTTGGGAAACATGTTAGTTGCCACCAACAAGAATGTTTTAGTGGGGGGTATTCCTGGGTGTTTCTGAAGCGTATCCTTAAATTTTAAACTTCAGTCTTTTGGCAAAAAGGAAATTAAAATGAAAAGGAGAGATTAGAAGGTAGCGCGGCTGTGTACCACACTTGAGGGAAATTTCAAATGAAAAACACACCTTTCAGAATGGTCTGAAGAATTGGTTCCAACATAAGAGCCGCTTCTGTTTTTCTGTCTGTAACCTATGAAAGGGAAGAGACTGAGCTAAGTGAAAATCATCGGTGAACTACAGGCTTATAGAAATGAAACTATGATGTCTCTACAATGCCAAACATCCAAGCAAGGAGAAAAAAATGTACTGGCCCTGGGGACAGTTTGGAATATCAGAATACCCCCTGCATCGTTGGGAACCTGCCCCTGGGATGGAGTAAACGGGTTTTCTCTTTTTCTCTGAACATAAGCTGTAACCGTTATAGGAGAGGTTGGAAGGAAGTTGTGTGTGAGTCAATTAAGTGACAGCAAGTTACAAAGGTTGCACATTTAAAGAGCGTGAAATCCGAAGGAATTGTAAAATCCAAGCATTTGCAAAGATTCTTAGCAGCGCCCTTGTTCAGCCTTCCCCTTCCAGACTTCAGTTATTTATCGACCGAGTCATTCACTGATTCACTCAATAGAAGTACTGGCTCTGCCACTTTCTTGCTGTGTGACCTTCAGTGTGTTTCATAACCTCTCTGTGCCTCCATTGCTTCATCTATAAAATATGGATAATAATAGTACCTACATCCTGGTGGGTACTAAATACTTGGAAAGTGTTTAGAACAGGGCCCTGCAGCGTGCCTACTTTAAAGTGCCTGCTGAGTACATGCTATGATCATCATCTTTCGAGTTAGGAAATCCCTTGCTCAGCTTCCCACTGAAGTTTCCTCACTTCAACTCCACTATGTGGTTATCCCTCCTCTGCTTGAATGCTGCCAGTGATAGCCAGATCACTGCCCCACACAGTGGCCCTCTGACCTCTGGACACCTCTGTGGATTAGAAAGCTCTTCCTCATACAGAGCTTCCAACCATGGAGGACTTCCTGGAGGAGGTGGTAGGGTGGGGGTCTCCGGAGCTGTCTAAATTTAAGGCTGGGAAAGTTGGCTGGGCTTAAGAAGCTATGGTGTGGCCCCTGGACACTAATGGTAGATGAGGTCCACCTGAGACTTTGGACATGACATTTTAGCCATTCCCTGCCTTGTATTTCACTGCTAAGACAGCTCAGACGGAGGCCTGACCCGTGTGATTCCTCAGCCCGTTAGCAGGTAGAGCCAGGGTGAGAAGCCAGCCCTTCGTTCAAGGCTGCCACGGCCGACTTTCACCGCTGGCTTTTCCGCCCGACTTGGGCAGCTCAGGGTTGTCCTAGAGCTTCTGGTGCCCATCTGCACGCCAGAGCAGGGGACACGGCAGCAGGCACAGACCCGGGTGCCAGGACTCCTAGATGACCCCACTGGGCGGGCCCCCTCCTCTAGGGACCCCCATCGTGTCTACACCTCAGCCTCCCAGACCACCCCCTGACCCCCAGTCTCCCTGACCTCCTTCTCAGCAAGTCAGGGTTGGCTTTTGTGAATTCTGCCATCTCTCTGCCCTTGTATCCTTCCTGAGTTTCTGCCCGGGAAATGCTGGACATTCTGGACTCGTTTAACCTTCTAAACAGGGCTTTTCGGTCCTTCTTGTTAACAGTATTTCGACAGTTGAGGACACTGAGGCTCATGGAAGTGGCCCCCCAGGTGGGGACCGGCCCCCTCCAGCCACCCCCGCCCTGCCAGTGTCTGACCTCACGCCACCCAGTGTCTGACCTTACGCCACCCACGTTCCTCCCACCACCCACGTTCCTCCCACCCTCCTTTTGCATTGTTCTGAGAATCAGATAAGAGGTTCCTTCACTAAACCCTATTTCGGGGGCTATAAATAGGACATTTAATGGTGGCACTCAGGTCCCATCACCAGGGACAGAATCTGTGTGATGCCAGCATGTCCTCCAGCCCAGGGTTTTCATGGTTAGCACAAGATTCTTCCCTCCCTCCCTGCCTTCCTTCCTTCCCTCCCTCTCGCTCTCCCTTCTTTCTTTTTCTTCCTTCTTTCTTTCCCCTCATCCACAAAATCTTGTCCCAAAGTACATAGTTAAGCCTCCTTAATTAGGCTGTGGTTGCCTAGAAGACAAAGACATGCGTATTTCACGATTCTTCTCAGTTCTGGCAGGCAGGGAACAGTGCCCATCAGGAGGCCCCGGGGGAGGCTGCCCAGCCTGTCAGCATCTCCTTCCTCTGAAGGCAAAGTCAGTGTAGCCCACAGGAAGGCCACGAGGGCACCGCTCACCTGGAGGCCAAGGGGGCAGAGGGATCAGCAAGGACCAGGGGGAGGTCAGGGCCACTGTTTGTTAGGTCTGGGGCAAGTGCCTTCTGTGTCCAAGCCATATCAGTTTCCCCACTAGTGCTCTGGGGACACCACCACCCATCTTGCCAGCTGAGAGTTGAGATAACTCAAGCAGGAGAGGGTTGGGGAAAAAGCCCCAGAGAACAGATGTCTTCAAGCTGGAAGATGGGTGGGAGCTGCTGACAGTAACAGTGAGGGTGGGAGAGCCATTGGACGGGGGACCCTGGGGAGCAACCCACAGATGGAGCCGGGGCACCTCCCCAGTTGTGTGGTTGATGGAAGGAGGAAGAGAGGAAAACAAGGTGCCCGCCTGGGGGGTCCTAACCGTCCTGCCTTCCTCCAGTCTTGAGGAGCGATCAGGTGTCTCTTCCTGCATGCGGAAGGAGATTTAGCCAGACGAGGCACACAGTGGTGCTAGAACGTTTTTGAAATTCATATCTGTCTAAGTGATGCTGAAGGGTCACCCTGACCCGCTGTCAATGCCACCGCCCACCACGTTTATTTAACCGTGGATCGGGTCCTGTTCCAGACCCTTTCCTTGCCGTTACTGCTCACAAAATCCCACTGGCGGGCTTCCCTGGTGGCGCAGTGGTTGAGAATCTGCCTGCTAATGCAGGGGACACGGGTTCGAGCCCTGGTCTGGGAGGATCCCACATGCCGCGGAGCAGCTAGGCCCGTGAGCCACAACTACTGAGCCTGCGCGTCTGGAGCCTGTGCTCCGCAACAAGAGAGGCCGTGATAGTGAGAGGCCCGCGCACCGCGATGAAGAGTGGGCCCCACTTGCCACAACTAGAGAGAGCCCTCGCACAGAAACGAAGACCCAACACAGCAAAAATAAATAAATAAATTAAAAACAAAAGTACCAATGCTACCGTGGATGTGAGGATTAAATTAGTCAATGCTTAAAAAAAAAATCCCACTGGCCCAGGTTCAGAGGAGGAAGCAAGATTCTGAAAACCTCATTAACTGGTACAGAGTGATGCAGCCAGTGAACAGGCAAGCTTGCAGAGAATGCCTGTCTGCGGGTTGACATTTGATCAGACGGCCGTGGGAGACAGTACTGTCCCAGAACAAAAAAAAGAGCAAAAGATGGGGGAGCGTTTGTCCCCACGGACCTGGACCTGGGGTCTCTGGCCCTCCAGCAGCAAGAAAGGCAAAATATGTGGGTGGACGGCTACCTCCTTCACACCCAGGGAGCTGTGCTTACGGTCTGCATCACTGATGGAATCACGTAACGTACAACAGGGTGTGCAGAGATGCGTGTGGTGGAAATGTGCATCTGTGTGCGATGGCTGGTGTGTGTGTGTGTTTCTGTAGGGGGTGGCATGTGACCGCTGTCCAGTGCTTGCAGACACCTTGATCAGGTTGAGGATGTGATTACGGAACTGGGGAGAGGGCATTTCCTCTCTTGCAGTGGGGTTTTACCCAGGCGAGCGACTTAACGCACAGAGGCGTTAACGTGAACACGTTTGTACCCCCAGCACCCAGCAGAGTGTATGCAGAATGTGCGGTGGGTAAATGCTAGTGTCATTTGTGCATCAACAAATATCTCTGAGATCTGTTATGTGCCAGGCACTGTTCTAGGCAGACAAAGACCCAGGGAGTTCACATCCTAGCAAACAGCGGGGAAGGGAAGGGATTGGCCGTGAGCAGGAAAAAATAGCAGGATGGGGGGGCCAGCAGGGGTACCCCGGGGGAGATCACAGTGTAGGTGTGGTGGTCCAGGAAGGTCACTCTGAGGAGATGTTTATGGAACCACGTCCCACTGCTGATAGGAGAGAACAGACCGTGAGGGTGGGGAGAGGAGGGGCTGCCGATCAAAGGACAGGCAGAGGACTCATTTACTCTCCTCCAGGGGCTGTGGCCTGCCCCCTGCAGAGCCAGGCCTGTCTTCTCCAGTGCATCCTTTCTGGCCTGAAGAGTCACATGCGTGGGCTCTCTCCCTCAGAGCTCAAGCATTTCCTCCCCCCAAATAAATGTTATCAGCTGGACCACAGACAGACCTCAGGCCAAGGCATTCCGCGTAGATAAGAGCACAGTTTGGCAGTCTTTAGATATGAAAATGGACAGCAGTGGAAAGCCTGGTGGAATTTCTGTTGCTGATAACCTTTAAGAAAAGAGCACTAGTTACAGGAGGGTTGTTTTCCTGAAAGAGAGGAGCCATCTTTGAATATCTGAGAGGCTGTCAGTTGAAAAAGGATTAACCCCTTCTGGGCAATTTTGAGGAGAGAATCCAAGTGGAATGGGTGAAATGAACAGATTTCAGTTCACGGAGTGTTATCCTTCTCATCCCCTCATTCATTCATTCAGCAAACACACCTAGGTGCCCGGCACTGTGCCGACGCTGGAAGTGTGACAGAATAAGGTAAGGGCTGTGTCTTCAAGATGTTAATAATTTAATGGGAGAAACAGACGGATTAACAGATCAGTGGTATGTCGAGATGCAGTTCTGTGACGCCTGAAGCTAATACAATTTGGGAGTTCTCTTTAAGAAGAATACAAGGTTAGGAATTTAAAATGCAAGCCCTAGATTAATGGGGAGCCACTGAGGGCCCCTGGTGCTTACCCTTCCTTGGCCTGGCCCAGGCCTCCTCTGGGAGAGGTGAGAGGGCACGAGGGTTTGTTTCCTGTGAGGCTGGATGAACACTTGGCAGAAAGGCTGGCAGTGGGAATTCTGGAATTCTGGTGGTAGGGCAGCCTCACCTTCTGGGTCCCCCGAACCCTTGTTCTTGGGTTCTTGCGATTTTCAAAGGTGCTTTCCTTAAAGTTCCGCAGGCTGACCTTGTGATCCCAATTCCGGGACAGTGTTCTGTGGAATCGCCTGGCCTTCAGGAGTGTTAGTGCTGGTGGAGTGGCTGTGAGCACTTTACAGAGGGCTCACCGGGGCTCATACGCTCTCCTGACAGCCCCCGATATTGACACCTTTAACCCTACAGCCACTCTGCATGCCAGCTGCTGACATTCTCCCTGTTTTACTGATGATGGAACCAAGACACAGAGTGGTTAGGTACCTCACTCACAGATGCACAGCTAATAAGTGGAGGAGCCGGGCTTTCAAGCTACCTAGCCTGCCTCCAGGGCTCCGTGCCCTTGCTGCATTGCCTCTCCAGGGTCCTCGCTGTTTAACTCTTTTCTAGCAACATTCTGGAAATATCCGGAGGGGCCAGCATGGGAGAGTGGCTATAGTACATACGTAGAATGGGCTAATAAGTGTTTGATCCGTACAAAGAGTTCTTACCAGCATGCTGAAATGCTTTCATTAGGTGTGAAGGTGGGATACATAAGAAGTAACACTGTCAACAGTGTTAGCAGTGCTTGAACCCCCTCTCAGCCTTTGTACCCTCACCTGGACGGCGGTTATAATGGCTCATTTCGTTCACGCATCCATTCAATAGGTTTTAACTGAGACCCTGTCATGCGCCTGGTACTGGGAATATGGTGGTGACAAACTCAAGCATGGCTTCTGCTCTCCTGTTGATTACTTTTGGTCCAGCTTCTGATTGCACAGTCTGTCTGTGCTTTCTCCCTCTTTGTTGCCCTACGTGTACCTTCCCGAGGCCCTGATTGGCCCCCAGCCCCAGATCCAGCCCCACCCAACACCTGTTGCCTCATTTGTAAAATGAACCAGGGACCCACAGACCTCCTGGACTTCAGAGTGGTTCTTCACAGTTGTCAGCGGGCATACCTCACATCATTACCATCTTCTAGAAAAGGTCAGGCTCCTGACAGCTGCAGGGAGTGCCCTCGTCCCTGGATGTTCAAAGATCCAGCCCCGGTGGACAGCTGGGCTGGAAGGGAGGAAGCCAGGGCCCTAGAGTCCAAAGAAGAAGCTTCAGGACAGCTCTGCCATTGCCAGCTGTGCGTCCTTAACCTCCTGAGCTTTGTTCTCTTGATAAATGGGGCCAGTCCCACCCACCAGGGGAGATGGACCCCACGGGGACATGCAAGCTGTAGCAAGTTCAAGGCCCTGGAGTGGGATCCCCCTGGCAGGCACCTGCGTCTGTCGCTCTCCAGCTCTTGGGCAGGCATTTTGCTACTCTGTGGCTCAGATACCTGGTCTGTAAGAAAGGAGACAATCACAGTACCCCACCTACGAGGGGTTGTGAGAATTAAATGAGACGATGATTCTAAGAGCTGGGCACGGTGCCTGGCCCACAGCCAATGCTGGATAAGTTACAGCCGTGTTATTATTATTACATTAGAGCTGAGCCGCACTGGTGGGACGTGTGAGCTGTGAGGGTAGGAGGGAAAGGTGTCCAGCTACAGCAAAGACATCTCTTCCGTGAAAGGATGGACATCCCAGGGGTAGCTGTTGCGAACAGGCCTGGAGGCCTTGACAACACTAGGGTCACAGGAAGAGGGCATCCACCCAATGCATGGAAGTTTACTGCGTCCTTTTAGGAGCCAAACCCATAGACTGAGTCATCCTCAAAAGATTAATTTCTGTTCTAATCAGGCCCAGCTGATAAGCATTTGGGCATTTACAATAGCCTTTGTTCCTGAAGGGTATCCAGTTGTGCCCTTCCAGCCTGCAGTGACCATTTCCCTTATGGCCTCGGGACCTAGTCCAAATTCCATAGCAGGACAGACAAGGCCACTACCACCGGAGACCCCGCCCACGTCCCTGGCCTTCTCACTGCTTTCTGGTTCTCGTGGTTCTTATGATTGCAAGATGCACCTCGGCAAAGACCATCAGGGAACTTCGAAAGAAACCCAAGGTTTATTGGCCTGGGCCACGCAGGGAGGTGGAGGTGTGCACAGACCTGGGGTTCTGCCTTTACTGGGGCTAAGGTTGGGGGCCTGGTGTTTTGCAGGGTCACTCTTTACTGGCAGATTTAAAACAGAAGAGCGAGAATTAAAGCGTGGGAAGGGAGAAGCAAGGCCACTCAAAAGGTCAGTTATCTAGGCTACCCAGGGCTTTCTAGAAAGAGGAACTTCATGGGTAGGGCCAACTGGCCATTTATTTAGTTGTGTAGCTGTGGCAGTATGTTTATTCGAGATGGGTGCCTTTCAAATATTAGATGCCTCGGCAATGAAAAGCTTAATGTCAGGCACTTACATTACAATCAAAAAAGCTAACTGCCAGGTATTTCCACTACAGATGCATAGGTGTGGCTATAGAGACAGACTTAGATACAGACGCATCCTATGTTCTCATCATCCTAAGTAACGTTCGCGCTTAATGAAGTAACTTTCCTGTCTCCAGGACTTGGACTATGCGGTCTGCATCTGCTCTGCTCTGCCACTAAGAACACCCTTCTTTTACTTTCCTGCTTCAATCTTCTCTCCTTCAAAACTCAATTCCAGCATTGTCTCTTCCAGGAGTCCTTCCCCGCTCTGCCCTCTACGTGCGTGCGTGCGTGCGTGCGTGTGTGTGTGTGTGTGTGTGTGTGTGAGAGAGAGAGAGAGAGCGTGTGGCTGGCTTTCATCCCACTGACCCCACTGCTTGTGGTGCGTGGCCTGTGTGTGTGTCTGTTTTCCCTGTTGGCTGGGGAGCTCCATGGGGAATAGGAATGTGTGATTCATCCTTCGTGGGGACTTACTGAGAAACCACCTGGGCCGGGTGCATCTCTGCATCTTGAGGGCCAAGAATGGGCATTTGAAAGCGGGCATGGTTTGTCCACTTGTCTCAGCCGCAGAGAGCCAGCCCCGGCTGTTGGTTTGGCCAACATGATGTCCAGTGAGCTGACCTCTCTGCCGAGCTGGACACAGGCCTGCGCCTCCTTGGGGATCATTTCTCTCTCCTTGGGCCCCCCTCGGGCCTCACTCAGCCTGCCACACTTCCTCTACCTCCAGCTTTTGGAGAACTGGAGATGGGGGATCCCATGTCTGGAGGCTCATGGCTCTTTAACGTTGGGACTGGCCAGCATCTCTGTGTTGCTCACAGCTCGGCCTGCCTGCTTGCAGAACACCTGCTATTTATAGACCTGCCTGCCTCCGCCTAAGTTAAGCAAGCATGTCCTGCCAGGATAGCCCACTGCCCTTTTGGACCTGGACCAGGAGAAAGAGGAAGAAGGACATGGGAGGGACCCAAAGCCAGCCAGTCTGAAATCCATTTGGCCAGCATGTCCTGTACACTGTGCAGGGAAGAGACACGTCACCGTGTGGCTCAATGGTCTTCACGTAAACACTTTGTCGCAGGCGCTAAAAATATCCTCATTGCTGGGGGATTGGCCATCAGAAAAAGAGGACGGACGGGAAGGCCTTTGGGGGCAGGGGAGATGGATTTCTTCCTTCTAGTGGTTGGATGTATGGAATTGGCTCCCTGTACCAACCACAGGGAGCCACAGCAGGTGGACAGTCGCTTAACTGGGACCTCCTTGAGGGCAGGGGCCATCTCCTTCCCCACTGAGTCTCCGGTACCCCAGCCAAGGAGGTGGCACTCAGTGAGTGTTTCTGGAGTTGTCCTGAACAACTGTCATACTGTGTGGCTGTGTAGTGATCCATCAAGTAGCAGTACCATATGACTTATCTGTCTCTGTGACTGCATATTTCTGTGTGATATGTGTCAGCGTAGACCATCATCATTATTGTAAACAACGCTGCACTGAATTCACATCTTCCTGCTTTTAGCATTTTCCTTCATTTGGACTATGTCCTTGGGATGAATTCCCAGGAAAGAGGTCCTTGCCACCTATTACCTATTGTGACTTTGTCATGGAACAAAGAGGGGAAGTCAGACGAGGGACAGGAACTGGAAGAGACTTTCTGCTGGGACTGGGAGAAGAACCAGTGCAAAGGCCAGAGGCAGCAGCAGTGGGATCTTGTGAGGGCGAGCGCATGTGCTCTCAGCTGGGTCCAGTGTCCACCCACCTCCCCAATACACACACACACAGACACTCACATGCACTCACACACATAGGGAGAGGCATGTTGGCTGTCATAGCACCTGTGGAGTCTTCTGGCGTTAGGTAGATAGCAGTCAGGGATGCTATACATCTTGCAACATGGCCAGTCCTTCCCTGGGCAGGAAGAATAGTCTTCTCCAAATTGCCAAGATGCCCTCTTCAAAAACCCCGAGGGAGGACTTCCCTGGCGGTCCAGTGGTTAGGGCTCTGCACTTCCACTGCAGGGGGCGCAGGTTCAATCCCTGATTGGGGAACTAGGATCACGTCTGCGCGGCACAGCCAAAAACAAAAAAACAAAAAAAAAACCCCCAAAAACCCAAGGGAGATGTGGTATCGAGTAGCGTAGCAGCAGTTCTTAAACTTTTTTATTTTCAAGGCCTCTTTACATTCTTAAACATTACTGATGGTCCCAAATAGGTTTTGTGTCTTATATCTTTTAACGTGTATTGTGTTATTAAAATTGAGAAATTCTTTACATATTTATTACTTTAAAAATAACGATAGGGACTTCCCTGCTGGTGCGGTGGTTAATAATCTGCCTGCCAGTGCAGGGGACACGAGTTTGAGCCCTGGTCCGGGAAGATCCCACATGCCGCGGAGCAACTAAGCCCGTGCACCACAACTACTGAGCCTGCGCTCTAGACCCCGCGAGCCACAACTACTGAGCCTGCGTGCCACAACTACTGAAGCCTGCGCGCCTAGAGCCTGTGCTCTGCAACAAGAGAATCCACCGCAATGAGAAACCTGCGGACCGCAAGGAAGAGTAGCCCCTGCTCGCCGCAACTAGAGAAAGCCTGCACACAGCAACAAAGACCCAATGCAGCCCCCCCCAAAAAAAACACAATAGAAAGGGTCGATGAAAAAGGTTCAAATTATCCAGAAGTTGTAATAAATCTAAATACATATAAAAAAACAACAAAAAGATAATAAGGTCATCACATGGTAACATAAGTGTGATGAAAACCAGCTACTTTCCCAAACAAAAAAGAAAATTAGTGAGAAAAGTAGTGTTGTCCTACAGATCTCCTCCATGTCTGTCTTAAAGGAAGTCAGTTGGGTCCTCAGTCGGCTGTTGCCTCGGCCTGCGGTGAAATGGCACACCACTTGCCTCCGGGAAACCCCTGAGACTGAAAAAGCAAATGATGTCTTATTAGCACTATGAAAATCGATTTGATATCATGGACTCCCTGGAAGGGCTTATTGACCCCCTGGGGTCCCTGGAACATAATTTACAATGCAAAAGTACAAGAATATGGCTTTGCAAGCAGGCTGCTGTGGGAGGAGGGGAGGTCATGTCTCAGGCAGAGCCATATATCCATATCCTAGGAATAGAGTCACGTGTATTCACCCACATCCTGCTAAATAAGCTTGGCGGTTCTCACACAATGAGTTAATGCAGAATTCCACAAACAATGTGAATATTCATTTATTGGACAGTGGTACCAACATCATTTTAAGATGTCAGTATTGTCCAGTACTGTTACCAAGGCAACAGCTCTAAGCCTTCTAATTTCTCAGTATTTGGGGGAAAAACCCACAAAAAGAAGGCAGGTAAACTCAATAATTAACTAGTTTCTAAACAAAATGTTTGCCATTCCAGTGTCAGCAATCTTGTGCTCTGTTCCAATTTAATCATTAATCTCTACCACAGTTTTTCACCCTTTTATTTGTTCGGTGCCCTTGAGCAAAAGCCCAAGAGAGTGAGACTGAAAAAGCTAATGATGTCTTATTATCACTATGAAAATGGTTTTGGTGCCGTGGACTCCCTGGAAGGGCTTACTGACCCCCTGGGGTCCCTGGTACATAATTTACAATGCACAAGTACAAGGTGAAAGGCATGGCTTTGCAAGCGGGCTGCTGTGGGGTGAGGAGAGGTCACAGCCCAGGCTCATCGGCATCCAGCTGGGTGACCTCAGGCAAGATATGTAGCTTTTCTGTGCTCCACTTCCATCCCCTATAAAATGGGATAATAGTACCTATTTCTCAGAGTTATTATGAGAATTAAATGAGCTGATAGGTATGACGCTCTTAGAGAACAGTGCCTGGTACTTAGTAAATGCTATGTATCCATACATATGCACATGCATGCTATATGTGTATGTATATGTGTATACATATGTTCTGTACGTACGCTATACGTATGTATACACGTCATACTATATATACACTATATATGCGCATATGTGTATGTATACATATCATACTCTATACATATACTATATATATACTGAAGCCAATAAGAAACAATTTTAAGTCACTACAGCAGAAGTTACCCATTTCACTTCATTGCTAAGAATCTGAATCTTAAACAGAGCCACATCTTTTTTTTTTTTTTTTTTTGGTACGCGGGCCGCTCACTGTTGTGGCCTCTCCCCTTGCGGAGCACAGGCTCCGGACGCGCAGGCTCAGCGGCCACGGCTCACGGGCCCAGCCGCTCTGTGGCATGTGGGATCTTCCCGGACCAGGGCACGAACCCGCGTCCCCTGCATCGGCAGGTGGACTCTCAACCACTGCGCCACCAGGGAAGCCCGAGCCACATCTTAAGGCGGCATTTCTGTCCCCTCACGCCGGTGGGCGCACTGAGGGACAGTCACATGGTGCCTCGTAGAGCATGACCATCACGACGGGACCCCAACGAGAGCTCAGCTGTGGGGTGCAGGGGCCGCGTGTCTGTCCCAGCTCGTGCTCCCTGGAGCCCCCGATGAAGGGCTTGGTGACAGCTCCCAACTGCCCTCCTCATTTTCCCTCCCTTTGCTGGTGAAGTGACTGTCTTCATTTAACCCCTGATTGAGGACATCTTGCCGCTGGGTCAGGAATCAAAGCAGGAGCCCCCGGTGCCTGGCCCCAGGGATTCCCCGGAAACCCCAGGCTGCTCCTGACGGCTCACGGGATGCTCTGTCAGTGGCGTGGTGGCTCACACTGGGAGTGTTTTCCTGAAATGCTTTTTGTTTGGAAGCTCTCAGTGTGAGCTTTACAGAGGCATATGCATTCCCTTAGGCTTTGAAAATAGACATCGGTTCCAAAAGAAAAAAACGATAAAAGGTCGGTGTGGATTATCCAGCCACAGCTTTTGAGCGTGTGAAGAAGGAATTGGCAGGGCGGCGGGAGGGGGGTCTCTTAATAAAGCGCTGGGTCCTTCTCTTGCGCCCGCTTTATTCATTGATTCTACTAACAAATATCGATTGGATGTTCCCTTGTTCCAGGCAGGGTGCAGAAAGCTGAGGCTCCCTCAGTCAACTGACTGTGAAATGTACGTCTCGGTGGGGCTGACTTCTGATAAATGACCAAGTTATCAGGTGGATTCAGGGATCTGTAGGAAGATGGGAAGTGCTGTGAGAGAGAGCGAGAAGCTAGGACAGGACTTGGGAGTGCTGCCGGTGGAGGTGATGGGCTGGTCACACTGAGAGCAGAAAGGTGAGCAGAGACCTGGAGGCAGTGAGGACCTGATCCAGGTGGGCAGCTGGGGGGACAGCCATGGCCAAGCCCTAGACTGGGAGGAGTGCGCCTGGAGAATCCGACCAGCCCTGCAGAGTGAGTGAGGTGCCGGTAGGTGGTCAGGGGGGAAAGGGGAGGGCCGATTGAAGGGGTCGCCTTGACCTTTGGGTGATACTTGTCTCCAAGGGTGACCCTGTGTGTCCTGATGGACTTCAGTGATTTCCTGTGGCTAATTCCCTATGCTCCTCCAATTATTCAGCCTCCCCCCTCCTCTGGGAAACCAGCCCCGAACTCCTGCCTGAGCCTGGAGCCCCTCCTCCGGGCTCCCGTGACAGCCCACGTCGGCCCCTAGCCTCGCGTCCCCAACCTCAGATGGAAATTAATCCGCCTGCCAGATTAAGACCCATTAGCTGGGTCTTTCAATATTCTATCTGCCAGGTGGGCTGCAGCTGGGCCTGGGTTTCATGACGTCTAACCCTTGTTCAGGAGCACCACCCCCAGCCTGTAAGAGACCCTAGGGCCTTTCTCAAATTCCAGCTCTCCTGTAATACCCTTTTCATCTTGTCCCCAAACGGACTGATCTCTGTCCTTCATCAGAACCCGCTCAAATTCTCTCGTGCCCCTCCCAGGCACTCAGCACATTCTGCGTGGCATTTGCCGGTCACATTCCCCCACTAGATGCTAAATTCCACAAGGCAAGGAACGGCATGTGTGTCATCTTCGTGGCTGGAGAGAGCTGGGGATGAGTACCCACCGCTACAAGGTTTGCCCCCGAAGCCTTCAACGCCCGGCTGTGCGGTGCTTTTGCGCACCCTCCCCCCGCATGTGCCCATCTACCTGCTCAGTACCTACAGTGCCCATGCGTCCTTGCAAGGCCATCCCTCTGCCAGGAGTGCGCTTGCCCTATTTCTCCACCCAGCAGGTCACCTGCCGGCCATTACTAAACTCAACAAAAGGGCCACCTCCTCAGGAAACTGTCCCCGTTGACCCCTCCCCTTTAGCGCCGGCCCTTCCCCATCTTGCTGGCTGTTTTCCTCTCCCCACAATGGATGGAGAGGCTCTGATGTGCCAGAAGGATTCACGTGGCCCTGCCGTCGGAGCCCTTGCGGTCTAGAACAGGGGCAGTGAACTCTTTCTGTAAATGGCCGGAGATAGTAAATATTTGCGTTTTTGTGGGCCAGATCGTCTGTGTTGTGTCTGCTCAGATCTCCCATGGCAGCACAAAAGCAGCCACAGGCAATACATAAATGAACAGGCGTCGTTGTGTCCCAAGAAAACTGCATTTGCCCGAACAGGCGGCCGGCCAGATTGGGCCCACGGGGGGTCATTCGCTGAATCCTGGTCTTAGCCTTGGCTGTAGAGGAAAACAGCTTGACTAGCACTTGTATGCATTGTTTGCTAATGCCTTGCGTCCCCCTCGCTGGACAGGGGCTCTCTCTGAGCAGAGAGCGTTTGCACTCAGCACCGCACCCTCAGGGACTGGCACGTGCCTGACACAGGGCTGGCCGCTGGCACGTGGGACCAGTCAGTGAGTGACGGAATGACGTTCCTGCAGGTCCTGAGCCTAGCAATCTGGGCTGGACCCTGCCTCTTCGCTGCCAGCACCAAGGCTGAGGAGGGGCTGGGCGTGGGCTCTGGGGCCCCTGGGCAGGAAAGCAAATCCCCTCCTCCAGGTGCACCATTTCTGCACTGATTTTAATGGGGTGAGGATGGGTGCCATCTGCTCGAGGTGGCCCTGGGAGGATTCCGCTCAGACTCCCGACATCCTAGGAATGCCTCCTTCCTGGCCGTAGCCCACAGACTTCTAAGCCACCCGGCCTTAACCACAGAGCTGAGAGCGGGCTGGGGGCACCTGGAACTTCCTGTCTGCTGTTAGTCCCTGAAAAGGAGGCATTGAGGTATGAGACCCATCTGGAGGCAAGCTGTTCCCTTCCTGCACGGGGATGGTCCCGGGCTCTGCGTGGCCTTGGCTTGAGTCCCGACATGCACTTAGGCAGCGCCTTGTATGCTCCAAGTACGATTCACTCACGTTATTTAATTGTCATAACTGCCTATGCTGGGGATGTTATGATCCTGATGTGTCACAGGGGTTACACCACATGGGGGCGAAGCTGGGATTTGAACCCAGCAATCTGCCACAGAACCTTAGCTCATAACCTCCATGCCAAGCTGACAGGCAGTAGGAAGGTCAGAGAGCTTGAGGGAGCCAGAGTGGATCAGACTCACCCACCACCCCAACCTCCTTTCTCCAGCTGGGACACCGTTGCACAGAGAACTGAAGTAATCTGCCCCAAGATCACACAGCATTGGTAGTAGAGGCAAGATTTGAAGCAGGGTTTCGGTTTCCAGTCCAATGTGTTTTATCCACAAGCCCAAACCCCTCCTTTGGCCTGGGACCTGCAGAAAAACAGAGGCGAGCTCTCTTCTCCCACCCAGAGTAATCTAGCCTCTCACCTTGTTCTTTGTTAAAAAGCAGGGAGGTGGCAATACAGATGCACACCTTCGTTAACATGGTTGGGTTTCTGGGCCCGGAATCAGCCAGATCTGGGCTCAAGAATCAGTACGCTGATGGGCTGGGGCAAATCTCTGACCCTCTGGTTTCTCATCTGGCAACTGGGGCTACAGGCCCCACTTGGCTGAGTTGTTCTGAGAACCAAGTACACTGATGTATCTGAGTGTCCAGCCATCACAGAGCCCACAGCCTTCAGCAAGCATGGCCTCCGGTCCCCGCTTCCTCATTCGCTCCCTGCAGTTCCCCCACCCCCTCTGCACCAGGAAGCTGCGGGCACCCCTCCCACTGCACTCAGCTGCAGAACTTCGTGCCATGATTCCTCTTGTGAGTGGACGCTCTGACCTCATCTTGGGCAGTATTGCAAATCAGGAAACCACGCTGGGCTATTTCTACCCCAGGGGCCGGGGCAGCTCACTTTTTTGTTTTTGCCCCGTAATTGCAAGGTTTTACAGTGGTTTCTCTGTTGCCCGAAAGTCCCAGTATTCGCTCTGTTTCTCTCTGACACGTAATTGTATCTCAGGAACCCACAGCAATTGGGCCCCTGGCCCCTCGGTGGATGCCTTTTTTCTGTGGAGACAGATGTCTGGATGAAAAGAAAGATATTAGCTGGTTGAAGCAAACGGTGATTAGACAACCCTTTACTGAAGCCTCTGCATGGATTTGCTGGCTCTGAATGTTTGGGGAGCCTTGAAGTCTTCATCAGCTCTTTCTAGCTTCCTTCCTCTTGATCTAGAACAATCTGTAGGAACCCAGACCCTGGAGACTGGCTGGGGAATGAGTGATGGAATAGGGAACGGCAGAAGGTGAAGGTCTCTGGCGCCCAGGGCTGGGGAGTTGTCAGGTCTGCAAAGGTGGGAGAATCTTCAGCTTAGGAGCTTGTCAAAATGCAGGCTGCCTAGGGTCCAGGCCTGCCTTCCAATGCAAGGCTACCTTTGGGAGAACTAAAGGAAGTGGCAGGGTCCACTTACCTGCAAAACGGTGATGTCAGCTGGAGGTGGCAGTGTTGCCTGGTGGTTAAAGCTCTGTCCTGGGAACACTGCCTGGGTTTGTGTCCTGGTTCTACCACTTACAGGCTGGGTGACCTTGGACAAGTTCTTAACCTCTCTGCGTTTCAGATTTTCATTTGAAAATTTAGGGTGATAATAACTTGCTCAACCTTCATTAAAAACATATATATATTTTTTACCAGTCATAAATATTACCCTGGAAGAGCACTGACCCCAGTGCAGACCTTAGGGAATTCCTGGGAATCCCATGAGAGTTGACTGTGCATTTGACACAGAGCGGGAAACATGGCTGGTCTCCGTCGGTGGCATGACTTCTCAGTCTTTACATAAACTCCCGATCCATCCTTGCAGTGCCCCGTTGAGGTAGGTGCTAGTTTTAACATCACAATCTCTGCTTTACAGAGAAAGGAGAAAAAGGCGCAGAGAGGTTAAGAGACTTGCCCAGGGGTGCCCAGCAAAGATTTGGCAGAGAGAGATTCAGACTCAGGCAACTTGGCCCCAGAGTCTATGTGCTTAACCTCTAGGCTTTCCTGCCTCTCAGCGTGGAGGGAGCAACAGCTACGCACAGACGTGGTTGTTGCCGTGTGACATGTGCTGTGACAGAGGCACGCCCAGGGGCAGGGCGGGCCTGTCTGTCCTTTGGCTTATGTGGGCCTGGACCTCTCAGTCTCCGCCTCTGTGGTGTTCCGGAGGACTGAGCAACACCCCCAGGAAGGGCTGTGCCCCACCCTCCCCAGGAGTCCGGGCAGCACCCCTTTGGTCTGGTCCGAAGGCGGGAGGCCCGTGGAGGAGGTGGGGAGAGACTGAGCAGGGTGAGGGCGGGGCACAGACCCATCTGTTTGGAATTAGACACGAATTGAGCACAGTTGGCCAGAAAGCAGCCACGTGAAGCCAAAAAGCAGAGTTTGGAAATGCTCCGCAAATGTCTCAGCAGAGCTGACCCTCCTCTCGTGATTCTGTGCCGGTCTCGGTCTCTTTACTCCATTGCTCATTTGCCCAGCACGTTCTCCACGCTGGTCTGGGGATGGAGCTGGGAAGGCCCTTTCCTCGGCCTGGGAGGGTGGAAGGAGGGGGGCAGTGCGCTGGGGCATACCAGGAGGCCAGAGAGGGACCTAACTCCAGGGAGGACAAAAGTGACAAGCAACAGCAATAATAGTATTGGTTATGTGCTTACAGGGTACCAGCGGCTCAGCATTTGACCCCTAGGGTCAGTATTAGGTTTGTCTCCCGTTCATGGATGGACCCTGGGCTCCTAGGGCTTAACTAGCAAGACTCCCACAGAGGCTGAGAGACTCTGCTGGGATTTGAACCCAGGTTTCCAGATGCCATTGCTGGGCTCCTGGGCCAGCTGTGGTGTGGGGTAAAGTCCTCCGGGGGTCAGAGCAGAAGCCTGAGTCCCATGCCTTGCTTTGTCTCTTACCAGCTGTGTGGCCTCGGGCAAGTCGGTTGACCTCTCTGAGCCTCAGACCTTCTGCTGTGGCGTATAATACATGACACCGTAATACATTCCCACAAGGATAGTGCAAGGAGCTTCGCCCATATTGATCCAGGGACGGTGCTTTGAAAGGCGAGGAAGGACCTCTCTGCGCTCCAGGGTGAAAGTGAGGCAGTCCCTACAGGCTTTTAGCTGGGGTTGGAGAGGGGAATGGGGGCTGGGCGGGGCCCTAGGGAGCCTCAGAATCCAGGGACAGTGTTCCCAAGCCCTCTTTCCTGGGAGCCAGGTCCACCCTGGCTGGGTCCGCATTCTGACACACCCTTGCTGACATCCTATATTGCTTTCTATTTTTCCTTCTCTTCTTTGCGTCTGAGCTTCTGGAAATGAAATCCCAAATCCTAGGAGGCTTTCTCATTAAATACAGCCTTGGGAGATTGCTAGGTCAAGGTCCTGGTGCTGAGCATCGGGTGGCTGGAGAACGTTTTGAAGGTACCACCATTTTTTAGGGTTGGGGAGTGTTGGTAGTTTTATTTCATGATCATAAAAGTAGCCATGATCACTGAAGAAAATGCTGAAAAGAGAGAAGAGTGTGAAGATAAAAAATCCTACAGAACCACTTCTCCCAGAAAGTATCTGAGTATTTTAGAGAATTTCCTTTCACTGTATGTTTTTTGGTTCCTCTATTGTTAAAACTGTCATTCTGATTCTGATATTGTTTCCTTTGTCTTTTAACAATTTAACAGTATAGCAGATGTTTTCTCCTGTTCAGATTCTTCATAAGCATTATTAAAGATGCAGACTTCTCCGTGGTATAACAGATACTCGCTTGTACCATGATGCACTTAGTAATTTCCTTACGGTGGAGCGTGTTGGAGCTCTGTGGCATTTTGCTATTAAAAATAACAGGATGGGGTTTCCCTGGTGGCGCAGTGGTTGGGAGTCCACCTGCCAATGCAGGGGACAGGGGTTCGTGCCCCGGTCCAGGAAGATTCCACATGCCGCGGAGCGGCTGGGCCTGTCAGCCATGGCCGCTGGGCCTGCGCGTCCGGAGCCTGTGCTCCGCAACGGGAGAGGCCACAACAGTGAGAGGCCTGCATACTGCAAAAAAATAAATAAATAAAATAACATGATAAAGATAAAGAAGATGTGGTGTGTGTGTATATATATATATATAAAATAACGTGATATTTTATTTATTTATTATTTATATAAATAAATAAAATAACATGATAAATATAAAGAAGATGTGGTATACATATATATATACATACAATGGGATATTACTCGGCCATAAAAAAAGAATGAAATCTCGCCATTTACAATAATACTTAGAGGGTATTATTTAAGTGAAATGAGTCAGACAGAGAAAGACAAATACTGTATGGTTTCTCTTATATGTGGAGTCTAGAAAACAAAACAAACAAACAAAACAAAACAAAACGAACAAATATAGCAAAACAGAAACAGAGTTATAGATACAGAGAACGAACAGGTGGCTGCCACAGGAGAAGGAGGGGAAGAGAGGAAAGAAATAGGTGAGGGAGGGTAAGAGGTAGAAACTTCCAGCTGCAAAATAAATGAGTCACAGGTATGAACTATACAGTGTGGGGAATACAGTCAGTAAAGATAGAATATCTTTGCATGGTGACATATCATAACTAGACTTATCGTGGTGATCATTTGAAATATATGGAAAAAAATCGCTAGGTTGTGCACCAGGAACTAACATAGTGCCGTAGGTCAATTACACTTCAAAAATAATCAAACATACAGACAAACCCATAAAAAAGACGTGAGATTTGTGGTTACCAGAGGGGAAGGTGAGGGAGGGAGAACTGGATGTAGATGGTCAAAAGGTACAAACTTCCGGTTATAAGATAAATAAGTACTAGGGATGGAACGTACAACGCGGTAAATACAATTAACGCTGCTGTATGTTATATATAAAAATTGTTAAGAGACTAAATCCCGAGTTCTCATCACAAAATGTTCTCTGTTTCTTTAATTTTGTATCTGCATGAGAGGATGGATGTTCACGAAACTTATAATCATTTCATGATGTATGCAGGTCAAACCATGATGCTGTACACCTTAAACTTATACAGTGCTGTATGTCAATTCCATCTCAATAAGACCGGAAGAAAAAAAAAATAACACGATGATAAACCTCTTTGGGCACAAAACTCTGTCCACACATTGAGCCATTTCCGGGAATAGATCCCTAGAAGGGGACTCCAGGGTGGAAGCTGAGTACTTGTTTAGGCTTTTGATGCCGAACATGAATGTCCTCTTGTTGGAGACTGTGGTGAGCAGAGCTGTCAGGGACGGTGCCTCTGCTGCAGGGGGCTCATGCTTCTGCTGAAAAAGGATCTGAAACCATGTGTTCCTGACTCAGAGGAAAGGTACCAGATGGACCAGACTCAGTGTCTCTTCTCGATGACTTCGAAGCAGCTCGAGTCCTCAGGAGCTAAATGAAGTTTCACCTGAAGCTGGTACGACTAGGAGCCCTAGGAGAGTAGACGTGGCAGGACACAGAAGCTTTGGTGCTGCTGGCGTGGGGGGCTGCCTCTAGCGAGACGGGGTTCCCTGCAGAGTATCCACAAAACCGTCCAGCTGCGTGTGCACCCTCCCACTCTCTGCCCATGCCCCGTCCTCTATTCTCCATCACTGGTCTCTGGACATCTGACGTGTTACGCATTTACTTCTTTGTTGATTCTCTCTTGCGCCTAAAACTTAAGCTCCCTTCATCCATTTTGTTCCCTCTTGACACATTACCTGACATTTAACAGGTGTTTAGTAAATAAATATTGAACGAATGAATGGACGAATGAATGAATGGGGGAAAATGTAAAGATCAGATCAAAGCTCCCCAGAACATGACTGTCAGAGGTAACAGGACCTGAGCACATTGATTTATTGAATTAAATATGCCTGGCATGTAATCTCGGACACTTCCCGGGTTACCCTACAAGGTGGCTCTGTTCTCAGCTCATGTATTTCCCGCCTCCTGCCTCCTTGGCCTTACAACAGAAACATTTCCCCATGTCTTTAAAAATTCTTTGTGAACCAGAATTTATCTTCCTTTAACATAAGAACATTCCAAAATTTGCTTGATAGATTCCTTAACACTTCAGATAGGTGGGAGTGGAATTGCTGGGGCATAGAGGATGCCTATGTGTAACTTGCCCCGGTACTGCCAGGTGGTGTCCTAGGACGGCTGCCGAGTCCACCTTCCTATCAGCAGGGCGTGAGTTCTCACGTCTGCAGCCACCCGCCGACAGTTGGCATCGCAGCACCTGATGATTTTTGCCAAGCTAATAGGTGTCAAGTGATGTCTCATCCTGTTTTTATTGGCATTTCTCTGATTCCTAATGAGGCCCCAGACCTCTGCACCGGCCCAGCCCTCAGCCTGGCCCTTCGTCCACCTCGGGCTCACTCTGTCTTCTGCGTGTCCTTCAGGATTCAGGACAGACTTTTGTCCCCTCAGCAGGGGCTGCTCCCCAGTCTCTCCTCTCTGCTCCCCAGGCTGCCCTTCAGAATAGCAGACTAAGGTTGTGTTTACAAACCCAGTTCTGGAGTCTCAGATCGCTGGGATCAAAGCCTGCTCCAACACCTATAGGCTGTGCAACCTTGACCAAGGGCCTTAACCTCTCTGAGCCTCAGAGTCCTCACCTGCAAACGAGAGGTTAAGGATAGCACCTCCTGAATAAATACTTGAAATTCATCACTTTGTTATTGCTTTAGTACATATGAGTAATATCTATGCTACTGGGTTACTTAGGTCTGTTTTACTGTCTGTGTAAGCGCTATATAACGTTGTCTACTGTATATCTCTTCCCAATTCCCTGTAGCTTGAAATTGGCCGTAATGGGAATATTTTCATATGGAAACTGACAAACCTGCGCGAATCATAGTCTGATTTTCGTTTTGTTGATTGTCTAGAGGCTTAAGAACGTGATGGAGAAAATGTCAGTGTGTGGCGCGTGTTGTAGTTATATTGTGAGTAAAACAAAAAGTTGAGGAAATAAAAAAAGAATAGCACCTCCTGGGAGAGTTTTCTTGAGAAGTAGCTGAGATTATTTATGCAGTGTTTGACAGATAGTATGGCCGAGTTCCTGGTAGCTGTTGGGTGTGAAAGCCCGTGCCATCCTGCGTCCTCATTGTCTGTTTGCCAGACTGGCCTCCACAGCCTGGGAGGACTCGCAGTTGAGGCTGCATTTGCTGCTTTTTTATATTTTCAGCTCCTGACGGTGCCGGGCAAATCGTAAGACCTGGAATGAATCTTGTCAGCCTCTCTGGAGGAGATTTAAGCATCAGATGGTGGGTCTAGATGCTTTTTTAAAGTCGCTTTGCAACCCCGAAATTCTGTGATCAGGAAATTATCCAGGAAACAGTTCTCCTTGTGGGGTCCTTTCTCAGGTTTCTAAATGGGGCTTTATTACACACTGCAGGTAATTATAGGAGGCTGCAGTGGCCGCAGGGAGCTCCACATGGCCTGATGGATGGCTGGTAGGTGCGTTCCAGAGGCTATCATCTTTCCGCTGACCCGGGCATCGGAATCCTGACAGAGGCAGGGCCTCTCCCTTCAGCCAGGCAGTGAGAGGAAGCCCTGGAGGTCTCAGCCTCAAGCTGGGCGGCCCTCCACTCTCTACCCCAGGGTATGGCAGGGTAGCAGGAGCAGCGGAGACCTTTAGGACCTCCAGTCCAGGAGTCACAGTCCCCTAGGTTCATAGGGACCAGGTGGGTGATATGAACAGATAAAGAGACCTAGTAAGACAATAGGGAATAGTGGGGCCTGCAACAAACTAGAAAACCGACCAGGTTCTGACCAAAGGAGATGGCTGCTGCTCAGCCGTGGGGATTGGGGAATGGGAGCCCAGGGTTCCTGGCTTTTCCCCTTCTTTAGCAAAAGAAGCTTGAGGTCCAGATTTTTATGTAAAGCTTTCTGATTTTTGACAATTATAGCTAATTCAAAGTTTTGTGAATGGCTGTATGGCACAGACAGAATCGGTTTGTAAAACAGCTGTTGCCGTGTCTTCTGATTTAGTGCAACATTTGACTGATTGGGAAACTGAGGTTCAGAGTTTGGGAACTTGCCAAAGGTTCCTGGGGAGGTAGTGACCCCGAGGGACGTAAAGCGTAGTCCAACGTCCCAGTGGTCTCCTAACCCCACCTTTTGCCAAAGCAGGAACCGAAGCCCAGGGAAGGAAAGGGACCAGCTCTAAGTCACACAGCTGGTAATGGCAGAGTCTGGGGTAGGGCCGGGCTTCTGGGCCCTCCTCCATGGGATTGTCCAGTGACTGTGTTGGCAAAAACAACCCTGGAATGGTTTCGGTGAAAGCCTGACCAGGAGTGTGGCATAGGGCAAATTCTGACTTGTCATTCGGCAGGAAACGGTTGGCACGCAGTGGGGCACGAATGCCAGGGCGCCCCTGCTGGCAGGAGAGCTGTTTGTGCATTTGCTGAGCTAACACTTTCAGCTGTGAGGGCGCAGAGAACAGCTCTGGCCTCTTTGTAAAGGGTCTCTTCGACTGAATGCCTGGAGTCTGACTGCCCTTGAACTGGCATCCTTAGAGTCTGCCTGTGAAGTCTCAGGCGGAGTGGGGGTGTCTTCTCTCGTTTGTGGTCAGACACGTGGCTTAGGGAAATGAACCCGAGCTTGGAGTTGAGAGTGAATGGCAGTCCAGTTCACGATGACCCAGCTCTGACACTGGGCTGCCCGTGTTCATCACCGTGGCCCTGCCGCTGGCACAGAGCTATTATGAGAGTGTAATCAAGTGGATGGATCTAAATTGCCAACGAAAAGGCTAGAGAAACGTGAACTACTTTTTCCCTTCTATTCCTTCTCCCCAGAGGGTGGCATTTGAGCTGGGAAAGGAAGGAGGAGAAGGAGTTAGTACAGTCAGCAAGTGCAAAGGCCCTGAGGCAGAATGAACTTGGAGAGTTCAAGCACAGGTATTGGGTTAGCAGGATGGGAACAGAGAGGGCAGGGGTGAACACGTGAGGGTGAAGCAGAGAGAGGTGGCCGAGGACTCCAGGAGTGGGTGTGGGTCTCAGGAGGGAGGACGAGCTGCCTGCCCTTTCATGATGTTCTCCCCCAAGATCGTGGCAGGGAGCTCACTCTCTGAGACAGGCCCTTCTAGTGAGGCCAGGACTGTGGGTGGGGGGACGAGAGGTCCAGAAAATGAAGAGGACCGTGGGGAGGAGGAGGCTGGATCACCCTGAAAAACGTTAAGGAAGGGACATCTGGGCTGTGAGGCGTGAGTAGGGTTGGCTGCATAGTGAGAGGGAGATGGATTTTGCCAGTAGGGCTTTGGATTGGCGGAGGGGCCGGTGTGGAAATGAGCAGCGTGGCCTCCCTCTCTCTATGAAACTGTGGGTGAGCCCTGAGCCCTGGACTAGAAAGGCAGGGTCTTAGCAGGCAAACCCACGTGAGGTCTGGACCCCATGTCTCCACCTAGTGCCCCAGGAATTCAGAACTTTGCCCCCCCCATTCCTTCCAGCCTCGCTCGTGTGCTCAGAGGTCAGGGCCCCAGGAGCGAATCTCACTGCCTGAGAATGCAGAAGCCTGAGGAGTCTCCAGGGACCCCTGTGCTCATGTCGTGGTGTTGACCATCCCATGGAGGGCTCGCGGAGGAGAGGGACTCACCAGAAGGAGACTGGGCAGCAGCTGGAAGGGAGGAAAGCGACCAGGTGGCTCTTATACCTCCTGATGCCGCCCCTTCATTCCTCTCCCACAGCTCGGGGGGCGCATCCACTCTGTGCCTCGTGCTCCCAACGTGATGCGAGCCAGTGCAGGCAGCGCTGGTCCGCTCTGAGCATGTGTGTGAGCCCGAAACCACAGTGAGTCAACTGTGAGTCGCCTGGGAGTGTGTTGTGCAGGGCAGGAGGGGTCATGCAAAGAGGGAACTAGGGGTCAGGGATCGGCATCCTTGAGATTCTGATATGTAAGAAATGACGTCTCTTTGCTGTTTGAATGACTTCGGTTAGTAGTGAAGTTGAAATGTTCTTGATAGTTGATGGGTCACCTGCCTTCCTTTTGTGCTGATTTGCCTTTTATGTCCTTTCCCCTTAAAAAAAAAAAAAAAAAGTTCAAGGCATCTGGTCCCATAGGTCAGGGATCAAAAAAAAAAAAAAGCCATCTTTTTATATAAAGGGACAGGTAGTAAACATTTTAGGCTTTGAGAGCCATACAGTCTCTGTTCCAACTCCTCAACTCTCTGCCCTCGGAGCACAAAAGCAGCCATCGACAATATGGAAATGAATGTGCACAATGGTGTTCCAATAAAACTTTATATATAAAAGCAGGTGGCCAGCCTGCAGGCTATAGTTTACCACCCCTTGCCTTAGAGAAGTTCACATTTCTTGTGTGTTCAGCCTTTTCCTTGATGTAAATATGGAGTTTTACACTAAGCATGGACCTTCTCCATTCCAAGATAAAATGCAAAAACAAACAAACAAAAAAAAGAAGAAAAAAGTACTCAAAAGTGGTATAAACGGGTGGTTCTGGATGAGGCATCCTGGACGTGCTGGCATCGACCTGCATCTTGGTCAGTCTTTGGTCCCCAGCAGGAGAGGTGGGCGGGGCACTGATGCAGGCAGAGGCAAAGCCAGAGCCTGGGGGCCTGGTGGGACCTCCGAGCAGGGGTGGCCGAAGTGGGGACAGCGCTGTCCTCGTTCTGTGCTTCTCCCTGACCTTGAAAACTGTGTTCTCAGGGGTTACTGGGCCCATCAAGTCCTGAGAGACCTGTCCAGTCCACCAGCCAGTCCTTGGCAATAGGACCCCAAGTGAGGACCCCCTACTTCCGCAGAAGCCACCAGTCCCTTCCCCCCAGTCTGGACCCTTCCATGGACTGGGTTGTCAGCCTGATCTTAAAGAATCACGTGCGACTTTTATACTAAGCGAAAGGAGACTCCTCCACGCTTTTCTTCAGGTCCTATTTCGAAGATGTCCTCATACCCAGTGCTGTGCCTGAGATACAGATTTCCTGTTAAGAATCTTAATTATTCACTTGAAAACCCAAACTGGTTTGGCAAAGGGCAAATAGGGAGCTGCGTTTGGTTCTCTGAATTTGAAGAGGCCAAATGGCTTTGTCTTCCTTTCCTCCCAGCTCACTTCCCACCCACCCCTGACTTGGTTGGCCTTGGGACACACTGCAGAAATGAGGCTTGGGACCTGGACTGTCCCTGAGTTGACTCATATCTGGCCTGTGACCTGGGAAAAGCCCTTCTCCTTCTGCAACTTGATGGACTTCCCTTAAGAATGGAAATGATGATATGTCACTGTCAAGGTCTGTAGCTAAGAGGAGGGGAGATACCTTAGGATAGTTTGTCACTGTTGGCGTCAGCTCCGGAGCCCGGCAATCTGGATTCTGGTACCGACTCTACCATCTACTCGCTGTGTGACCTTTGCATGAGTGACTTCACCTCTCTGTGCTAGCCTAAACGTGGGGTGACAATAAGGTACCTAATACTAGGCTGTTTGGAAGATTGAATGGCTTTATCCACATAAACTGTTTGAAACAGTGCACATCCAAGTAGTTAGTGAATGTTCTGTTGTATGTAAAGTGCCGGGCAGATAGTAGGTGCTCATTAAAGACAGTCACGCTTCTGTGTTATTAGACGCTCCAGAACAATTCCATATGTTAATCTTGCACAGAGACTGCAGATTTCATGCATATCTATGTCTCCATACACTCTTAACGAATGTTCTAAGCCCAGATAACCTTGCTTTTCCATCCTTAGCAAGCTGCGGCTTGATGAGAATTTTCACAATGTGTTTGTTGATCTTTTAAAACCCCTGAGATGAGTATTTACTGCCAAAATGTACAAGTATATCAGAGGGATTTAATTCAGGCATTGGATAATAAGGCTGGAGACTTAAAGAGGGAAATGGCAAGGATTTCCTTTCTTTGCCCTCTATCTGCTGTGGCAACAAGCACTTCCGTTTATCACTTAAAACCTTGTTTGAAAAGGTCAGAGGTTATTTGCGTGAATCACACAGTGTGAGGACTCAGGAAGGATGCACTGGAGACAGGCGTCCTCAGATTTCTACTCCATGCCCTGTCCTTTCCCCATGATGGACATTTCCCCGTGTCCCCGTGCTGCTCCCAGCTGGGGTGGGCGCCCTGGGTAGAGGAGGACCTGAGTGCAGTCACGTGACTGTCAGTGCTGAAGACCGGTCACCTGTCCTCAGCGTGTGCCCAGCATGTGAGCCGCCTTCAGTCCACTCTCTCACGGTTCCTAGCACTCTTATTTTCCAGAGGAGGACACGGAGGCGCCGGATGCTTTCAGCACTGGCTGCAGGTTGCCCAGCAAGCGAGCAGCAGGAAGGACATGCAGCTGTCCCCACTCCAAAAGCCCATCCATGCTCTGCCCTGACTCATCTCTCCAGCAGGTCCTCCCCGCGCCTTCCGCCGCCCCTTCATTTGATGTGAGAGGAAATGAAGGACGATGAAATATTTATCAGTCTCGTGTCTGCTGGGCGCCTTCACATGAAAGCCCAGAGAAACACTTTGGAAAGTGGAGGTGATGTTCTAAATGCCGCTAACTGGTTTACTCACGAGTCTTAATCTCTGGTTTTGAAATATTCGACGTGAAAGACGGGCTCGGCCTGGGGAACCCCAGTGGGACTGGTGTGCCACTGGTTTCCAAGGACAGAGCTCACCCAGAGCGGGTGACTAGGAAGGGGGTCGTGAAGAGTCTCTTGCCTCTGCTAATTTGCTGGGTGACAAGCCACTGCCCTCCCGGGGCCGCACGATCAGGCCCTGCTTCCCTCTCTGACCCCATCCTGTAAAATTATCCCTTAGCCAGTGTGCTTGCACCGCGCTGGCCTTTGGGCTGAATATGCATAGCTCGTTTCTGCTGTACCGCCTTGCACGGACTCTCCCCTCCGCCTGAACTCTGGTCTCCTCGCCCCTGCCTTTGCACGGCCGACTCGTTCAGGAGCTCAGCTTGGAGTTTACCCCAGTGGCACCTTCCTTGTCATCCACTGTCACGCCACCCCCTCGACTTTGCTGCTGGTGTTTGCCGTGATCTGCTCTGTTTGATTTGATGCCTAACCTTGCAGAGGAGGAGGCTGTTTCCTTGTTCACCGTGGTGTCACCAGCACCAGAACAGAGCCTAGCACATTCTGGGCCCCAGTCAGTCTTTGCTAAGTGACCAATGGCTTCTGCTACTTGGTATAAAGCCAAGAGTTTAGACCAGACAGTGGTCGGGGAGCCTCCGTACTCTGGAAGAAGCTCTCTGAACTTGAGAGCGAGTGCTTCACTTTGAGGCTTTCTCTTCCTGACGGTCACTGCTCAGACCAGCCTCATGCAGGGGGCCCAGTTCCCTCCCAGCAGAGCCTGAGGCAGGGTTTTGGTGCCTGTGGCTTCCAGAAGGTGGTGAGAGAGGCTGGACAGGGCAGGGGGAGGAGAGAGGCTGGGTAAGGAGGTATCTCAGCTGGAGCCAACCCTCAGCCTGACCCCACGGGACCCCGGAGCATACAGGGCACCCACCACAGGGCTGGTTCCATGTGGAGGCAAAGGGGGTCAGCTTCGTGCGGCCCCGATTCCCTCCGTCATAGTCTGGGGGCAGCCCAGGGTGGCAGGGGCCAGAGGTGGTCACCTCCTGGGCAAGACAGCTCCTGTCTGGCCAGGGCAGTCCTCTGGAGGAAGGGGCAGCTGCTAGCAGCCAAGAGACACAACAGCTGAGGGGTGTTAGCGGCTCAGAAAAGCCTCTCTGGACTGGGCGCCAAGGGCGGCCACTCTCCAGGGACCTGACGGCCCCTTCCACGTAGCCTGACCCCAGCTGAGGGAATTCAAACCTGCGACCTGCCTTTCCAGGTGAGGTGTCTCTGAGGGTCACTGCGAGTAATCTGCTACCCGAGGAAAGGCCAGCAGCTCCTGGTTACCACCCCCTGCCCCTCCAGGCCACTCAGGTTTCCTGCCTGGCCTCTCGGCCAGCCCAGAGAAGAAAGTAATGGATTTTCCTGTCTTAGTGTGCCTGCTATGCGCCAGGAACTGTTCTAGAAGCTTTAAGTGTATTATCTCATTTACCTCTCCCACCAACCCCACGAGGTGGGGCTTACAATGCCAGCGTCTGCAAGGTGAAAGCCACGGCTCTTGAGATAAAATACTTGCCCAGGGCCTCACAGCTCGAGAGGGACAGTGTCAGAATCCCAGCCATGTCTTCTAGACCAAAGCCTGTGACCTTTCCCCTCCCACACTGCCTCCATGAGCTTGGGTGGGCAGAGAAGAGGCCTCCCTCTGCCTACAGTCTTCTGAGGCTCCCACTTGCCCTCAGGCTAAACCTTTGGGCTTGACTTCCTAGGCCTGTCTGTGTTTGTCACCTTGCTTCCTGTTCATTCGCACCACTCAGTGTTGCCTGCCACCACCTGCCACTGTAGTGTGACGGGGAAGTGGCATTTGCTCAATATCTGAATTATTAGTTCCTGTTTAGGGACCCCCTCAGCAGGCCGGACTGCATACTTTGTACGTGTTGTCTTGCGGAATCCTCATAAGAACCCTTAGGTCAGCCCTGTTTTTCTTGCCTTACAGACAAGGAAAGGGAGCTCAGCTGAAATAACTTGCTGAAAGTCTCAGAGCCAGAAATTGTAGAAGCAAGGACTGAACCCAAGCTGGTCCGGCCCCATAACCTGTGCCCTTATGTATTAGATCAGCGCTCTTCATAGAGCTTTCCCAGTGATGGGAATGGCTCCCATCTGTCCTGTCCAGTCACTGCTAACCATACGAAGCTGTTAAGTGCTTGAAATATGGTTGTCGCAACTGAAGAAATGTATTTTACATTTTATTTCATTTTAATTAAAAATAGCCACGTGTGGCCGGTGGCTGCGAAGAACTGAAAACCTTGAGATGTTATTCTACTTGTAAGCTAACAAATCAGCCTGTTGGCAGTTGCTGGCAGAAGACGTGAGCTTCCTGGATCAGATACGAAGGACTGAATTACTCATAGCACACACAGAAGGCACTCTGAGCTTCAGTTTGTATCATTTCCTTGCTTCCCAAGTCCCACGGCTTTGCTTTGTAGATGAAGATCCATGATCTTTTATAATGGTCTGCAAGCAAACCTACCCAACTTTATTACTAATAAAAAATAGTCTTTATCATAATACTGGATGGTAAGCAGACCTGGACTCTGCTCCAGAGGGATACACTACCTCTATCTTCCATTCCCTCTGCATCCTTGAAAAGACAGGCCAGAGCAGAAGCTGTCGGTGCTTCTGCCCCAAAGACACATAGACGTGCAGAAGACCCATGAAGAATTGCCTTTCAGCAGCGACTGCTGTGCTGGGCGGTGTAACTCTGGACTACGTGGCAGGGCCTCCTCTGGGATGTCCCACATGGGCTTCATCCTTCACTACCCTCCAGAAGCCTATACAGTTGGCTGCAGTTTCCCCATGTTGCAGATGGATAAACTGAGATACACTCCAGTGATGCTCCCTGAATGTTCAGATCATGGATTCTACCTATTACTCATTATCAGCTCTGCCCCCGGCCCTGTGAAGAAAAACAAAAACATAAAAGTGGGATGTTTGTCCTCCTTGCTCTCTTTCAAAACTTGACCCCACAAGACTCTGGAATTCTTTTTCTCCTCTACCTTGTCTTATTCTCCCTGTCTTTCTAGAACCAGTGCCAGGCTCAGCTCTTCCCTGAAGCCTTCCCTGTCGAGCACAGCCTGTGCTCACCTTTCCTGTCTCTTCTCTAACGTACAGCATCCTGTCTCACATACTCTGGACCAGCAGCTCTGAAGAGCGGATTCTGTACCTTCCCGCACCCACTCTTCCCCCCACTGCCAATCGCAAGGCTTGGGGGAAAGCAGACCAACAAACAAAGACCCCAAAACCAAATCCAGTGCCCACCAACTCCTCCTTTATGCCCTGCGTTGAATTCACAGTTGACTACCCCACTTCCCATTCCAGGATCCATGGAGCATGTGAATGAGATCGACTCTCCCTGAAAGACAAGGGAGATATTTTGAAGTGACTCAGAGAAAAGCTTGTTGAGTTATGTTGAGTTTTGGTAAATCCACCCACGGAGATAGAGAAACTTGACATTTGCCTTCCGAGCCAGCAGAAGGAATGAGCCACATTTCCTCGTAAAAGAGCAGGAGGCGGAGGAATGACGCTCATATCAGGAGACCAAGGTTCTATTCCAAGTTCCGATGTTAAGTGGCTGTGTGACCCTGGGGAAGACACTCCCCCTTCCCAGGTTCAGTTTCACATCTGTGAAGTGGGACTGGAGGGGGGAGAAGAGGAGCCAGACCCTCAAAGTGCTTTCCCAGCCTTCCTTCCTGTCCAGGCTTTCTTGACTCTGGGCTGGGGAGAGCCCAGCTTTGCCTTTGCAAGAACCAAGTGCCTCCTGGTTCCTCCCGCAGCCTGCTTCCTGCTGCCTTCTTGAGTGGGACCGGCCCCGCCCCCTCCTGTAGAACGCAGACTTCCACCCGATTGACATGGAGGGAGGCCTTGCTGTAAAGATGTGCTGAAAAGAGGACCACTTGATTCTAATCCAGTCCCGTCCACCTTCCGACTTAACACATCACACCACCATCCCGCTTACCAACCGTACCGAGCACCTACTATGTCAGACGCCGTGCTGAGAACTTTCTATCGTCTCTCACTGAGTCCCTGCAGCAACCCCAGGATCGGGGTCGGGGCGGGGGGGTTGCTGTTATTATGCCCATTTTGCAGATGAGAAAACAGAGGCTCGGAGAAGTGAAGTGGCTTATCCAAAGCCACAAAGCTGGTGAATGGCAGAGCCTGGGTTGGAAGTCTCCAGACCACCTACTCAGTCCTTCCAAATGGAATGTTTGTTGGAAGGAGTCTGGATAATTGCAAAAGGAACCGTGTATGGTGCTGCATAACAAAGAGTCCCCGAACCTCAGTGACGTACAACACGTGCTTATTTCCTGTTCACATCACAGGCAGACTGTGATCAATGGCAGGGTGACTGCGGCTCAGCTGTGTTCCTTGAGTTCTGTCGGTCAGAGGCCCAGGCTGAAGGTGGTCACCATCTAGGACACGCTGTGCTCACGCCAGAACGGAGCGAGCCACACGATCAAATTTAAAACCTTCTGCTTAGAGGTGGCACACAGAGCACGTCTGATCACACTCTATTGGCCAAAGCAAGGGACGTGGCCAAACCCAGCGTCGGTGGAGCAGGGAGTTAGAGTCCCCCACGGTGAGGGGTTGGGGGCAAAGAGAGGGGAACGATGTGTGCATAATACAATTGGCCGTAAACCATTGGGCTCTGCAGCCAGATGCGTGGGTCTGACTACCTCTTAGTAGTTGTGTGGCCTTCAGTATGGTCCGTCACCTCCTTGTGCCTCAGCTTCCTCATCTGCAAAATGGGATGACAGATATAGCCCTGGATTAGCCTCCAAGGGCTGCCGTAACAGAGTATCACAAACCGGGTGGCTTACGTGAAAGAAATGTATTTTTTTTCCCAGTCTTGGAGGCTCAGAGTCCAAGATCAAGGTGCTGCCAGGGTTGGTTTCTGGCGAGGCCTCTCTTTCTGGCCACCTTCTCGTGGTGTTCTCACACAGCCTTCCTTCTGTGCGTGCACGTCTTATAAGGACACCAGTCCTGTCAGCTTAGGGTCCCACCTTTGTGACCTCACTTAACCTTAATTCCCTCTCTAAAGGCCCTGTCTCCAAATTCAGTCACATTGGAGGTTAGGGCTTTAGCATATGTATTTGGTGGGGAGATGCCACTCAGTGCCTTATTCTGTAGGGCTGTTGTGAGTGTGATGGGCCAGGCACTTAGGACGTCTGGCTTGGGAGCACTGAATAGGTGCAGGGCTGTTGGGAGTACTTGGTGGTAGTTTGTCCCACGTTTTGGGCATTCCCCTGTGTAGATGATCTCTCATTCCATTTATCTTTATATCCTTGGCCTCTGTCCCAATTCCTGGCACACACTAGGTGCTCAGAAAATATATTGTGGGGATCCTACCGTGAAGCCTGAGGCAGCTGACAGCTGACAGGAGCCACCCAGGGTTAGGAGGCCCTGGGCTGTGCTCCTGGCTGTGCTGTGAGCCTGCTGTGTGGACAAGTGACGGTCTCAGGCCAACCAGGATCCCTCACATTAGACAGAGCGGGTTTGTCAGCAAAATCTCAGCAGATTTCTCGTGGCCTTTGTGCTTATACCAAAGTAGTTAGGCAATGTTCAGAGCCAGGGTAGACTCAGAGAGATCCTTTTTTACGACGATGTTGTTATAAACTCCAAGGTGGCCATAATTCTCTAAACTCCCTCCCACAGATACTGTCCCCCACCGGCAAAGCACCGTAATGTGACAGGGCTGGGCATGGATGGGCAGCAGGAGAACTTATTCTCGCTGCTTTGGGTCCGGGGAAGTTTCTGACAGAGAACCACGAGCTTGGAATGACCTCTTGGGGTTCCATGGCAACACTCAAAAACCCTGTGCTCGTTTCTCTTTCCTCATTCATGTTACCTTTCCCACTTCTGGCCTTGCTTAGGAAGGACTGTGTCTGAGGATGTTTATTTAGCAGATGGCGCTATTGCCTGGGGATGAAAAGGTTAAAGGACACGGGGACAGCCGGCCTTTCCAAGCCCTCTGCCTGATGTGCTCAGGCCAGCAGTGTCATGGAGAAGAGAGTACCATGTGAAAGTTCTGGGCCTCCTCCCAGCTCATTGCTAATTAATTATTGGCATGATGAATAATTCACTGGGTGCTATCTTATCTCAGGCTCAGTTTCCTCATCTGGGAAATGGGAGCAGTGACACTTCTCATGTGATGTGCAGCATCTGGCCAAGAGCAGACGATGAGGATGAGATGATGATGGTGATGATGGTGATGATGATGGTGATGATGGTGATGATGGTGATGATGATGATGATGATGATGATATAATTATGATGATGATATGGTGATGATGACATCATGGTGATGATGATGGTAGTTTGGTCCTTAGAGAGCACTTTCTCCTTGTCACTGTATATACATTGACCTTCTTAATCTTCTCAGCAACCCTAGGAGGTAGGCAGTCTCAATGTTCCTAGTTTACAGATGAGGAAACTGAGGGTAAGTGACTCACTGAAGGAGGCACAGCCAGCAGTGACAGAGCTGGCAGTCTGGCTTCACAGCCCATGCCCCTTGCCGCTGCATGTATGGCCTTGAGGCTCACCTGACGTTATTTATGGACTGTGTCTCCCATAGCTCCCTGCATGTGGTGGGAGAAGGGGTACAAGCAATACATGCTGCTTGTTCTGGAAAGTAATTACTTTTAATTAAAATATTTGATGATTTTTAAAAATTCCTCCTTTCTGGATGTATATCCAGAGAAAATTGTAATTTGAAAAGATACATGCACCCCAAAGTTCATAGCAGCTCTATTGATGATAGCCGAGACACTGAAGCAACCTAAATGTCCGTCAACAGATGAATGGATAAAGAAGTTATTTTTACATGTTATTTTTAAACACACACACACACACACACACACACACACACACACACACACACAGTGGAATATTACTCAGCCATGAAAAAGAATAAAATAATGCCATTTGCAGCAACATGGATGGACTTAGAGATTATCACCACACTAAGTGAAGTAAGTGAGAAAGACAAATATCATATGATATGCTTACATGCGGAATCTAAAAAAAAAAGATACAAATGAACTTATTTGCAAAACAGAAATAGACCCACAGACCTAGAAAGCAAACTTATGGTTACCAAAAGGGAAGGGGGGAGGGATAAATTAGGAGTTTGGGATTAACATATATGCACTAATATATATAAAATAGATATCCAACAAGGACCTACTATATAGCACAGGGGACTATACTCAGTATTTTGTAATAATCTATAAGGGAAAAGAAGCTGGAAAAGAATATGTATATATCACTGAATCACTGTGCTGTACACCTGAAACTAACACAACACTGTAAATCAGATATACTTCAATAAAAAAACAAAAAAATTCCTCCTTTCCTGTTGTTTCCATGGAGAGTCAGAGGCAGGTTGGGCACATCCTGGGCAGCAACTCCCTCCTGCTGGCCGGGGCGGGTGCTATGTGATACTAATGTCCACAGGTCATCCATTATTGACGGGCAGAGGTCAGCCAGCTCAGGTCCACGGTCGCGGGTGTGCTCAGATGAAGGGGAGAGAAAGAGGACCCGGAGGTCTTGACCATTCAGAAAGTCGTTTTCATCGCCACCCCCAGGGGCAGGAGCATTTTGCACACCTCGCAGGGGACAAGAGCTAAGACAGCATGTGGCTGAAGCAGCTGCAAGCCCGCAGGCTTATCAATAATAATAATACCATAGCATGTCGTCCTTGTTGTTTACGGAGGGCCCTTCCCCTACTCCACGTTTAGGGAAAAGTGCTAAAATAGCAATGACACCTCCTAATTCTCAGATTCAAGTTCTCTCTCCCTTCGCAAATGCAAAACGCACAGCTGTTTGCTGCCAGTTGGAATATTCCCGAGCCAGACCCCCTCCCACCCCACGTGTGACCTGGGACTTGCCACGAATTCAGCTGCAGGTGCTACCTGCTCATGTCCGCCCTCTGTCCCCTGGGTAGAGAAGGGCTTCGACCCGACAGACAGGTTTCCAGCCCCGCTGTGACCCCACTGGGCTCCACCTGATGAGCCCCAGTTTCCTCCTCTGTCCTATCGGAGGCTGGGAGGTTAAAACCACATGTGAAGAACCTTAGCTCAGTGTGGGGCACACAGCGGTCTCAGGATCAGAATACGCCCTCCTCTGTCTTCTGTCTAGAGCAGGAAGCGGTCATGGTGATCAGGCAGCACGGAGCTTTCATTTACAGTTTGGAGCAGAAAGCCTCCACATTCAGGTCCCCTGACTCCCTGCAGGGCTCTGTAGGTGACCACTGTTCCCTCCCCACACCGCGGCATGCCTTTTCTCATCAGCAGTCAATATTTACTCTGTGTCTGAGCTGAGTAGAAGGCAGGCACTCTCGTTAGATCTTCACTCCCTCTCCTTAAGACTGAGTATTTTCTTCTATTTTTCAGATGCAGAAACTGAGGCTCAGAGAGGTTAAGGAACTCCCCAGAGGTCACACAGCCGGTAAGTTGCAGAGCTGGGATTTGAACCCAGCTCTCTTTGACACTAGAATCTGTACTCTTAGTCGCCTTGTTTTTTGTGCCTTAAACCATGCTGAAATGACCGTCCTCCTCCACCCAAGTGTGGGAGGCCTGTGACTTGGTTATTATCATATTTCTTCCGATGCCTTCTACAGCATCCAGAGCACAGTAGGCTCTCCGTATCTACAGGGTGATTAGAAGGCAGTCCTTTCTAATCTCACGCGGTCGTGCAGTGTTCAGGGATAGGGATGTGTGTCTAATCATAGAAAAGTCTTGGTTAACTAAGTGTTGCCCCCTTTTGCCACATTCAAATGCATCAGCAAGTAGCCAACACGTGCAAATAAGAAATGCGTTATAACCCCGTTATAAAGAGCAGATACTCTATGCACAGACTGTATCTATAGACTATTTTGAAGATGAATGGGTCTTTCTTTGTGATTCCAAAAGCAGGACCCTTGACTTGGTGGTGGGAAGGAAGGCAGGGCAGGCGTGGAGGTGGGTCCAGCCTGGGGGCCCCCAGCACCTCCACCCCACATGTAGATAGGCACCCACCGGGTGCTAATGCTCTCCACCAGCCTCTCTCCTGCATCCTCACTGTGGTTCCGACCGTGTCCACTTTCTCCTCGTCCTGCTGCTCCTCACATCCCCTTTCTTCCATCTCCTCTTTCTCATCCTTTCTTCCAAACCTTCTCTCTTCCTTTTCAGAAGATTTCCTAGAACTCAGTTTTGAAAAACCTTTGAAAATGAACAAGCCCCATTTAGTAACATGACCACAAATAAACTACCTGATTTGGTCTCCAAAGTCCTCAAAGAAAACCCTGGAGTCGGGGTGGAAGTGAGTGTGTCATTCACAGGCTACTAGAGTGGACAGTGGGTGTGGTCTGTGAAGGGCTTTGGTTTTAAAAGCCCCTTGGGGTGGTGAGGCGGCCCAGCAGCTGGGCCAGGAGTCCCCACCCTTGGATCAACCGGAAAAGCTGAGTTTCAGTAGCTACTTGTTGCCTGGGTGAGATTCAGTTTAAAGAAAATATGAAAACCACAATCTAACGGCCATTGTCCTCGTCGAGGAGTCCGGAAAGCTGGTTCTAGGTCTGGTTCTGCCACATCACACTGTGTGGACTTTGCCAAGGCCCTCCTCTTCACGGGGCCTCAGTTTGCCCATCTGTACAGTGGGTTATGGACCAAGTGCAGCCAAGGCTGACCCTTGGCTGTGGTTTCCCAGCTGGGGCATCGGTGAGCCTTTGATGATGCTCATGCAGGTTCCTGGTTGACAGGGAAGAGCCATGGGGGCAGAGGACTGAGAAGGGGGTGGCATTTGATAAAAACCACCCTATCCTCCATGCATACCCTGGTCAGGACAAACCCAGAGCCAGATGCACACGTGGGTTCAGGAATGAGCCTCCTGTGGCCGACAGAGGCCATCCTACTGTTCCAGGGAGGTCAGACGGAGGCTCCAGGATCTTGGGAACCAGAGCCGTGGACCCCGCAGTGGGGCCAGGCTCCTGCTCACGAGCTATGTGCTCTGCGTTCTGTTCCTGCCACAGAGGAGCCCAGCAGGCAGGACTCACACCTGCTGGCCACGGCTCTGAGCCCTGTACAGATACATAGTGTGGTTTTGTAGTATTTTTGGTTTCGCTGTTTTTGCAGAAGCCAAAGGAAATCTGTAGGCTGGGCCCTGACTTCCTCTCCCTGAGGATGGCTGATCTGCTCGGGCGGGGACAAGCAGAGCTCAGCTAGAAGAGGAAACCTCAAGACACAAGGTCCAGAGTTCGGAGGGCACCTGCTCTGAGCAGGGTACTGTGGCCGGCCGTTCATGGGCCAGGCTGGTTGAGGTTGTCATGGGAATCATCCCATTCACCATATGAGAACACTGAGGCCCGGAAATGACCAAGTTCCCTCATTTTCACTGTGCCCACACCAGAATGAACCTCTGCTCCCTGAGCTTGGAGCACTTTTCTCTCTGCCGTCAGTCCACACATATTTGTTGAGACCCTAACGCTGTTCTCAGCAGGGGGGAACACAGCAGTGAGGGACACAGGTGAAGTTCCTGCCCTCCTGGTGAGGAGGAGACAGACAAAGAAGGAATTCAGTATACAATGGAGTGTCATTTTTCTGATTAAGGCTGTGAAGGAAAATGCAACTGAGCAAAGGGATAGTGACAGCGAGACTGTCTTGGGGTGATCAGGGAAGGCCTCTCCTAGGAGGGCAGCTGGGAAGAAGAATGAATGCAGTGAAGGAGCAAGTCCTGTGGGTTCCACCTTGAGAACATGTTCTAGGTAGAGGGAGGGGCACGTGCAAAGGCCCTGGGGCAGGGCATGGGCTTATTGTACCTTTGCACCCTTGGATTCTGATTCTCTATGTGCTTGCCTCCCCACCTTCCAGCAACACAGTTCCTAATCATCTCCATTGTTCCCTCCATCTGTCACCTCCAAGTGTCTAGGGGTGCGGCAGGGAGTAGCAGTTGTGTAGCAAGAAACATCAAACAGAATTGAATGGGGCAGAGAGAAGGTATATCTCTAACAGGAAACCGCTTGTCTCATTTCTTCATCCTCTCTGCACAGTTCACTCTTGGGTGACATTTGAAATGGTTTCACATTCTTGCTTTGCATTTATTCTCAAAATGTGTGTTTAAACCAAGACTGTGGGTTTTCCGTGCACTGTAATGTACCATCTCAGGCCCGTGCTTCCAAGCAGGGCAGGAATCTGTATTCCAAAATCCCAGAAACAGAGCAAGAAGGTAGGTTGGAGCTGCACTGCTGACCTCAAGCTGAGCGCAGGAGAGGGGGCTCCAGCCCACAGAGCCTGGGGTGGGGACGGGGGCATGGCCGTTAGCAGGCTGTGACCTCGGGCAGGCCCGTCCCATCTGGGGCTCCGTTTGCTCTGTATCTGTGTCGGTACTGATGTTGTCTGGCTCTTGCTGGAGCAGCTCATGGGCCAGGTGTGCCAGAAGGGACATACTTTGGGAGTGAGGGACCCCAGCTTCGAATCTTGCTGCTACCACATATTCTCATTTACAACTTTGGACAAGTCACATCCTCTCCCCGCCACCCCGGAGCCTTAGTTTCTGCACCTGGAAAAAAAAAAAAAGCAGAAATGTGTGATGCTGCCTATGACCCTCTGCGATCCTGAAATGCCACGAGCCTTTGCCTCAAAGCAGGCAGTAGTCAGGCCCAGGGACAGAGAGTTTCGGCAGCTTCCCTTTGATTCTGTAGACATGGGGCTCTTGGCAGGGAGGGGCCCAATGAAGGGGGCACGACCTTGGCCGTCCTGCCTCAGGCGTTCACGTAAAGGGCTTCAAATAGTCCTCACCTCTCCCTGATCTGAGACCTGGGTCTGCAGAGCCAGAAACTCATTTCCGGGAGCAAAGGAATGTGTATCTTTCCTCAGGGCCCAAAAGGACTTACTAAGTCTTCTGTGAACTTAATCTCATTCAACTGGAAAAATAATAATCAGAAAGCAGTTCTGCCTGGTTACCATGAGTTCCTTGAAAGTTTCCCATGAGAAAGGGGCAAAAAGCTCATGTACCATGAGGCTCAGCCCTCCCTGCTTCCTCCCCAAGGACCAGGGAGCCTCGTGGTCGACCAGCAAGCCCATCAGCATCATTGGGCTATCTGCCTGTCCATCTGTCCATTAACAGGCCCCCATGAGGGGCCAGGGCCAAGGGCACAGCACCAGAGACACAGAACTAAATAAGACACAGTCTGTGCTCTCAAGGGCAGTTCAGGCTCAACCTGACCGTTTTCTACATTTGGTCAAACTCTAGAGACTCCATGACTGAGCTCGCTCTCAAGGTCACAAAAATATAAATGTTCAGAAACTTTCACTTCTCTACGTTTTCTGTTTTCCACAATGTCAGCCCCCAATTCATTGGCGAAACACGTTCTATGTTTACTAACTAGAGCTAATGTCTCTCTTTGCTTTAATCAAATCAAATTTTCTTCTGGTCTGTTCCATCCAATACATCCCAGTCTCATATGAATTCTGGGGAAAAGGGGAAGAGAGGGAACCAGGGAAATTCGGGGGGAAGATGATGCTGGAGACATGAAATTCACCAGCTGGGAGGCGACAGGAGACAGAAAGTCACTCCATCAACAAGGACGTTTGGTTGATAACAGAATACTTTAAGATATGGAAAGTAGAAAAGCATGGGTGTAAGGTCTGGGGTTTGATTTTATTCCACTAACAAGCTAATAAGCTAGCTTGTTAGTGTTTCAGGGATGCTGGCAGAAGACAGGGGAGTCCTGGGTCAGAGAAGAGAGACTGGTATGAGGTGGGAGAGACCCCACTCCTTTCATGCCTGGAGGCTGAGCTCAGGGTGAATTCTTCTAAATCGTAGGGACGATTTTAGCTCAGTCAGTGCTTTCAGAGGCTGAGCTCAGGAAACAAAAGGGAGTGAACGTTCTTGGGGCCGATTCCGGGTCATGGCTTGTCGGAAGGCACTTATTCTCTAAGCCTGCTTATCTACTGATAAAATAGGAAGGAAATTGGCATCTGGGCATATTGTGGAGGCCTCGTGAATATAAGTTGAATCTGAAGACCATGTACTTATTATTTGCATTAACATGAGGATGCAAACTCATTCTAAAAATTCAGCCTTCTAGGTTTTAGATTCCTTTTTTTAACTGAGATTGAAACTGTTTGATGTGCAGCTCTAGTTCACAGCACACACGCAGACACCCATGTAGAATTCACCTGCCAGTATCTTCCTTGATAAAGATGTTGGTCATTCACTGGGAGAGGGAAGGATGTGAAGGTGAAAAGGGTCAGGTTCCCAGAGAGCAAAAGAATAGAGCCAGAGAAAAGCGCTTCTTCAGAGCACGTTCCTATGGATGAAAAAAACGAATCAATAGTCCGTCTAAGAAAGAAATGGAAAATCTTATTCGAGCTAACCTGACGATTATAACCCAGGAGACAGTCTTTCAGAAAGCTCTGAGGACTCTTCCTCCCGTTAAAGGTCAGAGCACAGGTATACAAGTTTTGGACACAAAGGGTTGGACATCAAATGACGTATTACGGGCAGTGTACACAATCCAGGTCTACACGTCCAGAGCAAGTAATGGGTCATGGGTCATCGCGACCCCTTACCGGATTAAGAGGAAAGGTTATCTCCTAAGGAATTGTGACCCTTTATGAGATTAAGGAGGAATGTTCTCTTCCAAGGAGGTCTGGATGCAGATACACAACACATACTAAAGGGAAGGAGGAGGTCCAAAGGGGCAAAGAAAACTTTTGTGTTTAAATTTTTCTTGAGTGGCCATAAAATATGAATTTGATTTCATCGTCCCTCACTCCCACCCCGTGCTGTACATCTGGAGAGAGCTGTAGTTACCCCCATGTCCCTCCCTCAAACTCCAGCGGTCCCTGTGTCAACCCCGGGATACCGCCCCGTGGCTGGGCGAGGTCACCTAGCTGGCAAGATAGAAGCTCTGGGACTCTCAGGTGGAGACCCTGACTGGTGTCAGGTGTGCTCCGCCAGACCCTGAGACATGCCTGGACTTGCCACCCTGGCCAGCCTCTGAGACCCCAGGAGAGCAGCCAGCCTCTTCAAAGCCCGCCTCTCACCACAGGCATTTTAGGAGAAGATGAAAGGACGCCTGTGTGTTTTAAAGCAAATTAGGCAGAATGAGAGATTCTGAAAGTGCTGTGTTCCCCAAGTTGGAGGCCCTTTGATGGCCAGCAGGGGACAAACCCTGAAGTCTCCTGCCCGCAGCCCTCGGGAGCTGGGGCAGAACAGCTCTGTCCCTGGGGCACACCTGACCACAAGGGGGGCATTCGCCATCTGGGGGTCAGCGTAGCTCGCTCTTTCCCTCTCTCCTGCTTGACTTGCCTCTTCCATTGCATAGAGGATAAGTAGTGGCTGTGAGTACTTTGCGGGGAGGGGTGGGGGTGGGAATAGTCCTGAGTGGGGTCTAGTTGGCATGGATGCGCCCACAGGGGAGGTGATGGGCTCCAGCCAGGACTCCAGCTGTGGAAGCAGGTCAGGCTGCAGGGCACTTTGGTGCAGAGCCCGGGCACTTGGGTCCAGATGGCTTGGATCACCTTTTAGTGTCATTCTACAAAATGTACAGCCCTGGGCCAAATGGCTTAACCTCCCTGAGCCTCCATTTTTTCATCTGTAAAATGGGTGTATTAATAGATTCAGCAAGTTCGCAGGAATAAAGCTCTTAGACCAGCTCTAAGAGCTGCACTCAGCCCAAAGTCAGGGCACAGGATACGTCTGCTCTTAATCGGATTAATACAGAGGACGGATCAGATAGGCTACTGGCCTGGATGGAGGCCAAAGCTTGTCCTTGTCTCTTTCCGTTCCTTTAGGACTCCTAAGGCATGGGTCTTTACTGTTTCAGTTTTGTACACAAGGGCTGGGTATGGCCCAGTGTGGTCAGGTGGCTCGTCCAAGGTCACACAGCTAATCAGGCTTTGGAACTGCAGCCCCCGTCCTCTTTCCACTTCCCCCACAGGAAACGGATGCTGGCCTGAGTTGTCTGTCTCCATCCACTGCTTGCCCCGATGGGTGACGGTGAGCAGGTCCTTTAACCTGCCTGAGCCCCTTTGGTCAAATAAATGCTTAGATGATGAACATTTATGAGCACTTACTAGATAATATTCGTTAGTTACAGATGTGAGAAGGGAGACCGAGGGGCCGGAGCTCCAGCAGCGGGAGAGGGTCATCTGGGTGTTGCCCAGAGTCCCTAACATCTCCCAACTGGGAATAAGATACAAATACCTGCAGGTCAGGGCCTCCCAGTAGGCACAGTGGCTGCAGTGCAGCTTTGACTCTGGGTTGAATCTCACGTCCCTCCCTGGCCATGTGCCCTTGCACAAGTGCCCTCAGCGTTGGCTATGACAGAGGCAGCATCACCCCTTATGCCCTGGGAGAAGTGCCCAGCTCTGTGCCCGGCTCACAGTTGTTGATGTTAGGGACAGGTCCCCGACACACAGTAGCACAGATTTCTTCAGGACTCTCCAGCTGTGGGTGCAAACGGAGAGATAGCAACCCGGGCATCTCCGTCTCTTCTGTGGCTCCGAGACCTCCTGCCCCCCTTAGCTACGCTGGGCTCTGGGGACATCTGCCACATCCTCCCACCGTGTGCCAGGTCATCCCTGGCCTCTGCTCTTGCCCTGCTTGCCGGGATCCTGCTGCCACAGGCTGGCCCGTGTTCTCTCAAACTTCCTGCCCTAGTCTTTCCCGGGCTTCCTGGTCTCAGCTGCCCTGGAAACTCCCTGGCTCCCATGACACCATCCTCGCGCACCTGCTCCAGGCACCCTTATTCTCGGTCCTCCCACTGGACTGTCGCATCATCCCTTGTCAAGGGGGCAAGGTCTCCCTCCTTTGGTCTCCCTCCTTTCCCAAGTTCCGGGCTCGGGAGGGAGTCCCATGCAGGTGGCTTGGGCCCCGAGTGCCGTGGGGTTGAATGGGCTGAGCTGCCCTTCCTTTCTTCCCGAGTGGGGCTCGGCTGGGGGATGGGGAGGGAAGCTGGGCCCGGGCAGTTTTTGGCTTTTTTAAAGTTTTTTCTTTTGATGTGGACCAGTTTTAAAGTCTTTATTGAATTTGTTACAATATTGTTTCTGTTTTATGTGGTTTTTGCCCACGGGGCATGTGGGATCTTAGCTCCCGGACCAGGGATCGAACCCGCACCCCCTGCATTGGAGGCAAAGTCGTAACCACCGGACCGCCAGGGAGGTCCCCTGGGCCAGGGTAGTTTTATCCCAGCGGCCCCACTGGATACTATGATACCCCTCTTACCCTTGTTTTCCGGGGATGGTTTGTGCCAGACACGTGCTTGTCTGGGGTCCCCGCCCATCCCAGAACACGGGGGGCGGGAGGTGCCGGGCTCCTCGCCACTTTGGCTGCTGGGTTTATGAGGCACTCCGAATCCCCGTTCTGGGCATCACCAGAGATCGACCCCCAACCCCTTCAGGAGCCTTCTGGAAGCCCCTTGTTAATCATTAGAGTGCAAATCTCCCCATGAAGTTAGGGGGCCTGGGAGGAAGTTATCTCTTTAAGACCAGTCAGGACTCCAGCCATTCACTTCTGCAAAGCTCTTTGGAGTCAGGGGCCAACCCCGGAGGCGGGGCCTGGGGTGGGGATTCAGAGTTCCCAATCGGCTTTCCTTTGTCATGACTTTTGTGCCACCCAAATCAGGGAAACCCCTCTTTCTTCTGGGGACCAATGTCCTCCTGATGTGCTGCCGATACAGGGCAGCTCCTTAAATTCCTGACCACGTTACACGCTTTGGATGTTGTGCGGATGTCTTTGGACTCCGAATTGAGCACCCTTCAGTCTACACACGTAAGAAGATTTGTGGATTTAAATTCCTTTTGCGTGGCTCACAATAGGAAAATGTATCCAGCTCCTTCTCATATGACCCTAATCCTGGTTAATCATGTTTCTCGGGGGTGCTTCTCCAAAACACCTGCTGAAGCACTGCTTGTGCTTCCGGGAACCTCTGCGTTTTCCTCCAGCGCTCCCCCGCAAAGCAGCAGGCAAGAGGTACTAGGGTGAGGGGAGGAGGATCTGCAAGCCCTGGGGAGGGTTCTCCCAGCCTGCCGCACTTCTTGGGTGTGGGGGAAATGGGCAAACGGTCAAGTTAGTGCAGGAGTGGGGAGACAGCCCTCCCAAACAGGCTTCCCAAGGCGCCGAGACAGAGGCAGGGCTGCTCTCCAGACTCTAGGGGGCGCTGTGTGCACCCTCTCCAGTCCAGACTCCATATGCTAATTGTGTCACTACTGTCTGCTGCTCACAAAGCATCATTGGCTCCCCATTTCCTTCATCCCAAAGTCCATATTTCTTAAGACTTCCATGACCAGGCCCCTGCCCGCCAAAGTCACCCCTAAGGGCACCCTGTTTTCCATAAATGTGCCAAGTGCCCCCATCACCGCTGCCTCCACCGTGCACTTTTTGGGGGCTGCCTGGCTTACCCCACCCTCTCCGTTCTCCTCCATCAGTGCCAGAGGCCCCCTGTGTTCGAAGCCGGGCTCCATGGCCACCTCCTCCACAGAGGTTGTCTCCCTTCTCCCTTCGGTTATCACCAACACGCCACTCCCGCGTCCCTGGGGCCCTTGGCATTCCCTCCTTGGAAACGCTGGTCCCTCACGAGCAGAGAGTTATATGTACGAGCCGCCGTGCACACGATCCTGGAGCGGCCCAGGCTGGCTTCACCATCTAGCGGTGAGGAGAGGCGTGGCCGGTGTGCTCAGTGAGGTGTTACGGGGTTCTCGCATGCCCAGGTGAGAAGCCAGGCAGGCTGGCACTGAAGAGCAGGCCTGGGAATCCACCCCAGCCGTCGGTAGTCGTGTGACCCCAGCTCCCTCTCTGTAAGATAACACTACCTTCCCCGCACGACCTGCAACTGTCTCGTTCCCATCCTGCCTGGTCCCTAGGAAGCTACATAGCCTTGAATGGAACCTTCCCTGGAGATCCTCTGGGTGCCTTGCCAGGTGTCCGGCACATAAAGAGTCAGATGCTGTCACTGCCAGATGGGCGGATTGCATGGATAAATGGGGAGACGGTGGCAGCTGCCTAATCCAGAGACAGGATGAAGGAGACACTATCAGTGGCCACCAGACCTGGTTAGAGATGTTCTAGGGGCCTTAGTCTGCAGGAAAAACAATGAGGATTCTCTCTGATATCTAGATATTTAAGTCCAGCAGAAGTCAGAGAGTTGACAAGTGGGAGAGAGAGCAGGTGAAACGGTCACAGAGCGGGGCTCAGGAGTGGGTGGGGTTCAGGCTCCAGTCACTGCCCAGAGTGGCCAAGGGCTAAAGGGGCCTTGCCCTGTGATTCCCCTGTGATCCAGTGGGAGGCAGTGTTGAGAGATGGCTGGTGGGTGTCCCCAGGGAGCCTGGAGGTGGGGCTTGTTAGCACGCCCCCTAGTGGGAACTGGAATGTGGTGAGCCTGGAACTTGAGTGGTGCCCACAGGGAGCCTCCCTGCCCCCAGTTCTCTCCCTGCCCCAGGCTGTCTCCATGGCATGAGGAGGACGAGCAGGCCTCCCGAAGGGTGAGTCCCAGGCAGCGATGGGAGCAGCATGGTTGGGAGGATTCCAGAAAGCACAGGAGGAGGGAGGGGAGCTGGGGCACAGGGGGATCCAGCTGGCCTGTGCCAGCTCTTCCTGCACATCCTCTGAGCTGCCAGGGCTGTTCTCAGAGCAGCTTGTTTCTCTGGGGAGAGGAGTGGTGGGGAGGCAGGGCTCCCTGTGGGCCAAACCTCCAGGTGGTACTGCTTGCAGGATGCAGATGGGGAACTCAGAGTGGGCCACTGAGGGCAGGTTAATGCCAGGGTGATTCTCAAGGGCGTGGTCTGGGATAGGGAAACACCAGGACAGTGTGGTCCCTGGGAGTGAAAACATTGGGGTGTTTCTAACCTTGGGGCTGAAGAGGCAAGAGGACAAGGACAGAGACCCCCAAGCAGAGCCATTGCGTGGAGAGGGCCGCTTGACAGGAGCCAGAGGCCACCAGGTCCTGGCTGCCCCCCAGGGAGGGGGCCAGGGCCCTAAGCACCTGCCCTCAGCCCCCTTTCTCCCTCCAGTCTCCTTTCTGCGTCCCTATGGCCCAAAGCCCCCAGGGAGCCCACCAGCGTGGGAACCCGTGCGTGCAGCCCTTGGGCACAGAGCAGGGTGCGAGAGGTGGAGGGACCATCTGGAAGGGAAGTCAGGGTGCCCGGTTCACCTCCCGAGACCCCGGAAGGCCTGGCTGCACACATTCGGCCCTCCCTGGCAGGCAGGGCAGGGACAAGGGGTGGCACTGCAGGAGGTGCTGTGCTGTCACTCCTGGTTTTCCTCCAACTGGTGTGACTTAGGCAAGTCTCGACCTCCCTGAGCCTGATCAGGAGACCCCACGGCTTCAAACCCTGCAGGGGCTTCCCATGGTGCCTGGGGTGTGGCTCCAGCCCTTAGGGGGCCACCAGACCTCGCCTGCCCGCCCCCAGCCCCATCCTGCATCTTCCTCTCTGGGTTTCCGCTTGACTTGACGTCTCTTTCATTTCCTTTGGCCTCACCTGCTCTCCTGACAGGCCTTTGCACCTGCAGTTTCCTTTGCCTGGGGACCCTTGCTCTCTGCCTAGTTACCGGCCCATCCTGCAGTCCTCCGGCCACTACCGCTTTCTCGGGATGCCCGCCGGCTCATCCCGTGCTCTATCCCCCATCGCCCTGAAGGAGGCCGTGTCATTTGGTTCTCCATGGGAAACATGTAGTACATGTAGTACGATAGCTGTATGTGTATATGCAGAGATGAATTTTTAGGAATCGGCTCACGCTTTGCGGGTGGGGCTTGCAAAGTCAAAATCTGGATGGCAGACCTGCAGGCCAGAGACTAGGCAAGAGCTGATGTCTTGGTCTTAAGCATGTGAAATCTGTAGGGCAAGCCGGGAGGCTGGCAAGTCAGGCAGGATTTCTATGTTACTTTGTGTCACGGCCTGTTTGCCTCTCCCTGGCTGGGGCCATCTCTCAGGCCTCACCGCACCAGGCCGGGCTTCTGTTGGATGATGTTTTCTAGAGGGACCTGGGTCTGACTGCAGCCAAGGCTGGTCCTTCCTGAGCGGGGGCAGGAGACGGCACAGGAGCTGGCCCAGGACGGGCCGGGGGTGGGGGGGGCCTGGCTGCCAATTTCGTGTGTGACTCAGAGGGTGGGGATGGGCTGGAGGAGCTGACCAGGGAGAAAACAAAACCGGGAAGGGAGGGTTCACATCCGCTGCCTGCCAGGCCCTGAACTGGCCGCACGCAAACCCTGTTCAGTGCTCGGGCTGCCACCATGGAGTGCAGATTGTCACTGGCCCTCTCTCTCAGCCCAGATGTCGCAGGGCTCAGGGCTGGGCCACCACCCGCTGGGCTTTCCCTTGCCCAGAATCCCGGCTCCTTGGGCAAGTCGATTGACAGCTGTGGGCCTCTGTTCCCACCTCTGAAAGAATGGAGCTGGTACCAGTGCCGTGTGACTGTCCAGTACCGTGCTTGAAACCAGGGTCTGCAAGGAGAGACCCTCCATGAATGGAAGGTGGCCCCTGATAATAGATTAATTCGTGCCCCGTGTGGCCCCCTCAGAGGCAGGGATGGTTTTTAACCCCACTTTCTACATTAGGCACTTGAAGCTCAGGCAGCGGCTGTAATGCCCCTGGGTTATACCGCAAAGGGCTCGGTGCTTTTAGGATTTTCCGGCAGGGTCCCACCCCTGGCTGCAGCAGCTAGACTAACTCCTGACCTCTGACCTCTCCATCTCAACCCCTGATGGCTCCATCTGGGCCCATGACGCCCTCTGAGCTCCTGCCCTGGGAGGTGTAGAAACAGCCACGCTAGGGCAGCTGCGTGAATACAGCCGGTTCCTTATAAGGGGCCATGCCCATCCTGGAGTTGGGAGCCTGGTTCCCCTCTGAGCTCTGGACGTTGCTGTGTGTCATTGGATGAGTCACTTGCCCTTTCTGAGCTCAGCCTCCACAGCTGTTAAATGAAGTGGGGCAGAAATGAGAGGGGGCAGGTGGGAGTGTTAGCTGGCGTTCCCCGCAGGAAACCGCAGGGGGAACGCCAGTAATCAAACCTAATATTCAGGGAGCAGTCGCTGTGTGCCATGCACAGACCTATGAGCTTTACCTGCACTGACTCGAGTCTTTCTTGGCCCCACGCTGTGAGCTGGACACTACCTTATCCCCACGTGGTAGATGACGCTTCACTGAGGCAGAGGCTTCATGCAAAAGGATTTGGTTCAGGGGATCTGGTGCTTATAAAGTTGTTGGAAAGGTGATGGGGGGCATATTGGTCCTGATGCTGCAGGCTGGGGCCCAGAGGCCAGGAAGCCAGCACAGAATCGGAGGCTGCCCTGCAGACTAGGGGGTAGAGGGAGGCAGAGGGCCTGGGTCCAATGCTCAGGCCACACAGCGGCCTCCGCCCCTGCGGGAGGGAGGACAACCTGCAGTGTTTATCCTTCTCTTATTGGCCGATTTCTCAACTGCATCCAGAGCCCTCCGGTCAGCCGAAGCTGGGAAATAGAGTTTCTAGACATCCAGCCCCTGCAGCACAGGGCCGAGAGCACAGAGGGAGGAAAGAATCCCCAGTCCCATAGACACTAACCAGCAGGGGGACCCTGCAAACAGAAGGGATCAGGATGCCCCCAAAGCCCTCACAGGCACACGGGTTGATGCACTGAGAATTAACCGTTTGAAGAGAGAATCTGGGCCATGTGAATTACAGATACCCCTTATGCCTCTAGCCCATTGACTACTTTGGGACCCCCTTCCCTGCAGGTTCTCAGAGGTAGAGCAGAGAGCAATGAAGTACTGGTTGTCCCGTCCCTTGAGGAATGGAAGCAACTAATGAAGCGGGTCGGAATCATAATTTTCATAATTCCCCCGGTTGGTTCTTTCATGCCTGATTTTGTTTGGTCTTTTATGTAACCCTGTCAGTAGGGCAAGCCAGGGACTCCGTTGGACTTTTTACAAATGAGGAGCCTGAAACTTAGGGAGGGAAGAGAACTGACATTTATAATGTATCCTCTCTGTGTCCCGAAACCAAGCTGGTCACTTTTTTGCAAATAATTTTTATCCTACAGCAACCCTCCATTTGGGCATTATTAGTCCCACCTTGTGGATTCAGAAAACGAGTATTAGAGAGAGGCAGTGCTTTGCCCATGAGAACAAAACTGGGAATGGGAAGAGTTGGGATTTGAACCCAGGTATGTCTGGGCCATCTTTTATCCCAACAACCATTGGCCGTGATCCACTGGCACAGAACCAGAACAGATGGATTCCTAGTGTCCAGTGACCAGGGGCTGCAGAACAGTGCAGGAAAGACTGTTCTTCTTTTTTTAATTTATGTTCTATTGGTCATTTGGAGCTCTTTGGAGATTTTTTCTTCCAGTTTTATTGAGATATAATTGACATACAGCACTGTTTAAGGTGTACAGCATAATGATTAGACTTAACATACATCATGAAATGATGACCACAGTAGGTTTAGTGAACATCCAACATCTCATATAGGCACAAAATAAAAGAAGTAGGAAAAAACGTTTCTTGTGGTGAAAACGCTTAGGGTTTGCTCTCTTCACAACTTTCCTATGTAACACACAACAGTGTTCCTTGTCTTTATTGTGTAGTACATCACATCCCTAGCACTTCTTTATCTTATAACCGGAAGTTTGTACCTTTTGACCGCCTACATCCTGTTCGCACTCCTCCTACCAGAGAGGGTGGGAGGAGTGGGAACTGGTAACCACAACTCTGATCTCTTTTTTTTTTTTTTTTTTGCGGTACGCGGGCCTCTCACTGCTGTGGCCTCTCCTGCTGCGGAGCACAGGCTCCGGACGCGCAGGCTCAGCGGCCGTGGCTCACGGGCCCAGCCGCTCCACGGCATGTGGGATCTTCCCGGACCGGGGCACGAACCCGTGTCCCCTGCATCGGCAGGCGGACTCTCAACCACTGCGCCACCAGGGAAGCCCACAAATCTGATCTCTTTTTCTGTGAGTTGGTTTATTTGTTTGTCTTTGAACTATAATTGACCTACAACACTATGTTAGTTCCTGTTACACAACATAGCGATTCCATATTTCTATACATTTCAAAGGGATCACCATAATAATTCTAGTTGTGATATGTCACCATACAAAGATATTACCAAGTTATTGACTGTATTCCCCACACTGTATATTTTCGTTCCCCTGTGACTCATTTATTTTGCAGCTGGAAGTTTATACCTCTTAATCTGCTTTCGCTATTTCTTTCTTCCCTCACTCCCCTACCCTCTGGCACCCACCTGTTTGCTCTCTGTGTCTGTGACTATTTGTGTTTTATGTTTGTTCATTTGTTGTTTAGATTCCACATGTAATCGATACCATACAGTATTTGTCTTTCTCTTTCTAACTTCACTAAGCATGATACCCTCCATGTCCATCCATGCTATTGCAAATCTGCTTTATGGCAGAGTTATTTATGCACATCTTCCTTATCCACTCGTCTGTTGATGGGCTCTCAGATTGCTTCCGTATCTTGGCTGTTGTAAATTATGCTGCAGTGAACATAGGGCTGCGTATATATTTTGTAACTAATGTTTTTGTTTTCTTTGGATAAATACCCAGAAGTGGAATTGCTGGATCGTACGGTAGTTCTATTTTAAATTTTTTTAGGACTCTCCATATTATTTTCGATAGTGACTGCACCAATTTACATCCTCACTGACAGTGCACAGTGGTTCCCTTTTCTCCACATCCTCACCAACACTTGTTATTTGTGATACTTTTTTAAAAAATGTATTTACTTTAGTTATTTATTTTTGGATGCGTTGGATCTTCGTTCCTGCGTGGGCTTTCTCTAGTTGCGGTGAGCGGGGGCTACTCATTCGTTGCGGTGCGTGGGCTTCTTACTGCAGTGGCTTGTCTTGTTGCAGAGCACGGGCTCTAGGTGCGCAGGCTTCAGTAGTTGTGGCGCACGGGCTCTAGAGCGCAGGCTCATTAGTTGTGGCGCATGGGCTTGGTTGCTCCGCAGCATGTGGGGTCCTCCCGGACCAGGGCTCGAACCCGTGTCCCCTGCATTGGCAACTGGATTCCCAACCACTGTGCCCCCAAGGAAGCCCTGTGGTACTTTTTTGATAATAGCTTTTCTGACAAGCATGGGGTGATATCATTGTGGTTTTGATTTGCATTTGCCTGATGACTAGTGATGTTAGGCATCTTTTCATGTGCCTGTCAGCCATCTGTACGTCGTTGTTGGAAGAACATATATTCAGGTCTTCTGCCCATTTTTTAATTGGGTTATGTTTTTGATGTTGAGTTGTATGAGTTCTTTGTACGTTTTGGATATTAATCCTTTATCAGCTATATCATTTGTAAATATCTTCTCATTCATTAGGCAGCCTTTTTGTTTCATTGATAATTTCAATTATAGGTCTTTTACCTCCTTAGTTAGATTTATACGTAGGTATTTTATTCTTTCTGAAGTAATTGTAAGTGAGATTGTTTTCTTAGTTTCTATTTCTGATAGTTTGCTGTTAGTGTATGGATATGGAACAGATTTCTGTATATTAATTTTGTATCCTGCAACTTTACTGAGTTCATTATGAATTGATTTAGGTTTCTGGAGGTGTCTTTAGAATTTTCTATGTATAGTATCATGTCCTCTGCAAACAGTGAGTTTTACTTCTTCCTTCCTAATAAAGGAATTTTTATTCCTTTTATTATTTTTCTTTTCTTTTTCTTGTCTGAGTGCTGTGGCTAAGACCTCCAGTACTATGTTGAATAAAGCTGGTGAGAGTGGGCATCCTTGTATTTTTCCTGATCTTAGAGGAAATGCTTTTATCTTTTCACCATTGAGTATGGTGTTAGCTGTAGGTTTGTCATATATGGTGTTTATTATGTTGAGATATGTTCTCTCTATACCCACATTGTGGAGAGTTTTTGTCATAAATGGATGTTGAATTTTGTCAAAAGCTTTTTCTGCATCTATTGAGATGATCGTGTGATTTGTACTCTTCAGTTTGCTAACGTCATATATTATATTCATTGATTTGTGGATATTGAACTATCCTTCCATTTTTGGGAGAAATCCCGCTTGATCATGGTATATGTTCTTTTAATGTATTGTTGAATTGTTTACTAATTTGTTGAGGATTTTAAAATTAATTTGTTTATTTATTTTCGGCTGTGTTGGGTCTTTGTTGCTGTGTGCGGGCTTTCTCTAGTTGCAGTGAGCGGGGGCTACTCTTCGTTGCGGTGCGCAGGCTCCTCATTGCAGTGGCTTCTCTTGTTGCGGAGCTTGGGCTCTGGGTGCATGGGCTTCAGTAGTTGTGGTGCGTGGGCTTCGTAGTTGTGGCACGTGGGCTTCAGTAGTTGTGCGTGGGCTTCAGTAGTTGTGGCGCGTGGGCTTCAGTAGTTGTGGCTCACGGGCTCTAGAGCGCAGGCTCGGTAGTCATGGCGCACGGGCTTAGTTGCTTCGCGGCATGTGGGATCTTCCCAGACCAAGGCTTGAACCCGTGTCCCCTGCATTGGCAGGCGGATTCTTAACCACTGGGCCACCAGGGAAGTCCCGAGGATTTTTACATCTATGTTCATCAGTGATATTTGGCCTGTAATATTTTTGTGTGTGATATCTTTGTCTGGTTTTGGTATCATGCTGGCCTCATAGAATGAGCTCAGAAGTGTTCCTTCCTCTGCAATATTTTCGTATAGTTTGAGAAGGAAGGGTGTTAACTCTTTTCAGAATGTTTGGTAGAGTTTATCTGTGAAGCAGTCTGATCCTGGGCTTTTGATTGTTGGGAGGTTTTCGTGTGTTTGTTTGTTTTCTTACTGATTCAATTTCATTACTGGTCATTGGTCTCTTCATATTTTATATTTATTCCTGATTTAGTCTTGGGAGATGGAACATTTCTAAGAATTTATCCGTTTCTTCTAGGTTGTCTGTTTTATTGGTGTATAATTATTCATAGTAATCTCTTACGATCCTTTGTATTTTTGTTGTGTTGGTTGTAACTTCTTTTTCATTTCTGGTTTTATTGATTAGATTTCTATTACTATTACAATTTCTTCCTTTATTTTTGTTAAGATTTGTTTTGTGTATTTAGGTGTGCCTATGGGGTGCATATATATTTACAATTGATATATTTTCTTCTTGGATTGATTCATTGATCATTATGTAATGTCCATCTTTGTCTCTTGTTACATTCTTTATTTTAAAGATTAGTTTGTCTGATACAAGTATTGCAAACCTGGCTTTCTTTTCATTTCCACTTGCGTGGAGTACCTTCTTTCATCCCCTCACTTTCAGTGTGTGTGCCTTTAGATCTGAAGTGAGTCTCTTGTAGGCAGCATATGTATTTGTTATTATTCCTGTTCAGCTTCAGTGATTTCCACAACTCCATCTTCCAGTGCGCTGATCCTTTCCTCTGTATAATCTAATCTGCAGTTGATTCCTTCTAGTGTTTTTTATTTTAATCAGTTATTGTATCTTCTTCTCTGTTTGGTTCTTCTTTATATTTTCTATCTCTTTGTTAAAAAACTTCTAAAGGCTCACTTTGTACATCCAATCTTCTCTCAAGTTCTTTGACCATCTTTATGATCATTACCCAGAACTTTTTATCAGGTAGATTGTTTATCTCTGCTTCACTTAGTTCTTCTTCTGGGGTTTTGTCTTGTTCCTTTGTTTGGAATATATTCCTCTGCTGCCTCATTTTGCCTAATGTGCTAATTTTATTTCTGTCTATTTGGTAGGTTGGTTGTTTTTCCTGACCTTGGAAAAGTGGCCATATGTAGGAGACATCCTATGGGTCCTAGCAGCACACTCCCCTCTCATCACCAGAGCTGTATGTTCTAGGAGTGCCCCCTATGTGGGCTGTGTGGGTCTCTCTGTTGTGGCAGGCTGACTACTGTGGGTGGCCTGGTAGGTGTGGCTGGCCCCCAGTCTGGGGGATTGCCAGGCCCTGCACTGTATGGAGTATGCCAGCCACTGGTGGGAGTGGTTGGGTAATGAGGCCCCTAGCCATGGGTCCCTAGGGGACCCCAGGGCTAGTGCTGGCCCACTGGTAGATGGAGCTGGGTTCCAGGGTGAGTGGTTGCAGGTCCGAGGTTCCTGCATCTCGTGTTATCCTGCTGTGGCCAGGGTCAGATCCTGACATGGCTAGCTGCAGGGTCCAGGGTGTCCCAAAGCTGGTGTCAGCCAGCTGGTAAGTGGGGCTGGATCCCAGGGCAGCTAGCTGAGGTGTCTAAAGTGTCTTGGAGCTGGTGTTGGCCTGCCCTACTGGTGAGTAGGGCTGGGGCTCGGTAGTGGGTGGGAGGAAGGTTCCTGGGTCTGGTGTTGGCCTGCTGGTGGGCTGGGCTGGGGCCCAAGGCCCCCTGGGGCTAGTGTCAGTCTGCTGATGTGCAGAGCTGAGTTCCAGGGTCTCTGGCTGCAGGGCCCTGGGGGTCTCAGAGTTAGTGTGTTGGCCTGCTGGTGGGTGGGGCTGTGACCTTGCCCCGTTAGTTGTTTGGCCGGAGGCATCCCAGTAGTGGTGCCCAAAGACTGTTGAGCAGGGCTGGGTCCTGGTGCTAATAAGCTATAGAGAGGATTCCAAAATGGTGCTGCCAGCACCAGCATCCTTGTGGTAGAACGAGCTTCCCAAAAAGGCTGTGTCTAGTGTCTGTGTCCCCAGGGTGAGCTCCAGTCGCCTCCTGCCTCTCTGGGAGCCTCTCCAAGATCAGCATTAGGGTCTGACCCAGGCTCCTTTCAAGTTACTGCTTCCGCCCTGGGTCCCGGAGAGTATGAGGTTTTGTATGTGCCCTTCGAGAGCGGAGGCTCTATTTTCTACAGTCCTCTGGCTCTCCCCAAAGCAAGCCCTGCTGGCCTTCGAAGCCAGACGTTTTGAGGGCTCGTCTTCCCGGTTCAGGACCCCCAGGCTGGGGAGGCCAGTGTGGTCTCAGACCCCTCACTCCTTGGGGAGGATCTCTGCAGCTGTAATAACCCTCCCGTGTGTGGGTTGCCTACCTGAGGTCCTGAATATAACGTAAGTCTGCCCCCCTATCCGTCTCATTGTGGTTCCTTCTTCATGTCTTTAGTTGTAGAAGATCTTTTCTGCTAGATTCTGGTCTTTTTCATCAATAGTTATTCTGTAAATAGTTGTAATTTTATTTGGCCCATGGGAGGAGGTGGACTTAAGGGCTTCCTACTCCACCATCTTGGCCACTCCCCCAGAATTGTTCTTCTCTGATGGAAGGTTTGGGGGCCCTTCACCAGTCAGTTCTGATTTCATGCCACCCTGTGCCTTCACGTAAAGCCAGCCAGGACCCCAAAGGCCAGGACGTGGTGGGATCCAGTTTTCCGTGATCAGCAGGTCCACAGATGCTAATTCCCCACCACTGCTCCTCACGTTCTCAGGATGGTTGAGCCAGCCAGTCACCTCGCTGTGTGTCCCAAAGCTGCTGTGTGAGGAAGCAGAGTGAAAGCAGATGGGGCTGGGCCTCTTCGGGGACAGGGAAGTGGTGGCAGACGAGAGGCTGCAGCTGCAGCCCTCTGCCTGTTGGTTTGTTTCCTTCCCTCCCACGGTCCGCTCATTCAGCCGGTGCAAGGAGCTTTGCCCTGGCACCTCTGGGGACTCTCTGCCCCTCCCCCTTCTCCGGATTCACCAAGCCCTCATCATGTGCGGGACCCCACGCCAAGCACACAGAGTGGCAGAGAAAAGATTCCGTGCCTTCCACGTCTGGCTGTGGCTGAAGCTTGTGTCAGACCACTTATCCCACCAAGGACTGTAAGAGCTGGGTAAGATAGAAATTCAGCTCTTCGAAGGTTTTAGAGAACAACCAGGCAGCCAGGACTTGAGGGACGAAGACCCCTGGAAGGAGAGAAATGGGCGGGGGTGAGCCTGACGCTTCCTGCCGCCCGCCTGCCCAAGGGATGCACTGGCTCGTGGGAGGCTCCAGAGGACAGACGGAGAGAAGCAGCTCAGTGTTGAGCAGTCTCACGAGGCTGGACATAAAAAATAACAGTAAAGAAATGAAATAAAAGTGTAGTGCGGGACTACCAAGTCAGCTAAAATCAAGGGGCCAAGAACCTAGGGCAACAGAAACCACAGGCAGAGTCATTATTCCGCACCTCTTTTTCCTTTCAAGGCATTTGCCAGAATTTCAGCGGAGTGGGACCAGAGCCTAAGGAAACAAGCTGCAAGCTGAGAGGTTGAGAAGCTAGACTGAGCCTTTGACAATCTCACAGTGTAGGGGAGACAGGAATTGGAAGTGAGAACGTGCAAGGAAGAGGTCTCTTGGTAGGCCTCCTAGCTTTCCTTTAAGAAGGGCTATGCCCTGTAAGTAAGGGCAAGCCAGAAATAACTAGTCATCATGAAGACAAAGTGCGGCCCCAATCATCCTGGTCACCAATTGGAGCAAGGTAATGTGCCCGTGCTCTACCTAGCTCCAGGAGCAAACAGATTCCTCCCTGAATAAGGACAGCCTTATCCTCAACTGCTACACTTCCAGCACATGTGGTATCCACCGTTGCCAGGCATTCCAGGAGACAGCCAAATGACCAAAGAGAGATAAGGAGAGAAAATCGACAACAGAAATAGACCCACATCTCCTCCAAATGTCATGAGGGTGAGACGGTCTTTAAATAACTGAATAACTGTGATGGATCATTGGAGGAAGATAGATGACAAGGTGCAGATTTTCACCTGAAAACTAGAACTTATTTTTAAAAATTACTCAGATGGAAATTCTAGAACTGAAAAATACAACTGAAATGAATACAGTATATAATTTAAACAGATTAGACACAGCAGAAGAGAGGATGGACAAGGTAGTATATCCATCTCAGGAAGCTGAAAAGATGACAGGTTACAAACCCAAAGAAATGACAAGAAAGGAAATGAAAATGAGAGCAAGTCCTGATGAAGTAGAACAATTAGCTGTGTCTACAGAGGACAGCCCAGGAGGAGGCAGGAGCCTGGAGCAAAGTGCTGGCTTTGCCACCATCTCGCTGTGTGACCTTGGACAAGTCTCTTGCCTTCTCTGAACCTCAGTTTCTCCTCTCAGGGAAATAAGCATGATGGCTCACTTCACCCAGATGACGTGAGGACCCCGTGGACGACGGTCATGGCAGCTCTATATTAGAAGTGCTGATATTACCGTTCACTCGGTCATTTCACCAACAGTCATACGGCAGGAGGCTATGCAGAGAGCTAGGAGGGCATCGCAGCCTTGTTAGAACTACTGTGCGGTTCAGCCGGCATTAAATAAACATTCACAAACCCATACTGTCCGTTCATTTGGTTTTCCAAGCGTTGGAAACAACTCTTCTCTCAGTGGCTGGTAATTGCCGACCTCTCCTTATGGACGGGGTAGGGGGGCGGTATATCTTCACTAGGGACCCTCCTTCGGGGAATCCTTACTTTCTGAGTTCTTGAAAGGGCACCAACTTGCGTCAGCTTTTTGCAGTGACCCCGTTAGCCCGTCACATCCACGTCCACTGTGCCTCTCCCAGAACTCCCGTGTGTGGCTGTGAGATGACTGTCTCTCTGCAGACAGGACAGGGAGCTGTGTCCTCCTCCCCCCTCCCTCTCCTCGTCCTCTTTGTTTTGGGAGGCTCGGCCAGCCTCCGTCCCTGGCCGCACTCTTGGCATGTGGAGATCTGTGGCCCATGGTGTACTGGCCTCAGTTCCATCTCCGGGTGCCAGGGCTGGCGCTCCCCGTGTGTAGCAGGCTGCCTCACATCACAGAGTGTAGAAAGTCACGCATTCCTCCTTTCTTCCCTGGGGCTGGGGGGAAGGGGAAGGTGGAGGGCTGTTCTTGCTTTTCCACTGCAGTTTTTTTCCAGGGCTTTCAAAAGTGCTAATTGATAACCAGCCTGGAAGTGTCTGCTGGTAGGTGGGTTCAGAACAAGCGCCCTGGCCTCAGAGATGCAGCTACCAAGACGTCCCAGCTGGATGGGAGGAGGATGCCACAATCTGTACCTCGGCAGCTCAGCCTTGCCCTCTGTCCCAACTCTCACCACACCTTCCCCCGGCCTCCGCCAGCGCTGGTGTGGGACATTAATATCTCTCGTGGAGCTGGGACGTTGTGGGGAACATTAACATCTCTCGTGGAGCTGGGACGTTGTGGGGAACCTAACCTCTCATTCAGAATTTTATTCGATCAACATGGTTCAGGAATCATCTGTTTCCGTGAACTTGTGTCTGCCCTTGGCATCAGGACACAGAGTCAATAAGAGCATCATGGGCCCTGCTCGTGACAAAGACAGATGTAATGAGACCACGTGAGTCCTCTGCTTAGACCCTCCAGCGGGTCTCCATGTCCCTCAGAGAAATCATGGCTTCTGAGTCCCGCACACCCTCGAACCCACCCACATACATGCTCCTCTCCGATCCAAGGACACCAGCCTCCTTTCTCCCAAAGGCACTGGAGCCTTGCAGATGCCTGGGAAGCTCCCACCTTAGAATCTTTTATGATGGGTCCCCCACCACCCAGCCCAGAGCCTGGCACAGCTCAGGGCCCCAGCAGAGACGCAGCGAGCGCATCACGTGAATGGACAGATCTTGCTTGGTTAATAGCCTCGAGAAGTGGGCAGGATCTGTGTTGTCAGCCCCATGTTCCTGTTGAAGGGATGGTTCAGAGAGGTTAGGTAACTTGTTCACAGTCACACAGCAAATGGGTCGTGCAACCTGATGAGAATCAGAATCTTCCGACTCTTAGTCTGTGCTTTCTTGCTCAGGTCTCCACTCTGAGTTGGTGGCTGTTTCCCTTCATTCACCTCTGCGTTCCTTCATGCCATGTGTGTTCCCGGTTTCCGGGCCACGACAATGAGTGGGACTGAGTTTCTATCCTCCTGGAGCTCCCAGCTCAGGGAGGAGACAGATTAAGTACACAGCACGGGCAGAGTGGAGCCAGGATGCTGTGGAGGCCGGGAGAGGCCCCTATTCAGGCCGGCAGTGGGCAGGCCTCCCTCCAGGATCAGTGCCAGCTGAGCCCTGAAGAATGAATCAGAGCCAGGTGGGGTGGGGTGGATTTTCCGGACGGTGGGGACAGTCTGGGTAGGTGCCCAGAGGCAGGAGCAACTGTGACCTGTGGGTCAGTCATGTTGCTTCAAGTTAGGGGATTTATTCTCTCAGGCCCCTGAAAAGTCAAGGCATAGGGTGGGCTGCAGGGCTGGATCGACTGGGGATTCAACACTGTTCGCCTCTCCCGGTGAGCTAGCAAAATGTCCAGTACGACCCTGACCTCGCATCCAAACAGCAAACTGGCCAGAGCAAAAGAATGTTTCTTTGCCCCCCACGGCAAAAAGTCAGGAGTTTCACTCCAGATGAATTAGGCTACATATCCATCCCTGGACCAGTGACTGCGGTAGGAGGGGTGGGAACCCTCTGCCTGCCAAGTTAAATCAGAGCCCGCCCTTGAGGATAAGCAGGTTAATCTAACTCAGATGAAGAAGCTTGATGGAGAAGCAGGGGACAGCTGGAAGGGACAGCTCTGGACACCATTAGGTTCTACATACAAGTCACATTGTCACGACAAGTAGAAAGTGGAGCAGTAGGCAAATGGAGAGACGTTGCCACCCGGGCTGAGGTGTTGAGGAAGCAGTGGAGGCAACACATCTTGAGCCCTGGCTGCCTCCAGGAAGGCACTGTGGATTTAATCTGATTTTTGAGCTGCCCCTCTTTCTACCAAAAAGGTAAATCAATCTCCCTTCCACTGTTGCTTTCCTGGAAAAAACATAGCCTGCTTGTTGATAGTCTACACGTTGAGGATGGGGAAGGAATTGATCAGACAGATAGAGACAGGGGCACGTTCCAGGCAAGTACCAAAGGGAATCGTGTTCAAGTGCGGAGGTGTGACCACAGCTGCACCCTGCAGAAGCCCGGAAAGTCAGTGAGGTGTGGGAACTTGTGTTGCAAGCGTTTGAGGAGTCCTGGTTTGCTTTCTTTGATTAAATAACTCCCAGCTTTCTCTGTATCCCTCCAGCTATGGTCATCTGGAGCCCAGTTAACAGACAGGGTGTCCCGTCCAGGGCAGACCTCCTGCTCGTGTTTCTGGTACCCTGGCCCCTCCAGGTGCATGGAGTCAGAGGGGTGTGGGTCTGGATTCAGATCCTGCTTCTTACTTTCCCCATGACCTTGGGAAAGTCATTTAATCTCTTTGAATCTCCGTTTCTTCTTAGGACAACCTGGGAAACCCCTATCTAGCTGATGGTATACTTTGTCAATCATCTGAGGAAATAGATATGTATGACTGTACCATCCTGTTTGGCTGTTAGTGGCTCAGCCAAGAACATTCATTCGTACATTGAAAATGGAAAATGAAAGTTTAGCAGTTACTTAATGAACACCAGAAACTCAGCATATAGCATTTTTTAAAAATAACTTATTTATTGTTGGCCGCATTGGGTCTTCGTTGCTGCGCGCGGGCTTTCTCTAGTTGCGGCGAGCGGGGGCTACTCTTCGTTGCGGTGCACGTGCTTCTCATTGCGGTGGCTTCTCTTGCTGTGGAGCACGGGCTCTAGGTGCACAGGCTTCAGTAGTTGTAGCACGTAGGCTCAGTAGTTGTGGCACGTGGGCTCTAGAGCGCAGGCTCAGTAGTTGTGGCACACAGGCTTAGTTGCTCCGCGGCACGTGGGATCTTCCTGGACCAGGGCTTGAACCTGTGTCCCCTGCATTGGCAGGCAGATTCTCATCCACTGCGCCGCCAGGGAAGTCCCAGCTTATAGCATTTTGTCTTATATAAGTGGAGCTATTACTATCCCATTTTACAGAAGGGAAAATTGAGGGTCAGGAAGGCTGAATAACTTTCCCAAAGCCATACAACTGGTAAACCAGTACTTGAACGTGGGCCAGGTGGAAGCCTGGGCCACCCCCTAAGCATACCATTTTGGTTGTGGTTGAACTTTAGAATCTGAGAGAGAGAGAGTGAAGGAGAGAGAAAGTAGCATGTACTTGGCAATCTCTGTGTACCTGGCACTGTATGTGCATTATTAACTCATTTCACAAACTTAGGTCTGATTCTTAAAGGTACTAGGTTCTGGTTGCAGGAAAGATGGGTGGGCCACCTTCCGTGTCTCTTAGCAACCTTGAAGGATAGGCGTTAACATCCCACTGTACACATGTACACACTGAGGCTCAAAAGGGTAAAATATTGTCTGTAGCCACTTGCCACATTGGCTTGACAACAAAACGGAAGACGATGGGAGGAAGTGGAGAGAGAAATGGTTTTTATAAAACAGTAATAGAAGTTCATCCTGTTTTCTTCCTCCTTTTCTGTGCAGATGACAGACAACCCTCAGTGCCTTTGTCAAGTCGGCTGCTTCACCGCCACATCTCTGGTGACAGCAGGGGCAAGACCAAGTTCTGATTAAGGATTGTCACACACCGTCTTCTCTGGAGGGCGGTAACAAAGACAGCTTGACCCCGTCCTGTACCGCGACCCTTCCTTCGAGGCCCTCACCTGTGAGGGACCCTGGCCTGTCACAAGGATTAATTACCCCTCAACCCCCTTGGATGGGAAAGGAAATCACTGTTATCAAGTTTCGATTAAAGCTTCATGAGGAGACATTATCGGCTGTTTAAGGATTGCTGAGGAAGCAGGCCGCTTTATTTCCTGAAAGACAAATTATACGCCAGCAGAGGCACCCCGCCACAAGTGGTCCGCTTAGCCTTTGGGTGTCGCGGGTGATGTCGGGCACAGCCGGGTGGCCGTTGCCCAGCAGCAGTGGCCATAGGAGGCTTTGAGGCTCCCTGGGGCTCCCCGCCTTGCCTTGCAGTCGATCCTCTGTCTCTGGGATCTTTCGTGGAAGTTCCTCCTCAATTAGGCGCGATTTCCTGCAGCCCATCCCTGGGAGGCCCCGCGTCAGGAGAGCAGAAATGGCGACCGCGAGGAAAAGAATTCTCAAAGTGCTCACTTTACTCACCCTCTTCATCTTCCTCACCTCCTTCTTCCTGAACTACTCCCACACCATGGTGGCCACCGCGTGGTTCCCCAGGCAGATGGTCCTCGAGCTCTCGGACAACTTCAGGAGGCTCGTGAATTACCCCCACAGGCCCTGCACCTGCGCCCGCTGCATCGGACAGCGCAAGGTGTCCTCCTGGTTCGACGAGAGATTCAACCGGTCCCTGCAGCCGCTGCTGACGGCCAAGAACGCGCTCCTGGAGGAAGACACCTACAGCTGGTGGCTGGTGAGAGCCGGGGCTGAGTGTGGGTCTGGGGGTGAGATGTGGGCGGCCCCTGCCTGCCAGACGCTCAGACCCAAGTGTGCACCAGGGGCCCTGCCAGGCGCTTGGCGGGATTCAGAATACTGGTCATCCGTACGTTCGTTGGTTCATGCATTCAGCCTCTGTTATTGAGGATCTCCTGTATATATTATAACTCAGAGCAGAGGGCTCTGTAGCAGTTCCCTGTGTCTGCCGTAACAGGTGACCGCACACTTGGTGGCTTACGGCAACAGAAACGCATTCTCTCGCGATTCCGGAGGCAGAAGAAGCCTGAGCTCAAGGTGCAGGTTCCAGGGATTAGGACTTGGGCATATCTGTTTAGAGGCCACTACTTAACGCACTCTGGGTATGGAGAAGCCAAAAAAAAAAAAAAAAAAAAACCAGATCGTTATTCTCATGGAATTATATTCTGGCAGAGAGAGACAGATAAGAAACAAATAAACAAGATAGACTCAGATAGAAGTGCTCGGAGGAGGATAAAAGGGGTTTGGGAGAAACTTGGGGCAGGGGCCTCTGTAAATGGGCTCGTCGGAGAGGGCGCCGGCTGCGGGAGGATCTGGGGAAAGTGCCGCGGGTCACGGGGACAGCGAAGTGCGAGAGCACTGGGGCAGCATCCGCTTGGTGTGTTGGAGGAGCTGGAGCTGTGCGTGGCCGTGAGCGCGGGCGTCCAGGAGTGGGCAGGACCCACAGCCAGGAGCCTGGGGTTTGTTCTAAGTGCAACAGGAAACCACTGTAGAATTTTAACCAGGGGAGGTCCATGATCTGATCTAGTTGTTGAGCACAAAGTGGATTGAAGGGGAGTGAGAAATATCCATTCATTGAAGACTTATTGAGCATCTATTAGATGCCAAGATACTGAGATGGAAAGAAACAGCCTTGCCTTTTTAGCTTGCAGGGATGGTTGGAGGAGAAGGAAAAGCAGACCAGCACAAGGCAGGGTGATATGTGATAGGCACCCAGGGTCCCTGGGTTTTGCTCCTGACTTTCTATATTTTATCAAGGGTGATGTTGAGGAAGCTCTTCGTCTCAGATTCTCAGATTGAGGTAGTAATAGTCACCTCACCAGGTTTCTCTATAGCACCGCAAATGTTAGGTTTTAACATTTTTATTTATTTTTGCTGTTTCCACGGGCAAGGGAAAATGAATTTGCATTCTTTCAGCACTTAATGAAGGCTGAATGTTTTCCCATGTGGCTCTTACCGTTTCATCAAATTGTCCTCCCACGTCCCCACCCCAGCCCTTATGTGCAGTCCTCCTTTGCTGGAGTTTAGCCTCTTGGAAGGGATTTTGCAGGGTAGGAAGGAAGGGGAGAAGGTTCCTCATGATAGAAATCAACAGAAAGGAGCAGGGCTTTAGAGCTTCTGGGTTCCTTGACAACACACAGACCACATGTTTTGAGTAAAGAATCAGGACGCCACATCTGACAAGCACTCCCGTCCCTCCAGACGGAGACACAGAATATTGAAATAAAAACCACCCTGGGGGCTTCCCTGGTGTCGCAGTGGTTGGGGGTCCGCCTGCCGATGCAGGGGATGCGGGTTCGTGCCCCGGTCCGGGAGGGTCCCACATGCCGCGGAGCACCTGGGCCCGTGAGCCATGGCCACTGGGCCTGTGCGTCCGGAGCCTGTGCTCCTCAACGGGAGAGGCCACAACAGTGAGAGGCCCGCGTACCGCAAAAAAAACAAAAACAAACAAACAAAACACCCTGGGAGTTCCAGCAGGCACCGTAGCTCTGCATAAAGGCCCCCAGACAGCCAGGACAATGTCTGACAGATCCAGATTTAGGACCCCAAACACAGAGCCCTGCTTTTAAAGTATGACGTGCCTGGTGGGAAATGCCCTGAAGGATGCTTGGCTGGCGGGGAGCCCGCAGAAGGTGATTGATGCCAGGTGTCAGAGGGGCTGGCCCTAGACATGCTGTTCCCCAGACCTATTCGGGGCCCTGGTTTGGAGCAGACCCCTCGTGTCTGCTCCCTCTTCTACTTTGTCTCCGGGATGCGGGGAAGGACTTGACTGAGGTCACTCAGCCATCCATACAGAGCCAGGCCTGGGACCCGGCCGCTCACCCCAAGGCACCCTTGCTTTCCCGTCCTCTTGCCCACCGCTGCTCCTCCAGACCCACATGGGAGGGAGGGCAGGCGTGGGGGAATCAGGAAGAAGCCTTCAGGAGCTGGGGGCTGACAGCTCAGGTGCCTTGGGTATCACGAAGTCCCCCATGTCCTGCGGCAGTGGGGTGATGCTGGCTGTCTCAGCCTCTGCCTCCAGGCTCTGCCTTAAGACTTGATGCTTCCTCAGGGAGCCTCTGACAACCAGCAGCAGCCACTGCTTGGGCGCTGATTGTAGACAAAGAAATACACTGCTTGGAAACTAGGCAGGAAGAGTGAGAGGGGAGAAGGGTGTCTTGGAACTTCTGCCCTTTCTCTCCTGCGTGCATGTCGGCAGCCCTCTGGGACTTCCGTTGTCATTTACAAAAGGCAGAGAAGTCAGAGAGTTCCTTCCCAAGGAAGACGGGGACATAGCGGTACTGACCTGCCTCATCTACCCCAGCTGGTGAGTGGATGCTTTAGGGCTCTAATCCCCAGAAACACAGCTCGATTCCAGCCCGCTGTCCCCGAGTTCTACTCAGCTCTGTACTCACCCCGTGGCCTAGATCTTTCCCTCTCTGGGCCTCAATCTCCGTTCCTGCCAATGAGTGTCTGAAACAGAGCCAAGGTTCCTGAAGTGTGAGCCGGTGGGGCAGCGTGATTCCTGGTGATACAGGGGCAGGGCCTTTAAGAGCATCGCATCACGCTCAGGGCGAGGATGTCATTCGGCTTTAATTCTCTTTCCATCTTTGAAGTTGCAAGGATTCAATGTCGCTCCTTGTTTCATGATGTGCCTCTAACACCTGCCCATCTTGGTTCTAGCAAAGGAGGGCGGCTTGCCTGGGCAAGCAACAGGATGGAGCTGGAATCAAATAAAGTGGTTTTGTTTTCATTGTACTGGACACTTTCCTTTTTTTTTTGGACAGATTTTTTTACTTCTGCCAAGTAATTCTTGCTTTCCGCTTGTGGCAGAGATATGAGATTTCCTTTAAAAATAAACTTGCTTTTTAAAGTGAATCATTAAAGAGGGGTAAGTCAGTAGTAGGTGGACGGGACAATGTGATGCTGCACTCCCAGCGTGGGTACCCTGCCGGCCGTGAGCCTTCAAACCCCGGGGCCCCCGAGGCAAAGCAGGCACATGTGTCACATAATAGGTGCTCAGTAAATACTGCTGAGCGCTGGATTAAAGAATGCCGTGTTGCTCCCTTAACCCAGCATACAGTGTCATGCTCCCCGAGGCAATGACATGGATGGAGGACACTCTCTGGTTCTGAGCGCATCTTCACATTGTCAGGGCTCTTCCTGGGTGGGGGCCCCCGTGGAGGTCCCTGCCGGGCAGCTTGGCTGTGGTCCTCGATCCCAGGGGTTCTCAGAGTGTGGTCCCTGCATCAGTAGCAGCATCACCTGGGAGCCTGTGAGAAATGGCTCTGTTGCCCAGATGTCACACATTAGCCCAGGTGATTCAGGAGCCTGGAGCTGCCCCAGGAGATCCTATCGGAGCAGGTGTTTAATCTGGATATAATTTTTGTCTTATTGTCATAAAATATACATAACATAATATTTATCACTGTTTTATAAGTGTGCAATTCCATGGCATTAAATGCATTCACGATGTTGGGTTACCATCACCACTACCCGTACCTGGCACTTCCGTCACCTCCAACAAAAGCCCCTTGTATCCATTAATAACCACCCCCCTCAGCACCCCTCTCATCCCTCAGGCAGCCATCATTCTACGTGCTAGAATTTGGCGATTCTAGTATCTCCTGTAAGTGGAATCGTACAATATGTGTCCTTCTGTGTCCGGCAAATAAGCCAGTGAAATAACACTTAGCATAAGTGTTTTCAAGATTCATCCATTGGGAGCATATATCAGAATGTCCCTTTTTTTATAACTGAATGATAGTCCAGTGTCTGCACGTTCCACGTTTTGTTTATTCATTCTCCATCGATGGACACTTGGGTTGTTTCCACCTTTTGGCTATTGTGAGTAATGCTGCAATGAACACGAGTGAACGAGTATGTGCTCATGACCCTGGTTTCAGTCCTTCTTTTTGGTTTGTTTTTGTTTTTGTTTTGGCCTCATCTTGTGGTTTGTGGGACCTTAGTTCCCCGACCAGGGATTAAACCTGGGCCCTCAGCGCGGAGTCCAAACCGCTGGACTGCCAGGGAATTCCCTGGTTTCTGTTCTTTTTAATACTTGGGAATGGAATTGCCGAGAAAACACCAAACAGTTTTCCACAGTTGCCGCGCTAGTTTACATTCCCACCAGCAAGGCACGAGTGTTCCAGTGTCCTCACCTACGCTTGCTATTTCCCCTTTTTCTTCTATTGTAACCAGTGATGTTTCTAAGTAGAAGTGTGTCTGCGGTCCTGATGTCGTTGCCTGCGGCTCCCGCAGCATGTGAGTGTCTTAGGCTGGAGGAGATGCTGGGTGGTTTTATCTATTCGACCATCCGGGCCTCCTGGTGTGCCTCTCCTTGGGGATGCTGATTCCTCCAATGCCAGGTGGGGACCAGATGCCTGGGGATCTCCCTACGCGATCCCCCCGTCACTGACCTCCTAGACAGTGGCCAGAGCAGCTGCTAGCCTCACCTTTCTCTCCCAGCCCCTCTCCTGTCCCTGGGGCTGCGAGTGACTGGTGGGACTCACCCCACAGCCACCTACCCCTCCCCAAGCTCAGGGACTGGGCTTTCCAAAGGTCGAGGTTCCAGGGCTCTGAGGCAGGGGTGATGTTGTGGGAGAGACTTCAAGGTGGGTTTATAAAAGCCTGGCTTCAAATCCTGCTTTGGATTCGAGACACGTGCTCAACCGACCTGGGCCCCAGAGCATCCTTTCTCGTCTGCCTTTGAAGTGGCATAGCCCTGCGGCTTGGTGACACAGGCAGGTGCGGTGCTTCTTAGGAAATCTCTCCAGGTTTCACTCTGAGTGGGGAAGTAATGTGCATCAGCGAGTGGTCACTATGCAGCGTGGCCGGGCTCCCCGCGAGACAGTGGACGGACGTGGGTGTACAGAGAGAGGGCTCGATAGGGAGACCCACTCATCCCACTTTTAGCACTGAGAGTCCTGCTTCTAGGGGAACCCCTGGGCCAACCAGGGGGCTGGTCACCCTCAGGATAAACCCAGTGTTTGTCTCTGCCTGTGGGTCAGAGAGGTCCCAGGGCAGCTGACCTTGGGTGTGGGTGTGAAAACAATTTGTTAAGCAGACATTGGACTCCTTGATGCATCCGGCAAAGGGCTGATTCTTGAGTCTGGCTGGAGCCTGGTGGTCCTGGGGCTGCAGGAGCTGAGAGGCGGGAGGGTGAGGGGAACAGAGGGGAGGGGAGGCGATTGTGAAGGGTCACCCGACCCTTCTCCCATGTGCTTTACTCATACCAGCCAGTCTCATTGCGTCGAGGCCAGAGCTGTACCTCGCACATAGTAGGTGCTCAATAAACCTTTGTAGAATGAGTGAATGATCTCTTGCCTTCCCATCTCCCTGAGTGGCCCTTGGGCTCCTGGCAGGGGAGGTGGCTGTCTGAGCCACCTGCATCTCCAGGTGCCCAGCGGAGAGAAGGGTACTCGGGAGGGGCTGGGTCACCAACCACAGGGGGCTCGGGGCCTGGCAGCGGGGGCCAGAGGTAACACATCCAGACTGACTGTGTCCTGCGTCCTCCGCCCACAGAGGCTCCAGCGGGAGAAACAGCCCAGTAACTTGAACGACACCATCAAGGAGCTGTTCCAGGTGGTGCCCAGGAACGTGGACCCCCTGCTGGAGAAGAGTTCGGTGGGCTGCCGGCGCTGTGCCGTCGTGGGTAACTCTGGCAACCTGAGAGAGTCCTGGTACGGGCCTCAGATAGACAGTCACGACTTCGTGCTCAGGTGGGTGCCAGCCCCTCGCCCCCCAGGCCACCCCGCTGCCCCCCAGGCCCCTAGAGCTGCAGGGGGCTTCATGGCTCAGCGTCAGGAGGTCAAGACCCCAGTCCGGGTGTGCCCAGCCTTACCTGGGGACCCCGGGCCCCTCACTGCCCCCTCTGGGCCTCAGTTTCCCCATCTGCATTGCAGATGGACCAACAGGGCCTCTCTGGATGGAGAGAGGAAACCATACACAGAGGTACCCAGGGGGCTGGGAGCTTGGCCTTGAGAGGCCTGGCCAGAGGGCAAGACTAACTTGAGGACTCTTGTTTAATCTTTAAAATCCATCCCTGTCTGGGAGTTCCCTGGCGGTCCAGTGGTTAGGACTTAGCACTCTCACTGCCGGGGGCCGGGGTTCCATCCCTGGTCTGGGAACTAAGATCCCGCAAGCGGCGCAGCCAAAAAAATAAATTAAATAAAAGCCATCTCTGTTTTGCCATCTAGGCCGTAACATAACTATAACGTTTAATGTAAAATACGTTTCCCTGACGCTAAGTAAAATGGATGTTCCAGGGAGATGCCCCACGTCTCTCCCGCATTTCTTGTCATCCCCAAACCAGTCACCCAACCCAGGGGCACCAGTGACTCAGATGAGAAGCGCAGGCACCTTCTAGAACCATCCCCTGTTTCTGTGGTCTCTGACTTTGTCTTTAGACCACTCACCTGGCCTCAGGGAGCCTCAGTGTACCTGGTGTCCAATGGGCATGTCCATGGTGAGGGGGAAAGAGTCAGGTTCAGGGTCAGACAGGCCCTGAGTTCAAGGCTGCCTCTGGGTTACTCTGTGTCCTGGGATAAATTCTTTGCGCTCAGATTTCTTTGGCCATAAAAATAGGACCATAAAGTACGTGCTGGACACCGTCATCACTAAGCGTCAATGATGTGCGTCACTGGACCAGGACAGAGTAGGCCATCGACGGTGGCGATGGTCAGGCTCACTCGAGATCATAAATGAGAAAACAGTAGCAAAAGCCTCTGAGCTGTGCTGCAATTGCCCCCATTTTACAGATGCGGAAGTTGGGGCCCAGTGGAAGGGGCCCAGCACAGCCTCGCAGAGCTGAAGCTGACCTTCAGAATCGGTGCCCCAGGGTGATGCCTGTCCTCTCTCCCTCCCCCTCCCAGGATGAACAAGGCCCCCACGGCAGGGTTTGAGGCCGACGTGGGCAGCAAGACCACCCACCACCTCATGTACCCCGAGAGCTTCCGGGAGCTGGCGGAGAACGTCAGCATGGTCCTGGTCCCCTTCAAGACCACTGACCTGCAGTGGGTGATCAGTGCTACCACCACAGGCACCATCTCCCAGTAAGTCCCCTCGGGGCGCCTGGATGAGGGTCACTGCTTGTCCCGCTGCTGCTCCTTGCTGTGTGAGGGCCTCTGAGCCCCCCGCCATGCTGTTCCACCCCCTACAGCCATGCTCGTGCTGTCCCTCCCCCGGAGCACCTCCCCTCCCCAGGCCTCCTCCTGGAGGGCAGAGCCCCAGTCCCCCGGCCGCCTCCAGACCCTGCAGCTCTTCTTGGTACCCCTCCTCCCATCACCCCGATGCACCTGGAGCTCCGGCCTTCCTCTTCCTCATGACTTCCCGCCCCCCCCCCAATAGACCTCCCAGGTTTGCTTCCCCAGACACCCTGGAAACCCCTCGGGAGAAGGAGCCCCGCTGGAAAGGACACAGCACGTGTTAGTTCTGACCCCGTGCTCATCTCTGGGGTGCTCCCCGTTGATGACAGCCTCCGCCCACCCCCGCTTCTCAAACCATCAGAATGGCCCCGGCCGGGCTGGGGGGCGGGCGGGGAGACCGGGCGAGGAGCACGTCGGCTCCGGCTGCCTTGAGCACCGAGATGCCCACGTCTTCTGATTTGTTCCGGGCACTTGGCACGGGTCTCAGTGAATTCCCACTAGTCCTTCTCATGACCTCCAGCCTCCAAGGAGACCCGGAGGCTTGGCCCCTTCGCAGAGCCAGGCTCGCACCTGCCTGAAGAGAAGTGGCTTGGTGCCCAGATGGCCAAAAGCCTCCTTGTCTGAGGCCTGGTTAGGAAGCCCGAGGGATTTGGGTGCGGGAAGCCTGGTGGCTGTGCTCGGAGGAGGAGGGCAGTGAGGGAAGTGGGCGCAGCCAGGGGAGGAGCTAGACCAGCCAGGGCTCCGCTGCTGGCCCCTTCCTCCTGGTCCCACAGGCTGGAACGTGACTTGTCGCCGAGGTAGATGCAACGTGAGGCCAGGTGGCCAGGCACGTCTACCGTCATCTTGGGGGCAGATGAAAAGGGGGCCATTGTGGGCCTATCAGCCAGCGTCCCAGCAGCGGGGGATGGGTGTTGTGGGCCCCGCTCCGTGCTGCTTGTGCTGTGTGCACGGCTTGGAGCAATCCCGCTTCTTAAAACTTTCTGGGAGAAGGCGGCATAATGCAGCAGCAGGTCCTCGAATGGGCCACGATCGCCCTCTGGTGTCCATAATGGGCCACTGCGAGGAGGTGGGGTCCCTCGGGGAATGAGTGTGCTTTCCCGCTTGCCCCACCTGCGTCTCCGGCTGCCCCTACCAGCTGATGCCCAGGCCGCCAGCCCCCTCCCATATTAACCACCTGCCTTGTCCTCCCGCAGCACCTACGTTCCTGTCCCCAAGAAGATCAAGGTGAAAAAGGATAAGGTGAGTCAAGGCTCAGGTGCCTTGTCCCCTGAGCTCAGCCTCGCTTTCAAGCCTCTGCGTGAGGATGGCGGAGATCACCGTCTCCCCCTCTGCCAGCATCTGGTGGTGGAGAGCCCCTGGGCCCCCGGGCTGGTGGGGCTGGTGGCCCCCCGCTTAGAGAGTGGAGAGACGAACCCTGGAGAGGTTCCCTAAGCCTGGACCCTGGACCTGCAGCACCACCCGGGAACTTGTCACCAATGCGGATCCTCAGGCCACCCCAGATCTGCTGAATCAGAAACGCTGGGTTTTTACAAGCCCCCCAGGGATGCTGGTGCTGTTCGAGAACCACTGCCCTACAGCATGAGCATCTCCAAAGCCAGACCTCGTCACCTGTCTCCATATCTGCATCTTCCCCAGTGGGCCCTGGAATGGGGTTGGCTAAGATGTGGACAAAGGGCAGAGGGATGAAGGAAATGAAGTGTCCGCCACACCAGACGTTTGCATACACTGTCATGTGTAGATGGAGAGATCAGGTTCAGAGAGGTCAGGTAACTTGCCCAGAGACACACAGCTAGTCACTGTATGGCTGGAGCTGATGTCTTCCTGATGGTGGCTGTGTGATATTGAGCATGTCACTTAGCCTTTCTGAGCCTTGGTTTCCTCATCTGTAACATGAGGAGAGGGAGAGCTGGCATGCGGGGTCATTTTAGGGACTGGAGATCATTCAGGCCCATGTGAGGCAGAACGGGTGGCTCGGTGTCTTCCTGCAGTGTGACAGGAGTGTCCCTGCCCCCAGCTCATGCTCTTCCCTGGAACCTTCTCCTGCAGCCTCACGTCCCACTCCTTGGCCGCATTTGATTGTAATTCAGATGTCACCTTGTCTGCAAGCCTTCTCACCCCAGTGCCTTATCTCCTTTCTCTGCTTTGTCTCCGTAGTCTCATCATTCTTTTCTAGCATCCTCTGTGTCTCCGTGATTTAGGTCACGATCCATCTTCTCCACTAGAACGTAACCCCCCACCCCGAGTGCAGGGTTATGAGTTCCAGTCACAACAGGGTCCCCCGAGGCTACAATAGCGTGTGTGGCACCTAACACAGGCCTGGTATCCTTCTCCAGACCCCTCACCGTGTCCTCCCTCCCGCAGATCCTGATTTACCACCCAGCCTTCATCAAGTACGTCTTCGACAGCTGGCTGCAGGGCCACGGGCGGTACCCATCCACCGGCATCCTCTCGGTCATCTTCTCACTGCACATCTGTGATGAGGTAGGACCCCCTCCCCCATGCCTGCCTGCGCCCCCCCCAGGGGGTCGGGGACCGAGGGCTCCTCATTCTGTGTTCTCAAGAGGGGCGGCGAGGGCGCCTGCAGTCAGGCAGACCTCCATCCCCACTCCCGGCCCCAGCGTAGCCTGTCTCTTCTAGAAGCTCCGATCCTGTCTCTACGGTGAGGCTTGCACTGTCTCCCGCACGGGAAGTTTTGGGGAGTAGCCGTGTTCTCTTGGTGTGTGAGGTCCCAAGGCAGAGCCTGGCCCAGCAGGTGGAAGCTCAGATCTGATCTGGGGGCAATATAAGCATATCTTGCCCCAGGAGTATATTATAATCGGGGGAGGTGTCTGGGGTTGTGGTTTCGGTCTCAGTTGCTCATCGGAATCATCTGTGAAGCTAACTTCCGGCCCCCAGGCCACAGCCCAGCCCACTTCCACCAGAACTCCTGAGGTTGGAAACCCGGCACCCAGGGGTTCCACTGTTCACCGAGGTTGAGAATCAGTGATTTTGCCAACCGTGTGTTTCCGATCATGGACTCGGCTCGCCGTCCGCCAGCCTGGGCCTGGGTTTCCATCGATGATCTGGGGTGCTTGCTGCCCCTGGACAGTGAAGCAGGATGGGGACCACAGTGCCCCCTGCTTCTTCCCTGGCCTTGGGTTCAGGCTGGGCGCTCCGCTGTCCCTTCCTGTCACGTACAGCCCATCCCCGCCCTTGCCCCATCAGGCTCATCAGTGGACATCGCAGGGAGGAGGGGTCGAGGGGGTAGCAAGGCCCACCCACCGTCTCTGCCTCGGTTGTTCAGCCACCATCTTCGCCTGCCCTTCACCCCAGAAACCATACCTGCCTCTCATCTCCCCACCAAGCCCCTACCTCCAGCTGGCTGGTCAAAGAGCCCGTGGGCTTCTGCCTCAGAAATGCCCCTCCTGTCCCTTAGCGTGTGCTCTGGGGCGGGCCCGTGTCCCTGCTGGCATTTTCGGAAAAGGCTGCACTTGCCACGGAGCTGCCTCCTGCCCCTGGTGGGTCCCCGCCCCTGAAAGCTGTCTGCCATGCTGCGGCCCACATAGCTTTCCCTCTCTCTGGAAGCCCCTCCTCCCGTCCCTTCCTGGTCACCTTCTGCTCATTTTCCAAGACCCAGTTCAAGTGTCACTTGCTCGAAAGAGCTCTCTCTGCTCTCTCCGGCCTCCTGCCCCTCCGTCCTCGGTGCTGAGGGAGCCCCGGCGTTAGCCCCTGTCCCCCACGGGGGCCCGGTTGGTGCTTGTTATAATTTAGGAGCGCCAGGGGCTGAGACCTGACTCCTGCATCCCTGATCGCGCCAGCATCTGCCTGAACTCTGATGGATTTAATGCAACACCTGGCACAGAATAAGTGCTCCGTAAAAGTTTGTCATGCGTAAGAAGCACCCCCGTGCCCCGCCCACCGGACAGTGAGGACCCCCGGACCAGATGGGTATTCGCCCAAGGGAAGGCAGGGATCAGAGCTACCGCCCACCTCACTGTGGTCATTGCTCTTGGCCCCATTTTCCATATGAGGAAAGTGAGGCTCAGAGAAGTGATTTGGGACTTGCAGGATGTATGAGCAAGAGGTAGAGCTGGGATCTGGGGCAGGCTGCTGGGCTTCGAAGCCCTGCTCCTCAAGCCTTGGAGAAGAGGTTGTGCCTCCCCAGAGGTGGACCCAGCACCCGCAGGGCCACCCACAAGCAGTAGCCTCCCACTGTGCGCTCTGGCATTGGACTTGACTTTTACTCAACTTGCCTTTGCTTCCCCAAGCCTCTGGGAGTTCCAGGCTCCTGGAGAGGGGTTTCTGTGAATCCTTGGAAGTGGTGTTTACAGATGCTGGGGGTGCCTGCAGGCTCTCTTTGTCAGAGGGTCCACCTGCAGCCCTGCTGTCCGGCTCTCACCTGTGTTTTGCCCCGGCAGGTGGACTTGTACGGCTTCGGGGCGGACAGCAAAGGGAACTGGCACCACTATTGGGAGAACAACCCGTCGGCGGGGGCTTTTCGAAAGACTGGGGTACACGATGGGGACTTTGAGTCCAATGTGACGGCCACCTTGGCATCCATCAACAAAATCCGGATCTTCAAGGGAAGATGACGCTGTGAAGGGCTAAGGACAGTTGCACCAGAGCGCACCTCTCCACATCCAGCCCCAGCTTCTCGCCGGAGCCATTGCGCTCTGGGAACTTGGAGGGCCGGCCTCAGGGGTGTGCCCAGGTGCCCCTCGCAGCCTCTTCCACCCCAACATTTGGCAGCATCTACTCAGCAAGGTTGCCGAGCCCTGCCAGGGCTGCAGGGCAAGTCTCAGAACCATTCTGGGGTGGGGAGACCCCTCTCGCTCCTGTTCCGGGCTGGGGAAGGTGGGGAGACTGGGGAGAGGTCCAATCCGAAGATTCCCACATTCTAAAGAAGAGGATGGTCTCCTGGGGAGGGTGCACAGAGACTCTGCTCTGCTGAGGGGTCCGGGGCCAGCGCTCTGATTCTCGCTGCGAAGTTCCTGGGTGAGGACGACCCCCAGGACAGCCATGTGGGGCCTCCCTCACATGGTAGGACCACCACGCCTCCCCTTTCTGCCCAGAGCTCATTTATGGTGGCCAGGAGGGCTCCTCACCCACAGGTCTTCAGAGACTCTAAGTATCCAGATGTCTCCTTCCCAAGCTGCTGTTCCCTTGAGTAATCAATCTTTGTGTTTATCATGATGGCTGAGAGCAGATCTGACGCCTTCTGTGTGCCTTTGTATTGGGGAGAGAGATGCATGCATTTGGCTGAAATGAGGCAAAAGCCCCGACTTGGGAAAGGGGACCGCAGCAGTGCACTCCCCTTACTCTGTAGCTGGGGACAGTTTTCTAGTTCCCTGAGCCAGCGTCTGAGTTGGAACAAAGCTCGGATGATACGCGGCTCCATCCAGAGGCCCGTCAGCCATGGGGACTTACTTTCACAGACTACTGGATTTGGCGCCCGTAACCTTCCAGAGCTGTGCAGGAGGCCGCCACCAGCCAGCAGTTTCCCCCAGGGGTCTACGCTCTGGTCCAGGTCCCTCCTGGTCATCTGTGTGGTGTCCTGGGGGTTGCAGGGTCATCCTAGGAACGTGACCATCAGAGGGGAGAAGTCATACCTCATCCTTCACGTCCCAGCTGCTCGCTCTTCCTTGTCAGACTTCCTGATTATTTATTGTTTTGTTTTTAAAATTCAGCTGACGTCATCTGCACTTTGTGACTCAATTGCCCTCGTTTCAGCTGGCAGCTGGGGTGTGGACACTCAAAGCCAGTTTTGTAGGAATCCTGAGACTTGGGGTACCGTGGTGTCTAGGGCTTGAGGGCTTGCTGGTGGGCAGATCCTGGGGTGTCAGGTCGGTAGGTTTGTAGGATGCTCTGTACCTCCTTCTCTCCCAGTCCTACCTTTCTTCTTTCTCATTACGGGCTTTAGATTGAGTCTCAGGCTAGGAATCGCCAAACCCAGCGGCACTGTCTTGGGGCCGGGTGGGGAGTAGAGTCACAGGCGTAAAAGGACAGTGATTTTTAGCTCCAGTTGCTGACATTTAATCAAAACAAAACAAACAAACAAAAAAAAAAACAGCCCATTTTTTCTGTCAAGAGCATTTCCTAAAAGGCCACTGATACTTTGAGGAGTTGTGACCGTGTCCTGGTCTGAGAAGCCAGGAGGCCGCCTCCGCTGCTCCCTGTAGCCCTCTGGGTAAGCCCTGCCCTCCCCAGCCTCACTTTCTCCCTCTGCAGATGGGGAGAGAGGAACTACAAAGGTCACGGACCACAGATGGCAACGGGCATTCACAAGCATCCCTAGAAGTCACACACCACGTTTTTTTCCCGAGTCCCTGTATATGAGTATTTTCCTGGGGAGAAGTTCCAGTTTTAATTCGATTCTCAAAGATTCAGGATCCAGAAAGTGGTTTTTAAAAGCTAACAAACAAAAACCTGTTCCAGCTTTAAAATTCTGCAAAATTGAAGACCCTCTTGACTGATAAAAGGCTTGTAAGTTGCTGTGAGGTCATTATTCCGAGCATAAATCCTCAGAGGCTAGAGCTCATGGGAGTACTTGACGTGAAGAATTCAGCAAATGTGCTGGTTGGCTGATTAATCCCAGGGAAAAACCTTGCAGAAATGGACACTGGCGCAGGGAGTGGTGTGGGCTGACCCCTGAGCTCGCTCTCCCCTTCTCCTGAAAGCCAAGTCTGTTCAGGATGGTGGGGTCAGAGACAGCACTTAGCTTTCCTGGATGTGCGGAGTCAGGTCCCCAGAGCAGACAGGTGTCCACAGCTGAGCTGCATGCCACCTGGGTCGGCCGCCTGGTCCCCACTCCACCTCTCCTTCCCACCAGGCTGTTCACTGCGAGATGCCTTTCAGCCCTTGGATCCCATTTTACAGATGAGGAAAGCAACACCAGAGAAGGCAAGCGATTACAAAAGTGAACCAATTGTGAAACAGATTTTGAGCCGAAATAGGGTGTTCTTGGCTCCAGAGGTGGGCTTTCCCAGCCAGCCTCATCCAGCCCCTCAAAGAACTGTAGTCGGTGTAGGTTTCGGACTACAAGCCTCTCACCGCCGGGCTTCGTTCTCAGGCTGCCCACGGTGGCCCGAGGCATGCTGTAACCTCGGCCTTCTCACACCGTCCTTCCAGTGGAGGAGATAGCATCATGCTTTCCCAGAGCTGGGCCAGACGTCATCTTGTGGCTTAACAACGGCCACCTACCCGAATCCAGCCAGCCACTGCGGCCGGGATTAACGCACCATTGCCTTAACCAGCGGGGCCCATGCCGGGGTAAAGGTGGCTGAGAACTGGACAAGAGTGTTTCCCACGGGGATTTGGCCATCGGCTGGAGGACGAGAAGCACCCACACGAGGAAGTTCTTGCATGAACAGTATACGCAGTTGGGCTCCCCGGGGCTCCGGGACCCCAGCCCAGGGCTCTGTCCACTCCGCGAACAGAGAGCTCCCTGGAGACCAGCCCCGGGCACGAAGCCTGCGACAACCAGTGCTGAGCCTGAAGCCGAAAGGCGGAACTGATGAGGGAGAAAGACATTACCAACATCCCAGACATCTGACTCCCCCAGGGAGTGAAGAGGCTGCGTTCTCAGCTGGAGCGAAGCAATGCCTGCAGCCACACGACCCCTGGAGCGCCTGCTCTCACTCACCTGTAGGGGAAGAGAGGAGGGTCGGTTTGTAGTAATCTGGGGAAAAGAAGCAAGTTGATGCCTTTTGAAACCCTGGCTTCATCAGGCATCGTCCAGCAAACCACGTGGGCTGGGCTTAGTGGGAGAGGCCAGATACAAGGAAATAGGACCTAAAAGAGAGAAGCCAGGTTAGAACGGGGGCAGGTGATTTTTGTCGCGGGGAGTGGGGGTGGGTTCGGGGACTTGATGGCATCCCAGGCTCTGCCGTGGCCAGAATGGCCAGCGAGAGGCCAATCCTACCTCGACGCAATCTGGGCCTCTGGATCAAAGGTGGGATAGAATCACAGAGAATATTATGAACTGTGATGTTTGCTTTAACTGTTCTCTTCAAGGCAGCTTGAACCCAAAGGAAAAATGGAAAACTGAAAAGAGCTCACTCTCCCTCTCATGGTTGTGGTCGGAAATGCTTTCTCCAGGGAAGCCAAAGATGGCTGGACTCCAGCCACGTGCCATCAGGGACTGGCAACTGTTCTCGCTCCCCCAAAGAGTTCGCGGATGTCACTGTGTCCATAGTGGACATCTGGTTTGCAGCAGGCATGGCCTCAGGCCACTGGCTGGTCATCTTTCCTGGGATCTGGGCTAACAAGTTTTGAGCCCTGCTGGGGGACAGTCCACGACACCTCTGCAAAAAAAAAAAAAAAAAAAAAAGGGTGTAGGAGGAACAGCGGGCCAGGCAAAGCAGCATCGCATCACATAGTCTGTCCTTACCCAAAGCACTGCATTTCCTACAAGCAGCCAGCCTCTGGCCTCCCGTTTCCCTCCCAGACCATCAGAGGTCCGTACTTGTGTTGAACTTGACCCCGTTGCTCAGCTTCTGAACTGCCATTGTCGCCCTCCTGCCCAACGTCCTGGTCCAGACATCAGCTTTAACTTGGGAGCCCTCGCTGGGCCCCAGTAGGATGGACATGAGTGCACCATCATGTTAGCACTTAACTGAATTCATGTCAAAGCCAAAGTTTCCTGAGCACTTTTTCCTCTTTGCAATCTTGTTGGGTTGGTTGGTGGTGTTTTAAAATCTGCTTTCTTTGCCCCCCCCCCTTGCCTCACGCCCAGGTTTTGCAGCTAAGTGTTTGTTCATCTGAATGAACTTGGCAAGAGTCTGCCTTCCTCAGCCTCTGCTCTGCTTTTTATTTTTAATTTATTGTTGAACATTTCCAATGATCCGAATCAAAGTGAATAAAAAAGAGCTATTTTATTGTTTGGGTGTGTCTGTCGTTTTTCTGTGAGGGCTGTACCTTGGTGCCATCTCTTGAGGTTTCCACTCAAGAGATGTTTTCAGTCCTAAAAAGACGCCTCCTGTGTTAGTGTCTGCCCTGAACCAAGTGCCCAGATGTTCAGGACATGGAGAGATAGTCTCTCCTCAGATGCAACCGTGCCTTCTCCCTGCTGTGTGACTGTGGTAAAGTCGCCCAACCTCTCTGAACCTCAGCTGCCTCATCTGTCCAATGGGGACCACTCTACGGGCCAGCAGAGGGAGTGTGAAATCAAGAATAGATGCATCGTGGGAGGCTGGTGGAGACACAAGCCCGCCGCTCCAAGCGTTTGCTGAATGAAATAGGCCAATGTGGGCAGATTAGTGTCCATCCTTCCCAAAGAAGACTCGTCCATGAATGGATGCAAGTCTGATCCAGAGCTGGCACAAACTGCCCAATTTTTAAAATAGATCCAACAGTCCACTACCAGGACTCTGTAAAGCTGGTGTAAATAATACTACTTCCCGGTTTGCGTGGCACTTTACAGTTTGCACAACGCCTCCCTAGGCACGATCTTGAACTCTCTCAGGGGCCTTGCAGAGCTGGTGAATGGATGCAGGCAGTTGAGGGCAGAGGTAAGGTTCAAGCCAAGCCTTTCCTCTCCAGATCTGGGGCTCCCTGTTCTCTGCGGTGACACCTCCCGAGTCACTTGAGAAGCTCGTCTGTGGTGACTTTCTGAAGGCAGCCCCCCCGGAGATAGGACGGTGCAGAGATTAACACAGGTGCCCAGGAGTCAGGCTGCCTGGGCTCCTACTTATTAGCTGTGTGAGTGTGAGCGAGTTATTTAACCTCTCTGTGCATATTTCCTTATGGATAAAGTTGGGGTGATGAAGTACCTCCCATATAAGCAGGCGTTGAGGGTTAAATGAGTTATACCATACCTGGGACCTTCTCTCATCAATGGTTAACAGGCTTCCTGACCCTCCACTCCATCAGAGACCCGTCTTACCCCAAATTTATTTCTAGTTGGTATCACATTAGAGCTGCAATGTGGACAAGTGGCCACGAGGTGCCGACACATGGACCCCAGCCCCACTGGATGAGCTAGGCCAGGCAGGAAATCTTCACTCCATGGAGCCCCCAGCAGGGAAAGGAATCAGCCAGGGCCCTCCACAGGGAGCCCCGAGCATCTAAAGGCATTTCTTTGCAACCCTTCAGGCACCCGCCAGAGACAAGCCAAAGCCAGCCTGCTCTGCACCACCCGACCCTTCCCACAAACGCAGGTCCCCCAGGATTTGTTTTTGGGAACCCTGGGGAAATCCACCCAGCAACGCCCCTCAGGCTGCTCCAAACACGCACTTGATTGTTCAACAAAGAGCTAATGGGATAAAAAAAAAAAAAAAAGAACAAAATTTTGTCATTTACTATAACATGGATGGATTTGGAGGGCATGAGTCTAAGTGAAGTAAGTCAGACAGAAAAACAAATACTGCATGATATCACTTATATGTGGAATCTAAAATATACAAAAACTAGTAACAAAAAAGAAACAGACTCACAGATATAGAGAACAAACCAGTGGTTATGGGCTGGGATGGGGGGCAGCATTGTGGAGGGCACGGGGTGGGAGGAAGGAGGTACAAACTACTGGGTATAAGATAGACTCAAGGGTGTATTGTATAACACGGGGAATATAGACAATATTTTGTAATAACTGTAAATGGAAAGTAACCTTTAAAACTTGTGTAAAAATTATTTTAAAATTAAAAAAATAATAAGTTAAATTTTTAAAAATAGATAAAAAACCAACCAAAAAATATTTCTAATTTCTTTTTACTTTCTACCATAAGGATCTTTACACATACACAAAGATTGAAAGGAGAGAGTATATGATCCCAGGTGTTAGATTCAACGATCCTCAGTGTTTTCCACATACGCCCCCTCATTTTTTCTTCTCCTTTCTTTTTCATCATTTTTCTTGTCCAGCTGTGTTTAGGGATCTGCCTCAGATGTCACTTGGCTCCTGTGCGTGAGTGAGTAGGTCTCTCCGAGCGTGCCTGTCCCATCCGCCTGAGTGTCACCCACCAAGTGGAGGTGTCCCCAGGCCCTCTGGCGCCCCGTCCTCCAAATGCCTTTGGAAGGTGGTTTATTTACACCAGGATTCACAAAAGTCATGTCACCAAAGGTCTGTCCCTTTCTAAGCAAGGAGGTCATGTGAGGTCCAGGATACTGTGCTTCTAAGGGTCTGAGAAGAAACACCGCCACTGATGCGTGGGTCCCTCTGTACCCACTGGGGAAGGGCCAGCTTCTCCTTCGCTTCTGCTTCGTTCACTGAGTCAGCACCCACCAAACACCTCCGGGGCTCAGGTACTAACCAGCCCTACTTCATCAATATCCATCTGTGAGACCATGATGATGATGCATTTTTCCCCTCTCCCCCCCACCCCGCACCCAAAACCCACCACTGGGTCTGTCCAAACTCTGGAGCCCTGAAGAGCAAGACGATGCCCCTTCCACATGTCAGAGTCACAGCTCTTTGGTCGTCTTCAGCTGAAGCATCAGATCCTCATGGAATCAGCAAATTCCAGGTAACCTGCTTCTCAGAGATGCTAGGCACCTCGCCACACCTTTTATCTGTGGTCATGTGGAAGGATTCAGAGACTGGTTACACTCAACTCCTACGGACTGAATTGTGTCCCCAAAATCCATATGTTGAAGCCTTCACCCCCAGTGTGATGGTATTTAGAAATGAGGCCTTTGGGAGATGATTAGGTTTAGATGAGGCCCCATAATGGGATTAGTGCCCTTATAAGAAGATACATAGTGAAGAAAAGAGAAGATACATAGTGAGAAGGCAGCTCAGCAAAACCAGATCCCAGCTGGGCTCTGGGAAGCACGTCCCTCCCCCAATCTCTCCCCCATCTCCGGATCTCCACATGGCTCACTGCTCAGGCTGTCCTGGCTGCTGCAATCAGCGATAGAAAAGTCCGTTCAATTGGATGAGATAAGCAAAAGGGAATTGAATACTTTGCTCCAGTTCTAATTCAATTCAAAATTAAATTAGCATTTAATTTTGACTGGTTCCTGAAGCAATCTCGCCATGACCCCAGAGCTCAGGACAGTAAGGTGGGCTTGAGGCCCTAAGGCCCCAGCCATTTGGAATCAGAGACCTGGGCCTTGTCAGGCTATGGACCTTGGAGGCCGTGGATCTGGCTGGAAGCCTGCAGGCCAAGGGCACAAGCTGGTAGAAACTCACATCCCCAATTTGCAGTCTGCCGCGAATGAGGGAAAGTAGGCAGCAAGACGGTGGGTGCCAGTGATAGGGAAAGGCGAGTGTTGCACCCAGATGGCACACGCTGCAAAGGAAGGTTTGGGGAGTGGGCGTGTGTGATGTCCAGAAACGTCAGTGTGGCCAAGGGAGACATGGTCCTCACCTGGACACTGCTGCTGAGAGCTGGACGTGAGTGGCCAGGAGCTGGGGTGGCAGTCGTGTCCGCAGGACCCTCCAGGCACGTCTCACAAGACAGGGCAATGAGCTGCCCCCCTCTCCTCAGGGCCAGGGATCCCCTGGATGCCACATGTCCAGCACACTTCCTGGCTTGTGGAAGGCCTCAGCAGAGGGTCCTGATCACTATCAATTCAGAACATCCTTTCTCCAGCCCTGGGGAAGGGGTGCTTACGTATAACCTATCACCGTGGTAAGTTGCGTGCCCTGAGGGCACCTTCAGATCCACGTATGTCCAGGCTCAGCTTCCTATGGGGACCGACCAGTTCTGAGAACTCCTTCCCATCCATATTTTAAAACATTTGGACTGGCTTTCCTGAAACTTTATCCAAAACAGGGAGCTAGAGGTGGTGTAGATTTGTGGATCGCTGGAAGATTCCTTTCCTTTGTAAGTCCCCCAAGAAGGAGGCTTGGCTGGATCACAGGCACACACAAGTCCAGGGAGTCAAAGACCTGGATTCAGACATGGGCCTTTTCTGTAAAGTAGGAACGATGATTCCTGATTTGCCTGTCTCATGGGAGTGCACGAGAAACTAACATACGTTATGTACCCATACACTTCATTTGATAGATATGTACCGAGAGCCACTGGGGGCTGGGCAAGGCAGGTTCTGTGCCATCAGAAGGTCACAGTCTTATGAGGGGACAACCGTAACACCAGGAAAAGTGGGAGATTATTAATAATGATGATAGTTCCCTTTCACACGCTAAGTACTTTGCCTACGTTAATCTCATTTAATCCTGCAGCAATCCTGCCAAGAGGCACTGTTCCTTCGAGAGGAGAATTTAACAAGGAAACTGAGATTCCAGGAGATGAAGTAACTTGCCAGGGTGGGAGGGGTAGAGCCAGGGCTTCAACAGCAAGATGCTGAGTTCCCCACAAGAGCGTGAGGACAGGGGACTGTCTGCTTTGCTCCAAACTGAAGCACTTTGGAGATGAGCCCTCACACAGTGGTTGCCCTGCCCTGGGAGCTGCCAAACTTTCACTGTGATCTTGGCCAAGAGCCTGACCAGAACGCCGAGAGACAGTGGCCACCAGAGGGTGCAATGGAATCGCCTTCAGCCGGATTTTCAACACAGAAAGGGTTTGAAAACCACATGAAAACACACACACACCCAGGTCAGAACTTAAAAAGCCTTGGCTATTATCAAGTCCACCACTTCCAGATAAGGAGATTGAGATCTTTGTCAGTCAGCCAAGAGAACTGTGTCAAGAGGAAAAGTCTGCACGCAATTGGAAAAGGTCAAAACCCCAAGCAAATGAGGACTGGCTAAAAAGCTTTACGTGGTGTCGCATTTTCACACAGCGTAGCTGGGCCCAGGCGCCTGCTGTACCTCCAGACCTCAGAATTTCACTAGCTTCAAACTCCCACCCTTTCTCTGTGACTCATTAGCTTTCTAATCTATGGGGTAAACCTGATTTCTTGGACTTGGTTTCTTAATCTGTAGAATGAGTATTAAATGAAAAAGCATATGGAAAGCAAAGACAGCAGCATCACATTTTCTGAGTTCTTTCTCTGTACCAGGCATTCATCATGCATTTTCTCATTCAGTTCTCACAAGAGCCCCTTGAATGCGATAGTGCTACCACCTTCACGGAAGATCCGAGGCTCAGAGACTGTTAGCTACTTGCCTGTGGCCGCACACTCCATGAGGGATCAGAGGATTCAAGATCAGACCTGACTCCATCAGTCAGGATACCACAGCCTAGCGCTGCAGCAACAAATAAGCCCAAGAACCCCAGTGACTTCGAACAGACGACAGACGTGTATTTCTTGCTGTGTCAGAGTCTGATGGGTTTGGCAGTTTCCCTACATGGGCCGTCCATGTGGTGACTTGCGCTCCCCTGTTATTTTCGTCTTGTGACAGTACCAGGTTCAACTTCAATTGGCCTTCAATGGCAAGGGGACAAGGGGATGGAAATGACTCACTAAGTCTTAACCTGGAGTCCACACCCACCACTTCCACTCAAGGTCTAGTGGCCAGAACTACCCACGTGGTCCAAGCAAAGCTGCAAGCGAGGCTGGGAATGCGGGGGAGTGTCTGGGACAGAAGAGGAGCGGTATCTCCGCCCATGTCTTTCCTTGACGTCACAGACATCAGAGAGCTGCTGGTGAGAGGCCACCTGGCTCTGCCCTGTGAGTCCTGAGTGTACCTGGGCAGAGCACTCCGTTCTGCAGGCTCAGCGAAATGCAGACAGGCCAGCCCAGACCCTAGAGAAGGACCCCAGAGACAGGGGTAGTGGAATCAAGGCTGTTCAGCCTCGTCTTCATCAATGCCTTCTATTACCCGAAGGGCTGTTGTGCAGATGAGAAGCTTGGTGTGTCCAGGCGGCTGTGAGCATTACCTTTGTCCGGCTTCTTCTGTGCAAGATGGTTCTTCCCAGTGTAGACCCCCCAGCAACGGCATGAGCTGCTGTCTCAGGAAGGAAGTGAGCTCTCTTTGGGTAGCTGTCTGAGCAAAGGCCAGAGAACCACTTTTGGTAGATGCTAAGAGCAATTTGGACGTCAGGAAAGACACACTGGGAAGAGAGGGTGGAGTTTGCCAGTGACTCCAAGCCATTCCCATTCTTGCAGACAGCATGGCAGCTGGACCATACACTGGCTCTGGGGTCTCCGTTTCCAGATCTGTACATCGGAAGATCTGGACAAAATCTATGTGTTTCAAGCCTTTATACCGAAGGACATCTAATCTCCTACTTGCCCAAAGTCACAAATAGAAGTTCCCTGAGGCCAGGAACGGTGTCAGTTTCTTCCCTTCTGAATTCCCTGCTCCTAGCACAGTAGCAGACATGTAGTAGGCACTCAAAAATTGTGTTGCTTGACTAAGTGAGCCTTTGGGAATTTATTCAGTTTAAATTGAATGCTAACATTTATTAAATATCTCCCATGTTCCAGTCTGTTTGTAGTGTTTGCAGGATGTAACTTACCTGCTACACAATTCCGGGGGCAAGTATTCTTCCTGGCATGCACATTTTACAGATAAAAAAGAAAGGGCAACACAAACACAGCACTGAAGATGGTCATCAAACCACAAGAGAGGAAGGGAAGAAAAAAGACCTGCAAAAACAAACCCAAGGGCTTCCCTGGTGGCGCAGTGGTTGAGAGTCTGCCTGCCGATGCAGGGGACACGGGTTCGTGGCCCGGTCCGGGAAGACCACACATGCCGCGGAGCGGCTGGGCCCGTGAGCCATGGCCGCTGAGCCTACGCGTCGGGAGCCTGTGCTCCGCAACGGGAGAGGCCACAATAGTGACAGGCCCGCATACAGCAAAAAAAGGAAAAAAAAGAAAAAAAAAACAAACAAACCCAAAACAGCCTCTGTGGAGAACAGTATGGAGGTTCCTTAAAAAGCTAAAAATAAAGCTACCATATGATCCTGCAATGCTACTCCTGGGCATATATCCGGAGAAAAACATGGTCCGAAAGGACACATGCACCCCAGTGTTCATTGTAGCGCTATTTACAATAGCCAAGACATGGAAGCAACCTAAATGTCCGTCAACAGAGGAATGTATAAAGAAGATGTGGTATATGTATACAGTGGAATATTACTCAGCCATTAAAAAGAATGAAATAATGCCATTTGCAGCAACATACATGGACCTAGAGATTGTCATACTGAGTGAAGTAAGTCAGACGAAGAAAGACAAATATCATATGATTTACCTTATATGCAGAATCTTTAAAAAAATGATACAGATGAACTTATTTACAAGGCAGAAACACTCTCAGAGAACTTGTTGCCGGGGGAAAGGGTGGGGGGAGGGATAGTTAGAGAGTTTGGGATTGACATGTGCACACACTGCTATATTTAAAGTGAATAACCAAGAAGGACCTACTGTGTAGCACAGGGAACTCTGCTCAGTATTATGTAACAACCTAAATGGGAAAGGAATTTGAAAAGGAGTAGATACGTGTGTATGTATAACTGAATCACTTTGCTGTACACCTGAAACTAACACAACATTGTTAATCAACTATACTCTGATATAAAATAAAAAGTTAAAATACCCGCCAAAACGCTGAGAGGTAGACCACCTTGCCCAGGGGCACACAGCCCACCAGCAGTGGACCCTGAATGTAAACCAGGTGGTCAGGCTCTGAGCCTGCACTCGGAACCCCTAAGCCCCTTGCAGTGTCTCCCTAAATAGCTGTCAAACACCTTTGAGGCACCTAAGGCCATGGGACATATAGAGGACAAGCTCCTGGAGATAAATTATGCTAGGAATGAAATGAGTCATGACTAAGGATTATGTGTGCTCCATCTGCCACCAAGGCCATGGGGACAGGGAACTCAGCTTTGCTCTAAACCGAGGCACTTTGGAGGTGAGCCCCGTGGGCTGATTCATCACAGAAGAGCCAGCCCAGTCTGGGGAATGCCCAGGGATGCCAGAAGGTTAATTTTCACCTTGGCCAAGAGTGTTGACCAGGCTGGGGTGGAGGGTGTAGCCGTACTTGTGCAGCTCCAAAAAAGAGAAGATGGTCACACTCAGCTGGGTGCTGAGGGTAAAGTAGGAGTTTACCAAAAAGGGAAAATCAGGGAAAGGGCCTCCCCAGCTGAAGGGCCAGCTTCTGTGGCACGTCTCCTTCCTCTCTGATTCCTTCTTGGCCCTTTGCACGTTCCCCATCTCCCACTTCATCTTCATATATCTGGGCTTCCTAAGACGCCATCTTTGGTCCTCTTCTTACAAGCTACAGTCACACTGCCCCTCACTGCTGGTGCCATGACTCTCTATTTTTTCCCTTTCTCCTCCCTCAGACCCACATATCCATGTGTCTTCTGCATATCCTCCTTTCTATGTCCCAAAGCCCTGCACCTTCCACAAATCCAAACCAAATCCATCATCTTCCTCCTTTGCTCTTGCTCCTGGCGTCTCCACCGGCCTCCCTGGTCTGCAAAACAGGTGTGCAAGGTAGCATCCCTGGGGCTCCCTCTCTCTCACCCACCACAGCTATCCCACCCCCAAGCCCTGTCCATTCTGCTTCTATAACATGTATTGCTCACATCTAATCTTCTCCACAGCTCCATTCCAACCCCCATTAAGCCTTCCTTATTACCTTGCAATTAGATAATATCAAGGACCTACTAACTCTAAAGTCCTCTCTCTGCTACTCATCTTGTCACTCTCCAATTCATTATCCACATGCATGTAATCTACTAAAACCCAAACTTGATTGTATCAGTCAGCTATTGTCATACTGTTTGTAGCAGTGCTATTCAAATAGCCCAAAGGTGGAAACAACCCAAGTGTCTATCAACAGAAGGGTGGGTAGATTGTGATGTACACACACAATGGAATATTATTCAGCCATAAAAAGGAATGAAGTACTGATACATGCTGCAATGTGGATAAACCCCGAAAATATTATGCTAAGCAAATAAAGCCAGACACAAAAGGTCACATATGATATGATTCCATTCTTGTGAGCTATCCATACTTCGTCAATCCAGAGACAGGAAGGGCTGGAGGTGGGGTCAGGGGGAGGGCTGGGAGTAACTGCTCAGCGGGTACAGAGGTATGTTCTGGGTTGATGCAAATGTCATGGAACTAGATAGAAGAGGTAATTGCACACCACTGTGAAAGTACCACATGCCACTAGATAGTATACTTTAAAATGCTTACTTATATATTATCTAGATTTCGCATAAGTTAAAAGATTAAAATAGTAATCAATAATTGTTTTCCTATATTCTCTCATTTGATGAGCCCTGTGAGGGGGGCAGAATGTGGATTAATAATCCCTTTTTATGGACGTGGGAACCAGGGCCCAGCGTGTTAAAGGCTTGCTCAGAGTCTAACAGGGTCTTAGCAGCAGGAGAAAGATTGGACCAGATTCCCTGACTGTCCAGCTTTGGGGAAGAATCTAGGGGCCGGTGTTTGCATCACTGGGCCCATGGCCAGAGGTTAGGGAGACGGGAGCCCCCTCTGGGCGGAGTCTCTGGGCAGCTGTCCAGCCTTGTGTCCAATGGGTAGGGGATTCTTTTCGAAGCCCCGAAGGAAGGTGTCCAGGTTACACATTCCCCACAGCCGGGTCTCTGCGAAGGGAGAGGAGGGACGGGGAGAAGGCAGGGAGGGCGAGTCAGGACCAGAGACAACGAGAGAGAAAAGCTGGCCTTGCAGGGTTTCTTTTAAGTTTTCTAAAGAAATTGGAGCCCGAGAATTGTTCCAGAAATAGAGCTGTGACTGCAGGCACGTCCTGGAAATCCGACTTCCTGTTACAAACGCGTGGCTTCCCTTTACCAGCTGAACTTTCCAAATCAAGGCAGAAAATGAACTGCGCAGCCTCTCCAGGTCATAGCTGCATAAACAGTGCAAGTTTCTGCGTCCTGATGCACGTAGGCACGGCTGAGAGTGGAAGGTTAGAAAGAGCAGAGCTGATCAGGTGATGCCTCCGGTCAGATTCTTCCCCGGGAGCTCCGAGTCCCTGGGAAACCAGGTCCCAGCCCAGGTGACCAAAGGCTTGTCCCAGCCCCATCCCCGACCTCCAGCTCTGCCAGCCATCTCCTGGCTGGTCTGCCGTGGACCACCTCCCTTCCTGCTTTGGTGCTAACCGGCCGGATGGGGACAGGAGCAGCCTCCTTGGGCCACGGGAAAGTCATCCACTGCCCTCTCAGCTTTGTCTGGAGGATGGATCACCCCTTCCCTCCTGGCACCTACATCTCACGTCTCATCATGCTTCCAGAGCTCCCAGGACAGCCGTCCAGCCTCAGAACAACATGCTTGTTCCGCACCAAGATTGTTTCTTTGCGGACTTCCCTGGTGGTCCAGGGGTTAAGACTCCACGCGTCCACTGCAGGGGACACGGATTCCATCCCTGGTCAGGAAGGTCCCACGTACCGTGTGGTGTAGCCAAAAAATAAATAAATAAAATGGTTAATTAAAAAAAAAAAAATTAGCAGCTCTTAGTCAGGGTTGGGGGAGTCCTCCTTGTGTTCTCACAGTGGCTGGCAGCTGGCAGGTGCTCGGGCAGTGCTGGCTGAATGGGAAAAGGCATCACTTTAAAAATGCTGGCTGGGCTTCCCTGGTGGCGCAGTGGTACAGAATCCGCCTGCCAATGCAGGGGACACGGGTTCGAGCCCCGGTCTGGGAAGATCCCACATGCCGCGGAGCAACTAGGCCCGTGAGCCACAACTACTGAGCCTGCGCATCTGGAGCCCGTGCTCCGCAAAAAGAGAGGCCGTGACAGTGAGAGGTCCGCGCACCGCGATGAAGACTGGCCCCTGCTTGCCGCAACTAGAGAAAGCCCTCGCACAGAAACGAAGACCCAACACAGCAAAAATAAATAAAATAAATTAATAAAAAAAAATGCTGGCTGGATAGGTGGACAGGTAAATGGAAGAGATGAAGCTGACATGAAGGATGGGGGGCGAGAAGTGTGAAGATCGGAGAGTCCTCCCTGAGTCATTCCAGACCCACTGGAAAGCCACAGGATTGCCCTGTCCCTTCTCTGACCCTGATTCTCTCAGCCATAAAGTAAGGGCTTTGGGCGACCCAATCCCAGAAGGCCTCTCCTAATCTGATCCTCTATGAGACTCGGAGCCTGGGGCCTTAGGTGGCATGGAGGGGCTTTTCCCAAGGCCGAAGTCTCAGGTCAGAAGTTTTGGACCAAGATACATCACCTGGAAGGATCCACCTGGGGTAGGGACGGGGGTGGACAGATCGGGGGGTACTTTGTGCTAGGAGTCAGGGGTCCCCGGGAATATCACGCAGTATTCCAAATTCTGACTTTCCCCTTATACGTTTGTGTCCACAGCCATATTCGCTGCTTGCACCCGTGCACACAGCCGGGAGCAGAGGCCACCAGCTCCACGTTTAGGGAGCAGCGGTGGCTTATCGAAGACCTCACAACACATAGCACTGCTGCCATCCTTCATTAGGCTTTGAAGGTCTCTGCAAAACTGACCCAAGAGAAAGCACTCAGTAAGTCTGGATGCCCGGGACCCTTTGTGTAAATTACTTGGCATGCCAGCCTCAGTGCAACAAAGTGACGGCCGATCGGTGCTGGCGGGGCGAGGAAAACAGTGACAGGCTTGACACCAAGCATATGCTCCTTCCTGCCCTCCTGTTGAGATGTTTCAACTTCTCAACTTGAAAAGCTTCCCTGTCACTGCAGACAGCCAGTTCCTCGTGAGGGCCCTGCCTCTCGCCCACCTCTCCAACCTTCTGCATCTGGCACGCCCCTCCTCCCCTCCTTCCCTCGGACACCTGCCCATCACGCCCCACCTCCATGCCTACACACTGTCTACTCCCGCCTCTGATGCCCTTTTCTATAAGACCAACTCCTTCCCGGTCCTGCTGTTTATTTCCAGCCAGAACTGGTCCCTTCTTTCCTCTGTCCCCCTGGCCTAACGACAGTGCCTGAATTAGCACTCAGTACAACTTGCTAAAACAGTGTGGTTCCCCGCCCCCCTCTCCCCTCCCCCATCACACGGTTCACGGGGGCTTTTAGCTTTGTACTCTCAGGGCTTCCCATATTGCCCCGCACTTGTCAATTCTTTAGTATATATATAATAACAGCCGGCATTTATTGGGTGCAGATTATAGGCCAGGCGCTGTACTGGTTCCCGCCATAGAAGAATCCATTGAAGGTGCATGGCTATGGGCGGGGTTGCTCCTGGCCTGTTGCTTGTAGAGGCAGCCTTGAGCAGAGACCCATATGCAGCCTGCAGCAGTGACTGTGCATGGTGACCCTACCTGTAATGTAGACACCATCATTATCATTGTCACCATCGTCATTGTCATCACCAGCCCCATTTTATAAATGAAGAGTGAGAGGCACAGAGAGCTTCAGGAATTTGCCCAAAGTCGCAGAGCTAGTAAATGACAGAGCCAGGATTTGAACCGGCCCTTTGACTCCGTAGTTCAAGCTCTTGACTATTATACTCTGCTGTTTTCTACCACACCGGGCTGCCAACGGGTGAGTCTGCGGTGTTGGAATGGAAGAACTAATGGATTGAATGCCTTTAGGAAGAATGGGACTTTGTTAGCCAAAGCCTATGGACACAGATCAAGATGGTGTCCCTTCCAGACCCAACAGTCTATGATGAATTGATGTTGCTGTGGTTCTCTGACTCCCATCCTTTCCCCAACCTGCCCACAGGACTGAAGTACCTCCTGCTGGCATAGCAAAGACCTGCCCCTGCCACGTACTTTACGTGGGATTTGGGGCAAATGTCTTAATCTCACTGAGCCTCAATGTCTTCCTCTGTAAAATGTGCCAAAGAATCGCGTCTTCCTTGTAGTTTGGTTAAGGATTGAAGGATGTGATGCTTGTGACTTGCTTAATACGGTTCCACAAACATTGTGAGGGCTCAAGAAATGGTTAAAGAAGTCTTATATATATATATATATTTTTTTTTTTTTTTTTTTTTTCAGGCAAGGTTTTATTGGGCCCCCGCTGCGGCAGCAGGGAGTGAGAACAAACAACAGGTTCCCTGGCTTGCTGGCTCCCGGGTTGGGGGGTGAGATTGTTCCTTATGTGGGCTGAGGGTAGGGGTGTGTCCAGGGGTCGGGCTGGAGGGGTAGCTTAGGTGTTTTGCCCACCACTTAGGTGGTGTCGAGTGCAGGGGGCATGCTCGGTACCCTGCTTTTGCTCCCAGCTCTTCAGAAGTGGCAGTTTTTTTGATCTTTTGTACCTTTTGTCCAGAATTTGCCCCACCTGTGCATGCATGCAGTTATTTTTAGTCCCTTATGGTTTCTTTGTATTTTGTTGCTGGAGGAGAGGTTTGTCCAGGTGTGAGCACTGCAGCACTGCAGCAAAGGGTCCCAGGTCCCAGCCAGTCTCATCTGCCCCGAGAGACTCTACTCTGGTATTCTTAAGGGGTAAGGGGCCAGAGGTCTCTTCTTCTGAAAATTCTTCCTCCTGGACAGGGGCCGCAGACCCTAGCCTCCCCTAGAGGTGTAGAAGTCCCTTGCTGACTGTTCCAAGGACCTGTAGGGACCTGGGCCACCCTCCACTGGGATGGGTTGAATTCTTGAGTCATCATGAACCTTACTTCAAACTGTTGGGGCCTAGAAGACACAAACTCAATCAAAAGGTTAAATAAACAAGGGCCAAAAAGGAGAAGAGCAACAGTAGCCATTAAAGGGCCTGGAAAGGGAAGGAACCAGCTTAACTTTGGGAGGGCTTCCTTAACCGTTGACCAGACAGGGGAGGTGATGTCACCCCTGCCAAGAAGCCATTCTGCTTGGGTGTATATTTTTGTTAATCTCAGGGTTAAAGTTTAATGTGTTTCTCTAGTTTTAGAATGGAAGGTCTGGACCCGTTGGTCCCAGGTCTCCTTCTTGGACAGAAAAGTCTCAGTCACAGGTTTACCACAGTAGGGAAGACAACGGAGCACTTGATGAAACAGCACAAGTCAGTATGACTGAAAAGAAAAGGTTATAAGAAAATAAAAGCCTCCTGCCAGAAAGTTTATTTTTAAATTTTTTTTTAATTTATTTTAATTTTAATTTTGGCTGCATTGGGTCTTTGTTGCTGCGCACGGGCTTTCTCTAGATGCAGTGAGCGGGGGCTACTCTTCGTTGCGGTATGCGGGCTTCTCATTGTGGTGGCTTCTCTTGTTGCGGAGCATGGGCTCTAAGAGCGCGGGCTTCAGTAGTTGTGGCACGTGGGCTCAGTAGTTGTGGCTTGTGGGCTCTAGAGCGCAGGTTTAGTGGTCGTGACACAGGCCTTAGTTGCTCCACGGCATGAGGGATCTTCCCGGACCAGGGCTCGAACTCGTTTTCCCTGCATTGGCAGCCGGATTCTTAACCATTGCGCCACCAGGGAAGTCCCCAGAAAGTTTTTTATACCTTGTGGGATCCAAGAGAACAAACTAGAGAACCAGTTTTCAATTTCCTCACCCATATCAAATAGCAAGGATTGGTGGTTAATTGTTTGCTGAAGCCAAGTGGCTTGTTGTCAAATTTTCTCAATGTTGATTTCTATCTGGTGTGGGCATCAGGGCTGCTTTCTTTGCTTCCCGATCTGCCCTGTTGTTCCCTTGGGTAACTTGAGAGTTTCCTTTTGGTACCCGCGGCAGTGAATGGCTGCTACTAGTTTTGGTTTTTGAGCAGCTTCTATAAGATATAAAATCTCAGGCCCGTAATTTACAGGGGAATTTTTTGCATTTAAAAGTCCCCTTTCCTTCCAGATAGCTGCGTGGGCATGTAACACAAGGAAGGCATATTTGGAGTGTATATATATTTATTTATTTATTGTGGTACGCGGGCCTCTCACTGCTGCGGCCTCTCCCGTTGCGGAGCACAGGCTCCGGACGCACAGGCTCAGCAGCCACGGCTCACGGGCCCAGCCGCTCCGCGGCATGTGGGATCTTCCTGGACCGGGGCACGAACCCGTGTCCCCTGCATCGGCAGGCAGACTCTCAACCACTGCGCCACCAGGGAAGCCCTGTATGTATATTTATAATTTACTTCCCCTAAGGTTAAGGCTCCAATTAGGGCTATTAGCTCAGCCCTCTGGGCTGAAGTGTTAGGTGGCGAAGGTTTTGCTTCTATATAACACTGTAAGCGCTCACAGTAGCACACCCTGCCGTCCTGACTCCATCTTTAATGAAACTACTGCCATCAGTAAACCATTCTTCCTCAAGGTTTCCTATGGCCTGATCTGTTAGATCAGGTCTACAGGTATAAACCTGGTCAAGGGTCTCAGGGCAGGAATGTGTTAGTTCTGGGCCTCAGCAGGCATTAGTGTAGCTGGGTTGAGGGTGCGTCAAGTTTTAAGGGTTAGTTCTGGGGAGTCAAGGAGTAAAGCCTGGCACTTAGTAAGGCAGCCTCCAGTTAGGCAATGGTGGCCTTTAATTTCCAGAATCCCTTGTACTTGATGAGGGGTCTGGACTTCCAGTGGCTGTCTGAAGGTAAGCTTGTTAGCTTCTTCCACTAATAAAGCCGTGGCAGCTACTGCCCAGAAGCAGCCAGGCCAACCTCGGGCCACAGAATCTAGTTGTTTGGGAAGATAGCCTAGAGGCTGAGGAACTTCTCCTAGCTTTGGGCCCCAGCCCCAGCAAGGCATTCCCTGCCACGGTACCAGCTCCATGGAGCAGCCTCAGCCCCTGGACCCTGGTAATAGCCCCTCCTTTTTTGTCCCCCAGCCCCAGGAAGGGATGCTTCCTGCTATTGCTGAACTCTAGGTTGCCTCAGAGTTTCCCATGAGTAGAGTTTACCAGAATTAAGAAATAAAAATACAGGAAGCCCAGTTAAATTTGCATTTCAGATAAACAGCACATCGTTGTTTTAGTATAAGTAAGTATTCCCAAATATTACATGGGACATACTTACGTGAAAAAAATAATTCTTGCTTACCTGAAATGCAAATTTAACCGGCCGTCCTGTATTTTATCTGGCGACCCTACACGTAAGGCCTCTCAATTCTTCCTACACTACTGTACCTAACTTTCTGTATTAAATGTTCTCTATTAAACTTCCTGGTAAGGGTTTTTTTGTTGCTGGATCCTGCTTGATATAAATGCCGAGTCCAGCAGGATCCGGTGGCTTATTTCTGGAATTCTAAAATTGCTCCCTTACCCCAGCCTTCTATTCATCTTCCAGCTCCCCAGGAGTTCAAAGAAGAAGACGGAATTCAAAACTAACATTAATTCAGCATCTCTAGATGCCAAGCACTCAAAAAATTGGCAGAAATAAAACACTTTGCTATCTTAATTGCTGGCATCAGGACACATCCCAGAGAGAAGTTTTGTTTAGGAAAATACCTTAATAAGCTACTTGGGATGGAATCTGAGACCCTGAGGGCAGAGACTGGGACAACAAAAGAAGTGGCTAATGGGATGCTTAAGAAAATGAGGAAAATCTTTTTTTTGCCTCTGGGAGAGCTGGGAAGAGATGCTTCAATTGCTCTATTACTGGAGAGCAAAGCACCCCCAAACCTGCTGTTGGAAAACCGCAATGTTATTACGCTCATGAATTCTGTGGGCTGGAAACTGGGGTGGAGCACAGACAGGGGGCTCGGCTGGGAAGACTCAGCCGAATGGGGTGACTCAACGGCAGGTAGCATCAGAAGTCTGGTGGCGGGTGCAGCCTCAGCTGGGGCTGGTGGCCACAGCCAGCATCACGGCATCTCCATGTGGTCTGGGCTTCTTTACACTAGGGTGGCCTCGGGGGAGCTGGACCTCTTACATGTCAGCCAAGGTTACCGAAAGCAAGCGTCCCAGTGGACAAGGCAGAAGCCGCATTGCCTGTCATGACCTGGGCTCAGAAATCACGTGATATGACCTCCCCCTTGTTGTATCGGGGTGAAGCAGTCACAGACTCCACCTCTTGACGGGAGGGTGGAGAGGTCCCATAGCTGAAGAGCGTGCAAGATGGGAGAAGGTGTTACAATCTTGGCACGATCTGCCATGAGGAGAGAGAGGAGAGAAGGAGGAAAAAGAGAACCAGAAAAGGGCCAAGCGGTGAGAACAGCATGGAGAGGGAAATGGCTGGGCAGAGTGCCTGGGCGGAGCAGTGGGTGGCCCCAGAAAGTAAAAATGAGTTGCTGACTTCATTTGAACGTTGCGTGCAATGTCACCCTCTTCCCTCCACTAACTTTAGTCCACCTTGGGCTGGTGTGTGCGTGTGCGCGGTTCTATGTGAGCGTGCGCACACAGAAAGAGGTGGGTTTCCACGCTCGACTTATCAAGCTGTGAATATGACGAAATGAAGACGCTTAGACTTAAATAATCCAGCGGAAAGGGGAGCAAAACGCCAGAACCCTGAACCCTTGAGCCCAAGTCCATGGGAATTTGCAAAAACGTGGGGTGGGCTTCGGATTTCTATAGAACATAGAATGGGGAGTCAGGCCAGCTTTATTTATTCACTCCTGTATTTATTACTTTAAAAAGCTTAGGTTGTGCACCTACCTTGTGTCAGAGACACTGTGCTCGGAGCTGAGACAACAACAGGGACCAAGACATCCAGTGCCCCTGCACTCCGGGAGTTGACATTTTAGTGAGATAGACAATAAACAAGGAAGCAGATACAAACAAAAATGTCAGGGTTAGCCAACAACCCCCAAATCTCAGCCGCTTAAAACAATAAAACTTTATTTCTTATGGAGAAATCCAATAGAGGTGTTTATCAGGTCTTCTCAGATTAGGGGGTGCAGGCTTTACTCGAATGTGACCCCCTCCCCATCTGCTAGGACCTAATCCTCAAGTACAGACCCTCTGTACTTGGCCTTACAGATGGGAGCAGAGAGAGCAGGGAGGACCGTGCAGGGGGTCTGTATAACAGACTGATGTAACAGTGGGCACCCCTCCTGCCCACATGCCACGGGCGGCGAGGGCACAGTCACGTGACCACATCTCACTGCAAGGAAGGCGGGAGGTGTGGTCCAGCTGGATGTCCAGGAGGAGGAGGAAAGTGACACGTGTGATGAAGGGGAGAGACACGGTGTGCAGATGGGGAGGAAGTGGAGGAACCAACTCAGACTGAATGCTCCTAAGAGATGGGATTTGAGCTAAGAGCCGAAGGGCGAGGGGGAGACTGGTTCACACAGCTGGGCGAGAGTGTTCTGTACAGAAAGGGAAGGACAAATCCCAGAAGTGGGTTTGATGTATTTAAGGAAAGGAAGTGGGCCAGTGGGGATGATTTGGGGTGAGAGGAGAGAGGTGGGCAGGGGCCTGACTCTGCTGTTCTGGGAAGCCTCGGGAGGGAGCCTGATGTTAACCCAAGCGCTACCAGAAGCCGCTGAAGCATCTCAGGCGGGGAGTGCCAGAATCCGAGCTGTGTTTTTCAGAGATCTTGTTCTTTTTGCAAAGGGCAAAGGGACCTTTATGGGTGTCTGAGTTATCTGAATTACAGTTTGCCATTTCCAGTCCTCACAATAGCTTTGGGGAGGAGATGGCATTGGCGCTTTTGTGTGCGTGAGGAAATGGAGGGTCAGAGGCGGGAGTAATCTGTACGGTGTTACTCATGACCTTGACATGGCCAAGTCTGGTTCTGAAGCCAAGGCTGAGAGAGGAGCCCTGGTTGAGAATAGAAACTAGAGCTCCATCAGGATCCAAGGGTGAGGGTGTGCCCAGAGGGGCTGATTCCTGGCAGCATGAGTGCCACCCCCGCCGAGCACAGCTGCACCTTGTCAGCCTCAGGGAAGGCTCCTCCCGGCCCTGGGGAGCAGGCCATGAGGAAGGAGATGTTGGGATTCCTGTGTCTAGGGGTCAGTGAGAAGCTTGGTGACCTTAGGACAACGGGGCTGTCAGAGCTCACTGCAGAGAGAGCGCAAACCCACTGTGCCCCCCTGAATAACGGCCCCTCCCCAAAGATGTCCACATCCTGACCCCGGAACCTGGGAACGTGTTGCCTTACACGGAAGCAAGAGGGATTTTGCAGATGTGATTAAGTTAAGGGTCTTGAGGTGGAAAGATGGTCCTGCATCATCTGGCTGGGCAAGGGTCCTTATAAGGAGGAGGCGGGAGAGGCAGAGTCCCAGGGGGAGATGTGACGGCAGAACGATGCAGGGCTCTGAGCCGAGGAGCGGTGGGCAGCCTCTGGAAGCCGGAAAGACCAAGCCAATGATTCTCCCGTCAAGCCTCCAGAAGGAACACAGTCTCATTTTGGACTCCTGACACCCAGCACTATAAGATAACCAATTCCTTCGGCTTTAAGCCCCCAAGCTGGCTGCAATTTGTTACAGCAACCATAGGAAGCCCACACCCCCATCAGCTAAGACAGCACCGTGGGGACTTTGAAAGATCCCAGCACTTCTTTGAGGTTGTTGTTTGCTTCTCTCGGTGGTCATTTTTCTTCCCCTTTTTCTGTCCCTCTACAAATATTATTCATGAAACTCTGAAGCCAACAACAACTGTGGGCTCACGTTGGGAGTGCCAGAGAACGTTTGCCAGGGTCCCCAACCTGGAGCCAGCGTGAGAGCCAGGACAGAGGTGGCAGCTGAGGCCCCGGGTCCTGTGGGAAGGGGGACCGCCGAGTCCCCAAGCTGCCTGGGGCCAGGGTGTGGGACAGCCAGCTTCCCTCCGGTGGGCCTCGTGGTGTCAGAGGAGGCAGGACTCAAGGAGCACCTCCCCTGAAAAATACCCCCCCCCACAACAGGGCTTTTGGGAGACTCCAGGGGCCCTTTCCACTCCTGGTTTTCAAGGTTCCTGACAGTGGCCCCCAAACAAGCCCAACCTTTGATCCTTGGTGGCGATGGCGGTGTTGGCCTCCCCAGGGCTGCAGGGCAGCTGGCAGGCCTGGAAAGCAGGGCTTGGTTAATCAGTAAGGTTCTTGTTTGTCTGGCTTGGCCTTTTGATGACTTAGCACCCCTTGGCCTATTTATGAGGGCTGGCGATATCAGCATCCAGTAAAATGTAATGAGCAACCTGCAGCCGGAGGCTTCCATACCTGCCTTTCATAAACACCGTTCACTGGGCCCAGTCTCCCTGGGGACTTTGCGCTGGGGGCAAATCTGACATAGGTGAGAACATGCAGCTTCCTGTGGGGATGGGGGCCTGAGCCCTGAGCCAGCTGGTCTTGGGTTCTGGACCCAGCTCTCCTTACCTGCTGTGGGTCACCCCGCCTCTCAAGGCCCCCGTGTCTGCCTCTGCAAGGGACATGCCTTTGTCCTTTTGACAAATCCTTATTAACCATGAACTCTACCGCCTGTGCTCAGGAGTATGTGATAGGATGGAAGGAAAGTAGATGAAGGAACTTGGGCTGCCTAGTAAGTACCCAATACATGAAGATCCCCTTGCCCTCAGTCCCCGGATGTCACCCCTTCCCCTCAGTCCCTGGATGCCACCCAAGTTGGTGTGAGTTTGCCCTCAGGGGGCTCCCAGTGACCCAGGGTTTCTAAGAGAGGCATGTCCGGCTGGTGAGGGACATCGTTCAGGTGGACACGGGACAGGGGTGGCCATCCCAGTGGTGTCAGGCTCAGGCTCTGTGCACCAGGCAGCATGTGACATGAGGCAAAGAGCCAGGTTCAGGCATCCCGGCTGTGTGTCCTCAAGCGAGTGACTCAGTGTCTCAGAGCCTCAGGTCTGAAATGAGAGTGAGTCGTGCATCCCCAGATTAGAAGGACTCAGTAAGGTGACTGACAGAACGCTGTGCCCTGCGTGGCTGGTGCATAGTAGGTGCCTAGTAGAGGTGGGCTCCCTTCTCTCCTATCAGCTCCACAGCCCTCAAACCCACCCTTGGAGACCCCCAACAATGGAAGACCTCATTCCGTACGGTAGGGAGCTCCCCACGGCTGGAAGCTTTTGAGGAGAGATTGGACTTCCACATGTGGGGTATTAAGAAAAGTTTGAGGGAGTTCCCTGGCAGTCCAATGGTTAGGACCCTGCGCTTTCACTGCTATGGCCTGGGTTCAACCCCTGCTCGGAGAACTAAGATCCCACAAGCCACTCAGCATAGTGCAAAAAATAAAAATAAATTTAAAAATTAAAATGTATTAAAAAAAAAGAAAAGAAAAGATTGACGTATGTGGGCCTCCTCAGTGGCCTAAGATTCTGTGGAGCCACGTGTTACTGGCAGGGGACTCCAGAGATGCTGACCACTGGGGAGATGGGAAGAAATTCTGGGGGAGAACAGCAGAGGTGATGGCGTCAAGAGGACACCTCCATTCGTCAGACCTGCCTTCTACCGGGACACGGGGGCCAGGCTGTGTGTGCTTTTGCCAGAGGCTATTTGATGGCCATGTTTAAAGCACAGCTTGTTCTTTTGGCCATGCCTCACACGGCCTGCGAGACCTCAGTTCCCCAGCCAGGGACTGAACCCGTGCCCCCTGCAGTGGAAGCACGGACCCCCTAACCTCCAGACCTCCAGGGAATTCCCAGGCACAGCTTGTTCTTGAGGCCCAGAGAGTTTGAAGGACATTTTGGAGAGTGTCAACTGATATGAACGTTAACACGTTAGAACTTGAAGGAGGCGCAGACACCGTTGGGTCCAGATCCTCATTCTATAGATTAGGAAGCTGAAACGCCAAAACATGGGGATTTGCCCAAGGTGACAGTCAGGTAACTGGCCAGATCTTCCTAACCAGGGTTATGCCCCGGGTAGACGTGTGACCTTACACAGGCCAGTTCTACCCTTGCACTCTTCTTCCCAGCAGCCTCAGGCTCCCAGGCCACCCCTGTTGGAGAGAAGACCCAGCGCTCTCGGCTGGGCAGTAAGAGCCAGAACATTCCAGAGCGTGTGTATGAGAATGTGCAGATGCCTCTGTTCAGCCACAAGAGCCATGGGCGATAGAAGACGCTGACCCCTCCAGGAAGCTAGGGCAGGGCCGCCATGGGGGTCTCCACAGAGGGTCATGGTAGCGGGAAGAAAGTCAGAGGAGACTGTGACAGGAAGTGACGCCCCATTTGGACTGGGGTAGTGATTTGGCCTCAAAGAACAAAGAAAGGGAACATTAGGTATCATATATTGAGTTATTGAGAGGCTACCTACTGAAAAGACTTTCTCCTTCTTACTCTGTATCTCAGCATTCAACTCAGCGTTCGGTCATTTTGGTTTTTTATTGAAGACATTTACGCATTCGTTCAACGTGTTATTAGGTGTTATTAGGCACCTTCCTATCTGCCAGGACTAAAGATAACACAGCAAGGGACTTCCCTGGCAGTCCGGTGGTTAAGACTCTGTGCTTTAACTGCAGGGGGTGCAGGTTCGATCCCTGGTCGGGGAGCTAAGGTCCGTGCCGTGGGGCACCCCCCTCCCCCCCCAAAATAAAGATAACATGACAAGAAAAAGTTTTTTAAAAATAAAAATAGTCTTTGCCCTCACAGAGCCTAGAGGTGGGACAGATCTGTATTAAATTACCATACAGAGAGTTCTTGATTTTCTCCCATTAAACCGCGAGCCCATGGAGATCAGGATTAAGTTTGTCCTCGTGGGACAGGCTGAGTGCAGAAGCTCATGAGATCCTGGTTGTTAAAGATGCAGGAACCTTGCCAACCAGTTAAACTGTTGGTAGCTTGAAATGGATGATAGTGGGTGTGTTTACACCACAGCATCTGGCAAAGGCCACACACCAGGGCTTTTTTCTTCTTTTGCAGAGCGTGGTTTACCGGCACGGCCTCCTGCCCTCCGTACCAGGGGGCCCACACACAGTGAGAACTTAGTAATTGATGAACACTCACATATCCATTTCTTTGAAAGAGGAAGCATTTTTCAGATGAAGAAACTGAGCTTGAAGAGGTTTAGTAATTTGCTCAAGGTTATAAGCAGCTTGTAAGTGGCGAAGCTGGACTTCAGACCCAGGCCTCTGGCTCCCTCTCTGCTCTCAGCTTCCCGTCTGCACGGCCAGGTCTTCTGGGGAAAGAGCACCGTCTACACAGCAGGAAGGAGCCTGGACACCCGGGGCTGCCCGATGAGGGGAAGAAGGAGTCTGAGACACCACCTTGTGAGATCGGAGCTGGGTTTCTGAAAGTGGAGGCAAAGAATGCTTTTGCCTGTTGTTGATCAGTTTTGTTTCCAAAAATATAAATGTCCACCTGAGGGGCCTGGAATCCTTCCCAGAAAGGCACATGTGAAGCCAGGGTGAGGTCAGCTGACGCACCCCGGGGCCGATTGTTTCAATGTGCAGTTGATGGTGGAGCTCACAGACAGACCTGCCTCTTTTTTTATAAGAAGAGGTAGGTCAGGAGGGTTCAGTGTCCCTGGGCTGGCCGCAGCTCTTGCTGCCTCCGTGAACTTGAGGACTCCTTGCAGGCTTGCCTGCCGTGGCCTGAGCATCTCAGTAACACCTGGGTTTGTTAGTACTGACAGCAGCGTCAGCACTTGGTAAACATGATGCGTGAAGGAGACAGAGTATCTCTGATGTGGGTTAAACAAATAACACCTATGTTTATTCTGACTTAAAAGTAACCAAGGTACTTCCCCGGTGGCGCAGTGGATAAGACTCCGCGCTCCCCACGCAGGGGGTTCGATCCCTGATCAGGGAACTACATCCCATGTGCCTGCCGCAACTAAGAGTTCTCACGCCGCTACTAAGGAGCTGGCGAGCCGCAACTAAGGAGCCCACCTGCAGCAACCAAAAAAAAAAGTAACCAAAACTTAATATAATGTCATTTGGGATAACACAAAGAATTATAAGAAAGAAAATAAAAGCTATACCTAGTAGTCACCGAGATAACCATGCTTAGCATTCTGGTGTATTCTTTTAAAAATGTGTATGTGTGTGTGTGTGTGTGTGTGTGTGTTCGCATCCTTATTGAATCACAGTATGTATAGGTTTGTATTTTCTCATTTTCACATAATCCTTTATCAGAAGAAGTTTCTTATGCTATTGAAGTCCTATAAAATATTCATTTTAGAGTCTATGTAGCCTACCATCATACAGAATTACCCCTACTTTGACTTTTGTATTGTTCCTTTTTTTATTCTTATACCTAACATGGCATTGATGATGTTTCTACATAAATCATTGCTCAGATGTCTGCTTTGTCTTCTTTCCCTTTTGAATATGAGTCCCGAGGAGTGGAATTAGTGGGTCAGAGAGTATGAAGTTTTCCAAATAACACATAAGCCTAATTGATTTCTAGCACATTTATTTCAAGACCTTTGAGAGAATGAGTATTAGCATTTTTAACTTCACGAATGTGACAGGTAACTGGTGTACGTTTCTTTGATTGCTGGCAAGGGGGCCTGTGTCTTCCTCCTATTCGCCGTCCACATTTCCTCTTGCTCTTCTCTGTGCTCACAGGAGCCGTGGGTTTAGACCTCTAGCAGAGCTCTGGATTTTTTTTTTTCCTGCGGTACACGGGTCTCTCACTGTTGTGGCCTCTCCCGTTGCGGAGCACAGGCTCCGGACGCGCAGGCTCAGCGGTCATGGCTCACGGGCCCAGCCGCTCCACGGCATGTGGGATCTTCCCGGACCGGGGCACGAACCCGTGTTCCCTGCATTGGCAGGCGGACTCTCAACCACTGCGCCACCAGGGAAGCCCTAGCAGAACTCTGGAGAAGGACCTGGAAGCCTGTCCCGCCCCAAGGTCCCACCCAGCTGGTGCCCACTCCCGTGCAGGCCGGCCAGAGCAGCAGAACCAGAGCTCCGCCTGGCACAGCGAGCAGCGTGGATTCCGGGAGACGTTTGGCACAGAGTGACGATTTCTGGGAAAAGCCACAGCCCACCTGGCTAGCGCCCGAGCCCGCCTTGGCACCCTAAAGCCTCTGCTCCCCAGCGGGAAGCCAGGCGTGGAAGCCACAGGGCAGAGGCAGGGGTACAGCCTGGCTGGCTCCCCGACCTGCCTCTCAGCTCACTTGGCTCCCAGCGAGGACAAACCTCTGCTCCAGCTGTTTTCCTGCCGGCTTCCTCCTCGGGGAAGGAGGGAGAAAGAAGGTAAAAAGGAAAGGGAAGGAAGAAAGAGAGGTTCCTACCGCTGGGGTCTGGATTAGGAAGGAACTAAGATCCTTTTAGATTCTTCCTCAGAATCAACACTAACACAGTCAACTACAACTACAGTGTCTTGAGATCACAGAGGTGAAGATGCCCAAACCCTTTAATTCAGAGGAGCAGCTGAGAGCTGGGGCTCTGGAGCCAGAGTTCCAATCCCCACCTGCCCTTAGTATGCATGACAGTCACGTCACTTCTCAGCCTAAATGACACAACAAATGCAGCAGGCTGAGCAAGGGGAAGGTACGAGGAGCCTTCCACACATGTTAGCTATTCCTTTTGTGATACTTTCCTACTGCTGCTGTAACAAGTAGTCAGTGCCTTAAAACAACACAAACTTAGGATCTTACAGTTCTGGGGGTCGGAAGTCCTAAGTGGCACTCCATGAGCTAAAATCGAGGTGTCAGCAGGGCCGTGTTCCTTCTGGAGGCCCTGGGGAAATTTTGTTTCTTTGTCTCTTCCAGCTTCTAGAGTCAGCCTGCATTCATTGGCTTATGGCCCCTCCCATCATTTTCTCTTTTTTTAATTTAATTTAATTTTTATTTTATATTGAGGTGGAGTTGATTTACAGTGTTGTGTTAGTTTCAGGTGTACAGCAAAGTGATTCAGTTACACAATACATATATCCATTCTTTTTAGTTTTTAATTTTTAAAATGTTTTGGCCGTGCCACACAGCATGCGGGGTCTTCCCTGACCAGTGATTGAACCCATGCCCCCTGCATTGGGAGCATGGAGTCTTAACCACTGGACCACCGGGGAACTCTCCATATATCCATTCTTTTTCAGATTCTTTCCCCATATAGGTCAGTACAGAGTATTGAGGAGAGTCCCCTGTGCCCTACAGCAGGTCCTTGTTGATTATCTACCTTATCTACAGCAGTGTGTGTATCTGTTAAACCCAAACTCCTGATTCACCTCTCCCCTCACCTCCTCCCTCCACTTTTTTTTTTTTTTCTTTTCTGGTACACGGGCCTCTCACTGTTGTGGCCTCTCCCGTTGCGGAGCACAGGCTCTGGACGCGCAGGCTCAGCGGTCATGGCTCACGGGCCCAGCCGCTCCGCGGCATGTGGGATCTTCCCGGACTGGGGCACGAACCCTCGTCCCCTGCATCGGCAGGCGGACTCTCAACCACTGTGCCAGCAGGGAAGCCCCACTTTTATTCACCTCTCCCCCCACCTCCTCCCTCCACTTTCAAAGTCAGCAATCACTTCACTGGGACAGCTGCTTCTATCATATCTCCTTTTCTGACACTTGCGCCCTCCTCTTCCATCTCTGAAGGCCCTTTGTGGTTACTTTGGTCCCACCCAGATCATCCAGGACAATCTCCCTGTCTAAAACTTCTTAACTTTATCACATTTGCAACGTTCCTTTTGCCACGTAAAGTGAGATATTCACAGGTTCTGAATTAGGACGTGGACATTTTTAGGGGCCATTAGTCCGCCTATCACACAATTATATTTTCACACGTATTTACTGAGTACCTATTCTTTGCCAGGTGTAGTATCTTATTCTAAAGTGAACAATATTTAGGGCTGTTTTCTCAAGGAATTCACAGGCTAGTACAGATGACAAACAAGTAAACAGATAAGCAAATTAGAGAGTTTCGGTTGTAAAGATGTAATTCTATACAGGGAGTGTCAGGACAACCAAGGAGAAAAAGAAGCCTGAGAAATTCGAAGAAGAGGGAGGAGGAAAAGCAAAAGCATAAAGGGGAGAAGAGGCCAGTTAGAGGTCGTGTCGAGGAGCTGACTGTCATTCCAGATTAGAGCGTGGGGCTGCCTATATGTAACAAGTGTTGGCTGAGTCGAGGGCTGACGTGGCTTTGAGGCAGGAGCCTGGAGAGGAGAGAAGAAACCAGATCACAGAGGGCATGATACGTCACAGTAAAGAGCCTGGACTTTATTAAGTGGCCAGTGGGATGAAGGAGAAAGATTGAGAGCACTGTGTGACATGCTTAGGTTTCTAGGTTATGACAATAAGATGAAGTGTGGATTACAGAGGGTGATGCTGCACAAGGAGAGACCAGCTCATCCGCTACCTTCCTTCCATCCGTCCTTCCATCCACTCACCCATCCATCCATGCATGCATTCAACTGTCTATCCATTCTTTAATCCGTCATCCGTCCAACTGTCCATCCACCCATTCCTTAATTCATTCATAAATACATACATGTATACCTACATTCAACTAATCTATCCATTCTTTAATTTTTCATCCATCCATCCAACTATTCATCCATCCATCTATCCATTAAACTATTTATCTATCCATTCTTTCATTCATCATCCATTCACTGACCTATTCATCCATCCATCCATCCATCCATCCATCCTCCCATCCATCCAGCCTCAGTTCATCTACTTATCTATCTGTTTAATAAACATTTACAGTATTTAGTACTTATTTCTCTGCTTGGCACTGTTCTCAGAATACAAAGACACAAAAGACATAATCTATGTCTTGAATAGTTCAGCCTTTAAAAGAATGGACAGATGGGTAAAAGCCACTTACAATAAGTATGATAAATATCAAGATAGCAAAAGCTCTCAGGGTTAAGGAGAGGAGATGTGGCTGAAGAAGTCACATTTGAAGGATACCTAAAACAGCCAGAGTGTGAGATCAGGGAAGGCTTCCTGGAAGAGGTAATGCCTAAACTGAGTATTTAAAGTTGAGTGGGAGTTAACAAAGCAAAACAGACGAAGGGTGGGAAAAGCGTTCCAGGCAAAAAGGACACTTAAAAAGCATGGACAAGCACGGTGGGTTCTGAAACTCTTCAAGGGATTCATAACAAGACCCCAAACGAAGCAAGTAGCAGGAATAATTGTCTTAGTGCCCAGTAGAATGTCAGCTCCATGAGAGCAGGGACTTTTCCTTGTTCTGACACACAGTAAGTGCTCAACTAATATTTGTTGAATGAATGAATGATGACGAAAAGGAAATCTACGTCCTTATGCATGTTTCTAACATTCCTCCATTTCTACCACCGGGTTATGACACTTTTCTGATTATAGAGGTTTTCAATATTAAATTTGATACAACTTGTATTCTATTTCAGAACCATAATTCTTGCATTTGTTTTGAATCACTTGGGCATTTAAATGGGCTAGATGTTCATCATTAGTCTGTTTGTAGAGCTTCTCCAACTCAGGGTCCTGTGTTTGGTTTATCGCTTGGGTGACAGGAATTCATATCAACTGGTTTTTCTCTTGCTTTCTTCTTTCTTCCTCCAAAAAAAGCTCATGGACGCTCTGGTCCTTCTCTTAGCATTAAAGTTCAATAACTATATCTTGGCATTCGTTATTTTGCAGGCTTTTTTCCCCTGGGACTTTGCCTATTTAATCTGTGTATTTATTTCAGGAAAGTTTCGCTCTAATACATATGTGTATAATTTTTCTCCCATTTTACGTTTTCTTTCTCAGAAACCCTACTTAAGAATAAGTTGAATATTTTCTGGTTTGTCTTCCTTGTTTATCTCTCCTCTATTTGTATCTTATATTTCACATTACTGGGGCAAGAAAAAGAGAGGAGGAAGAGATAAGACCAGAAAAGAAGGAAAGGAGAGTTGATTACATATGACCTTGTGGCCACTGTAAAGTTTTTGGCTTTTTCTGTGCATGGGAGATGGGAAGTCATTTGAAGGCCAAGAAATAACTGTTATTATTATTGTTGCCTTTGTTGTTGCTGTTAGCAAGATGGCTGCTGTGTCACGGACCACTCCAAGCTGATAGCTGGCCATCAATTGGGCCAGTAGGAATCCATCCAACGGTGTGATTTCTGTGAATGTATCATGAGACATACTGCTCCACCCACAAGAGCCAGGCTGAGCTGCCTCTCTGGCCACCCTCCTGGTCCCAGGCCCCAAATAAGGAGCAGAACTCAATCCAAGGTGCACTAGGACACCTCCGATGTATAGCCAGCAGGGGGGGCCAACCGAGCACCTGGTGGGTGCTGGCACTGTTCTTGTCTCCTCCACCCTCGAGCTCATTGAATGATTCCAGCAAACTCCTTGGGGGTTTCCATCTTTATCATCTGGCTTAAAGGAAGAGCGGATTGCATGGGGGCAGATGAGAGGTGGAAGACAGCAACTGACAGTCTCTTATGCAGTGATAAATGCCTGAGGAATCAGGGAAACGGCTGGAGAAGAGAACCCGAACATAATGGCGGCCAACTGTGCAAAACCAGAAAAGAAAGCACAGATGGGTCTTTACGCAAAGGTTAGGGCATAGGGAGCTAGAGAAAGGAGGGCGGGGCACACCAGACATCTGGGAATGGGAGTGAGTGCCTGGGACAAGACAATTGCCTCTCATGTGTCCCTGGGGGTAAGATCAATGAGGAGTAAAGAATGTTCCAAATGCCAGAGGAAGCAGAGCCAGCAGGAGTTGCCAAGTCTTAGGTTGAGTCTCCCAAGAATCAGACTCTAACACAAGGATTTGTGTGTCGGTAGCTTTTTGGGGAAATGTTCTCAGGAAGCAGCAGGGGTGGGAGACTGAAGCAGGGAAGGGACGGACACCAATGCCGGATGCATCCATGAGCAGGTCGTGGCTGTGGAACCCTGAGGCTCGCTCCTACGGGGGTTGTCTGGGAGACGGCAGAGAACCTGACTCAGCGCTGTCTCACCGAAGGGCAAGAGAGCTGGACTTGCAGCCACCAACTCCCACCTGCCATTGGTCACAGTGGCTCCTGGGACCCCCGAGCCGCTCTGAGCACAGGCTGGGGGTGCTTCCGTCCTGGGGAAAGAAGCAACGGGCCTCAGAAAGAACCAGGGTGGGTGTCTAAAGCATCAGCCATAGGCAGGGGTACAGAGGTTTTCCTGGGATGCTGTTGCCTTTGGGTGAAACCATGTGTGTCCCAGTGGACGGCGTAGGATCCTGCCCCAACCCCAGACCAACCTGTCCACTTCTGATCATCTCTGGGGCTGCAGGAAGAGAAACTCTGGTCTAATGAGCTCAGAGTCCTTCCCTCTCCACCCTTTGAGGGTTTTCTGGAAGGAATGTTCATTTTCAACTCCACTGAGGGAACCATAAACCCAGATGCCACTCCCACCACGTCCCACCCATGCAATCCAAACTGGATGAAACTGTGTTTCCTGCCATTGCATGAGGTTATATGCATTTCTCTTCCCCCATGACTCTAGAAACAATACTTTCACATTAAAGTCTAAAAAATACAAAAACGTGAAAGGAAAGGAATAAATTACACCTGAAATCCCATCACCCAGAGATAAGCATTGGGAATATTTTTGTAATTTATCTTTCAGATTATTTTTATTACACATATTTTTTGGTGATTGAAGTTACAGTTTTATGTATTTACAGTTGTCTATTCTGCTTTTTAACCTAGCATATCCTGAGTTTTTATTTTCTTGTTAAACAGATATTTGCAAACCTGCCTTTTATGACTGCCTATCATTCTACACTGTGGTTTATCTTCGCCTTATCTGCTCAGTACGTAAGAGCTGGGCATTAAGATTGTATCAAACGTCTGCATTATAACAAACACTCTGATGACTAACATTGGACCCGGCATTATTTTTGCATCTTAGATTATTTCCTTAGGATTCTACCCCTCATATTGACTTTCAAGATATGAGACTATTATGATAGACTACCAATGAACCTGAAAGACGGCAGAGAGGGAAGGAAGCCCAAAATGCATGGCAAGGTTTATCAGAAAACTCCTCAAGAACAAGGGGACATCACACTGGTCCATTTTAGTTTAGTTTATTTTTTTTTAATTAATTAATATTGTTAGGGACAAGGCAAGCTGAGGGAAAGGAGAAATGTTTGTGCTTATTGACAATTTCCTTCACATATTCTGTTATGAATAATGGAAAAGTAGGTTAGAGATGACTGCTAACTGCTAAATCCATCCTTTTGGTAACAGAACCCCAATTTTTTAAGGACACATTTAAATGAAAGGATTGAAAAAGATGTTCCATCTAAATGGTAACCAGAATAGAGTAGGCTTGGTTAGACTAATAACAGACGAAATAGACTTTAAGTCAAAACTGTCGTAAGAGTCAAAGGAGGATGTTATCACTAATCGTCAGAGAAACGCAAATCAAAACTACAGTGAGGTACCACCTCACACCGGTCAGAACGGCCACCATCAACAAATCTACACGATAAATGCTGGAGAGGGTGTGGAGAAAAGGGAACCCTCTTGCACTGCTCGTGGGAATGTGAATTGATACAGCCACTATGGAGAACAGTATGGAGGTTCCTCAAAAAACTAAAAATAGAATTATCATATGACCCAGCAATCCCACTACTGGGCATATACCCTGAGAAAACCATAATTCAAAAAGAGTCATGTACCACAATGTTCATTGCAGCTCTATTTACAATAGTCAGGACATGGAAGCAACCTAAGTGTCCATCGACAGATGAACGGATAAAGAAGATGTGTCACATATATACAATGGAATATTACTCAGCCATAAAAAGAAATGAAATTGAGTTATTTGTAGTGAGGTGGATGGACCTAGAGTCTGTCATACAGAGTGAAGTAAGTCAGAAAGAGAAAAACAAATACTGTATGCTAACACATATATATGGAATCTAAAAAAAAAAAAAACGGTTCTGAAGAACCTAGGGGCAGGACAGGAATAAAGACGTAGACATAGAGAATGGACTTGAGGACACGGGGAGGGGGAAGGGCAAGCTGGGATGAAGTGAGAGAGTGGCATGGACATATATACACTACCAAACGTAAAATAGATAGCTAGTGGGAAGCAGCCGCATAGCCCAGGGAGATCGGCTCGGTGCTTTGTGACCACCTAGAGGGGTGGGTTAGGGAGGGTGGGAGAGAGATGCAAGACGGAGGAGATATAGGGATACGTGTATATGTACAGCTGATTCACTTTGTTATAAAGCAGAAACTAACACACTATTGTAAAGCAATTATACTCCAATAAAGACGTTAAAAAAAAAAAGGAGGATGTTATATAATGATAAATGGGTCAATTCTCCAGGAAGATATAATAACTATAAATGTTTATGCACCAAACATCAGAGCTACCAAACACATGAAGAAAACACTGCCAGAATTGAAGGGAGAAAGAGACAGCAACACAAAAATAATAAGAGATCTCAAAGAAGGCTCCATGGAAGAGCTAACGTTTGAGCTGAGACTCAAAATACCAAAAAAGATTCTCTAAGCTAAAGCAAGGAACAGTAATCATATCATATAACAGGTAAACCGAGCACTAAGTTCTACCAGCAAAAATTCATGAACTCATCCGCTGTGCTTCAGAAGGAAGTATATGATTTTCCTCTCAGACCAATGAGGAAACAGAGGCCCAGAGAGGTTAAGTCACGTGCTCAAGGCCACACTGCAAGGAGGTGGGAGAACTGGGATTATGGCCCCATAGAGCTCACCTCATAACCACTGCTCTCGACCCCCTGCATGAGCCTGGCATGACAGGCAGAGGGAAGGGATGGAGAAAGGGCACGGAGGCCTAACCACCCGCAGGTGGGTGGGCAGCTAGTAGCATTCCATGTGGCTGGAGGGAGAGGTACAAAGCGGCCCATGGAGGGAGAGGGCGGGACCAGAGCAGGGAGGGCCTTGCCAGCCATGCTTAAGAGCTGGGCCTTTAGGCTGAGGTCAAGGGGGAGCCTTCAAGGTGTAAAGCAAGTGGAGATCAGTGCTCAGTCTTGCCTTTTGGACAGATCACTCCTGCTTCAGAAGGGAGGAGACACTGGAGGCCAGGGGAAAAGGATGAAGGTTAAGAAAGGCAGACGGTGGGGAAGAGAGGGAACTTGACTTCTAGACATAGCCCCCCAAGTTCAAGCAACCGACACTTACCGAGCCCACCCTGTGCAGGCCCTGTGCTGGGCGCTGTGAGGTGCACCTGCTGAGAGCTGCTCCTGTCCACCCACGAGGGTGTTATTACCCCCATTCCACGGCTGAAGAGTGGGAGAGGTTTCCCAAAGGCCAAGGCGTGGGTGGCATTGGAACTTGAACCCAGACACACGTTCTTCCCTCTGGACCTTCCTAAAAGGTTTTGGTAAATGTAAAGTGTTGGAGATGTAGAAGGATTGCCATTGCCCAGTTCGGGAGAGGAGGCCAGAGAAGCGAAAGCTTGATTCTGCACGTGTCCGCGGGGCACTCGCTGTGCACACCAGGCCCTTGGCACCTGTCAGGTGCGACAAAGGGGAATCTGCCCTTGACCTCCAGGAGCTTGACGATGTCTAATGAGAGGCATACGGAATTCAAAAGGTAACTGGAGACTCTTTGAGAGGCTCAGCCCATTAGCACCAGAAAAGCCTTCCTGGAAATGGGAGCGGTGAGCCCAGAGCTGGATGGAGTGTCCTTCGCCTGGCTTCTGTGTATCCCACATACCTGCAAGCGCTGCTTTGCTCTCTCCAAACCTCAAAGTCACATCTGCCAGCTACCAGAGCTCAGACAATTGGAGTCAACTCTCCCAGGCTGCAGGGGGATTCTAGACTCGAATTGTCTTGTGTTTTTTCTCCAACATTTTCTGAAGGGCAGCTCAAGTAACTTGAAAACTCTCTTTTGTTACATCCAGCACCGTATTTTTCCTTTCAGTACAGGCGACGAGTCCAAACCATCATCTGCATGTGTTTTGTCACCTGTTATGAGTCACAACTGTCAACCAAAATGTGAAAGAAATAAATGGCTAAAGGAGCATCCACAGGGGTGTAAACAGCACCACGCGTGGCAAAGAACACACCCAGCTGGGGGAGCCCAGGAACGTCGAGCTGGTTGCTGGTAGCCTGTGCCATGCAGAATGCCAGGGAGCTCACAGAATTGGAGAGAAGGCTGGAGGCACAGAATCGGGAAAGTGCAGAAACCGAGAGCACTAGCGTCTCAGCATCCTTGTCTCCTGAAGGTTTGTATTAGTTTTCTATGGCTGCCTTAACAAATTACCACAAACTCAGTATCTTAAGGCAACACAGATTTATGGTCCTACAATGTTGCAGGTCCAAATTCTAAAATCAAGGTGCCAGAAGGGCTGTGTTTCTTCTGGAGGCTCCAGGGGAAAAATCCGATCCTGGCCTTTTCCAGCTTCTAGGAGCCGCCCACATTCCTTGGCTCCTGGCCAGCTCCACATCACCTTTTTTCCCTCTGCTTCCATGGTCACATTCCCTCCTTCTGTCTCTGACTCTGATTCTCCTGCCTCCCTCTCTTAAGGACCCTTGTGATTATATTGGTCCATTTCAGGATCCTTAGATTAATCACATCTGCAAAGTCCCTCTTGCCATGTAAAATAACATATTCTGGGGCCTCCCTGGTGGCGCAGTGGTTGAGAGTCCGCCTGCCGATGCAGGGGACGCGGGTTCGTGCCCTGGTCCAGGAAGATCCCGCGTGCCGCACAGCGGCTGGGCCCGTGAGCCATGGCCGCTGAGCCTGCCCGTCCGGAGACTATGCTCCGCAATGGGAGAGGCCGCAGCAGTGAGAGGCCCGCGTACCGCAAAAAAAAAAAACAAAAAAAAACAAAACCATATTCTGGGCAGTAGGAATATGGACATGTTTGGGAGGGGCTGGTGAGTCTGAGTGTGGGGAAGCGCTGCCCAGAGAAACACTGGCCATCTCGGTCCCACTAAGATCGTGGCTCCAGGCCAAGAACTGTGGGGCACGCTTTCCAGGGAATGACTGCTCATCCTTCAACACACGGCACGATCTTTGTTACTATGCCCATTTTACACCCAGGAAGCAAGGAAACTGAGGCTGAGAGGGCTTGAAATGTGTTGCCTAAAAACACCCATTTAGGGCTTCCCTGGTGGCGCAGTGGTTAAGAATCCGCCTGCCAATGCAGGGGACACGGGTTTGAGCCCTGGTCCGGGAAGATCCCACATGCTGCGGAGCAACTAAGCCGGTGCACCACATCTACTGAGCCTGCACTCTAGAGCCCGCGAGCCACAACTATTGAAGCCCGCAAGTCGCAACTACTGAAGCCTGCGTGCCTAGAGCCCGTGCTCCGCAGCCAGAGAAGCCACCGCAATGAGAAGCTCGCGCACCACAATGAAGAGTAGCCCCCGGTCTCCACAACTAGAGAAAGCCCGTAGGCAGCAACGAAGACCCAACACAGCCAAAAAGAATAAATAAATAAAATAAATAAATTTATTTAAAAAACAAAACAAAAACATCCATTTAGTGGATGGTCAAGTACAGAAACTCAGCTTTAAAAGACTTTAAACTCCATGCGATAACTGACTCAAGTGTTAGACTACTTTGGTTTTTTTCTTCTCTGTTTTGTTTTCCATGAAATTCAAGGCTGGGTGGGTAAAGAAAGGAATCTGATAAACTTGCTCAGGTCTGGAACTTTTCCCAGAGCACAGGGGGCAGAGAACCAAACTGCGCAAACACCCTCTAGGCCAGAAAGTTCTTTTCAACAGCCCTCCCAGCTGGCTCAGTTCCTGTTTGTACCACTGGGAAGGTCTGAGTGGAAGGAGGAACAGGGTCTCATGGACTTCACCTCTGGGCAGCCCTGAGCGGGGCATGTGGGAGACTCGGAGCAGAGAGAGGTCAACCAACCTGCCTGAGGTCACACAGCAGGGAAGAGGGGGTTCCAGGATACAGAGTCTGTTCTGCCAGACACAGACCCCCTCTGACCAGCCCCCTGAAGCGACTCTCAGAACAGAAGCAACCTTGGAATCAAGGGTCATGAGCAAAAGGCTATTCCTCAGGGGTTTTAGGAAGATGCCCTCATTCTATCCCAGACCCAGAGAAGGTTTCTCCTTCTCTCTGGTTTCTGGTGGCCTGAAGTTTCACACAGAAACTTCATGCACAGAATCACCAACTCTGGGGGACCCAGCAAACTGCCCCAGGAGATCTCAGCTTGTGAGCAAAACAAGAGTCTATATAACACACTGTTTTATTCTTTTGTTCCCAGATCAACAAAGAAACTCTCAGCGGGCAGCCCCGTCTTGCTCATCTGTAAGATGAGAGCTTTGGAACTAGGAGAATTCCATGCAGAGGCTGAGTACTCACTCACACAGCCCAGGCACCTGGAGACACCCCCAGGCTCGGGGCTCAGCTCTGCTGCTAATTTGCTGTGTGACTTTGGCAAGTCGAGTCCCCTCTCTGAATCCAACTGCCCTGTCTGTTGGAGAGAGGGTTCCTACAGGTGACATCCTCTCAGAGTCCTGGTCCAAAGAAGGCTGTGCTTCTGAAAAGGTTAACCTGACTGTCCTAGCGCTCTTTGACCTTAGCAGGAAGAGGTTCATTGCATCTCCTTCCAAAGCAGACTCTGATCTGGGAAGGTGGCTGGGGTCTGCTGTCTGAGGGACAGATCACATGTGGGCAGCCCGTCCTGGAGTGGAAACTCCTTTGACCATCTTCCCATGGGTACAGCAGCGCCTCTGCATCAGGGCCCTGCCCGCATGTCGACCTCACTCAGTGCCTACTTCACCTCGGCCACGCTGATCTCCTTTCCGATTCTCAAACCAGACAAATCCTTTCTCACCTCTGCGACCTCTCCTAGGTGATACAAGACCCAGAGCCCAAGCCCTGGCCTGACTCTCAGCTTGGTCAGTGACTCCCCTGGGCCCTGGCCCACCGCTGGTGGGTCTCAGTTCCCCCCTCTGTCCCCAGGGGCCTGGGGCAGCTGCAGCTAAAACCCCTCTATTCTCAAGTCGGAAGACCCCCTTACTCAAGGGGAGGAGACAAGAGAGAACGCCGTGGCCCCTGCTGAGCTCACGAGGGCAGCCATCCCTGCTGCTTGACACCTGCCCGGGCCCTCCGAGGCGGCACTGTCGTGCTCACGGCACAGAGGAGACCCAAAGCCACAGCACTTATCCTCAAAGAACCCCTTCTGGGAGTCTGGGGAATCTCAGGGACCCTGTCGTGGGCTGAATGGTGTCTCCATCCCCGAAGAGATATGTTCACTGGAAACTGTGAATTCAACCTTGTTTGGAAAAGGGTCTTTGCAGATGTAATTGAGCATCTTAAGATCACGCTGGGTGTAGGATGAGCCCTAAATCCAATGTCAGGTGTCCTTATAAGAGAAGGAAAGAGAGATTGGTGACAGACACAGAGGAGAGGCCATATGAAAACATAGGAAGGGGCTGCGGTGGTGCGTGTACAAGCCACGGAAAATCAAAGACTGCTGGCGGCCACTGGATGCCGGGAGGGGGACAAGGGATGGACCCTCCCTCAGAGTCTTCAGGAGGAACCGACCCTGCTGACACCTTCATGTAAGACTTCTGCCTCCAGAACTGTGAGAGAATGCATTTTTGTTGCCTTAAGCCACCGCGTTTGTGGTCACCTGTTACAGCAGACACAGGAAACTAATACTGACCCTCTTTCGCAATATGTTCTTAGAAACATACAATCAAATAACTTGGATGATAAAGGAAACCAAATGCAAGGGACTGCCCACTCCCTCTCGGCACTCCACCCCTGCAGGCCCTCTGAGTATCCCCACTCTTCCTTCCCTGCTGGTCATGGGCGCTGCATCACCTCACTCTCAGCCTTGTGGGGCGGACACCACCATGGTGCCCAGAGGTCTGGCCTGGCCTGGGTTCTCTTCCAAGGACTCCTGCGTCCCTCCAGCCAGCCCCAGGCCTGCATCTGCTGCCCTGCCCAAAGCTCGGCCGGTGGGTGTGTGCAGCTGCCGGAGGGCGTCCTGGCCACTTCCTGCCTCCACCCTACCCTCTGGGCCACCAGGGCTGGGTCAGGGGTGCAGGGTGGAGCCTGGTGACTAGCCCCACCTGGCTCAGGGCCTCAGCCATGCAGGAAGAGAGGAGCGTGTGTTGTGCTGTGTTAAAAATACTGTGGGAATGCACACTTCCCTATTGTGGGGTGGCCGAGGCCTGGCTTGAGCTCCGGGTCTCCAGAGCTTATGCCGAGAGACGGGGGGCTTGTGACAGCCTCCCGTACCTCCAGCCTAGTAGGAGATAAGCAGCTTCCCAAAGGGCTCAGTGTCCCGCCAGACACTGGGGGAGGGGGGCTCCCAGGTGCCTCCGATAAAACCCAACTCCTCCCACTGGCTCTGAGGCCCTATAGGCCTGGCCTCCCATCTCCATCCTCTCCCGTCTGCCTTTCACTTCCTCCAGTGATCCAGGCCCTCTCCCACCTCGGGTCTCACGGGCTGATCCCTTGCCTGGAGTGCTTTGCTGCCTTGACTGTCTTCCTTTCACCCTCCAAGTCTTGGCTTAAATGTCTCCTTTGCACAGAAACTCTCCTTTAATCAGCTTGACTAAGTCGGTCCCCCTCTTCCCCAACCCCTGTGATTTTCTCATTCTCTCTCTTGTCCTATTCTTTCCTTCAGAGCACGTATCACAATTACAAAATGCATTTGTTTAATTGTTCACTTGTTTATTATATTTTGCCCTCACAAGACTTTAAGCTCACCCAGGGCAAGGGTTGTGTCTTTCCTATTCACCCATTTATACCCAGTGGGAAGGTTCTGGTCCATAGCAGGTGCTCTATAAATACTTATTAAGTGAATGTAGGAGAGAAAAGCAGCTTCTTTCCCTCTCTTGCCTTCTCTACTAAGCCCGGGCTGGGCTTCCAGGAATTGGGAACCCTAATTTAAAATGTAAAGACGCCCATGAGCTGGTGGAGAAATTTAGGTTCACTCCTTGGCCTTCAAGGCAGAGCTACTCGGGTGGCCCTGGGCAGCTCTTGGGTCCTCCTGTTCAGATTCCAAACTCGCTCCAAGATGAGCCAAGAAGGACACTGCCGCCTGGAAGGCAGGTCCCAGGAGGGTTTCTTCTCCTCATGCAGAGAAAAAGGGATTTTCTTCCATCGATGGGCACTTAACTTGTTTCCACGTCTTGGTTATTGTAAATAATGTTGCGGTGAACATGGGGGTATAGGTACCTTTTTGAATTAGTGTTTTCATTCCCTTGGGATAAACGCCCAGAAGTGGAGTTGTTGGATCACACGGTAGTCCTATTATTAATTTTTTGAAGCACCTTCCTACTGTTCTTTCCACGTGGCTGCACAAGTTTACATTTCACCAACAGTGCACGAGGGTCCCCTTTTCTCCACATCCTCGCCAACTCTTATCTTTCTTTTCTTTCTTTTTTTTTTTTTTGCGGTACGCGGGCCTCTCACTGTTGTGGCCTCTCCTGTTGCAGAGCACAGGCTCCAGACGCACAGGCTCAGCGGCCGTGGCTCACGGGCCCAGCCGCTCCGCGGCATGTGGGATCCTCCCGGACCGGGGCACGAGCCCGCGTCCCTTGCATCGGCAGGCGGAGCCCCAACCACTGCGCCACGAGGGAAGCCCTTGGTTAGGGTTTTTATGTCTCGAAGGCTTGCGCTGTGCAACTTCTCCGTCTGTTTTCCAGATGATCCCCCTTCTCTGTTACATCGTTTGCAAATCATTGTTTTCTCTCATTCGCTCTGCTGTGGGCGCTTTGCCTATGCTGTTGAAAATCCTTTTCAGACACCTGGAGCCCCAGCTGGCTTTATTGTGCTTCTGTTTCCCTTGTCTGAAGAGACTGATCCACAGACCTGCTCCCAAGACTGGGGTCCAAGAACGTACTGCCCATGGGTTTCTTCTAGGCCTGACCTGGCCTCAGGTTGGACATTGCGGTAGTCGATTTGGTGTGAGGCTCTTGTATGTGGCACGAGAAAGGAATCCAGTGTGATGCTTGTGCACGGAGAGGTGCGGTTTCCCCAGCGCCACTCATTGCACAGGCTATCTTGTTCCCATGGGACCTTCTCACCTCCTTTGTCAGAGACGAACTGACCGCACAAGCATGGCTTTCCTTCTGGGCTCTCCGTTCTCTTCCTTGGATCTGTGTGGATGTCTTCTGTGCCAATACCATGCTGTCTTGATGATGGCAGGTTTGCAGTCTAGTTGGAAATCAGGCAGCACGGGACGTCCGAAATCTGCACTTCTTTCTGAAGCGCGTATCGACACGCTCTAGGTTCTTTTGTGTTTCCAGACACATTTCGGAATTCTTAGTTGTACTTGTCTGAGAAAATCCGTGGGTATTTTGAGAGGAATGGCATCGACTCTCTGGGTTGCCTCGGGGGCGTGGGATCATTTGCACCAGATGGACTCTTCCGATCCATGAGCACCACCTATCTTTCTGTGTTGGGGGTGTGTCGTCTTCATTTTCTTTCATCAGTATGACTCTCGTCCCATTTTGTGAGTTACGGGTCTTGTAGGTCGTGGGTTCGATGGACTCCTAGGTATTTTCTTTGTGTTGTTACCGTCATTGCCCACGGGGCTGTCTTCTTCCTTTCTCTTTCGGATAGTTTGTTGTGAGTGTACAGAAAGGCAACCGATTTCTGTAGCGTCGATGTAGTTTGTACCCTGCAATCGAGCTGAGTTTCCTGAGTTTTGTTTTGTTTCCTTTCGGGGGGAGGGAGGGTCACCTTCAGCATTTTCTGTGCAGAGAATCGGGTAAACTGAAGTCTTCCCTCTGCCGTCAGAACGTCTTCTTACTTCTTTCCGTGCCGTTACTATAGCGAGGCCTTCCTCCGTCTAGGTGGGCTCCGGGCCCTCCAGCTGACTCGGGGCGGTGGCGGGAAGCTTGGCATAGTGCTCCAAGTCAGAGCCGGCTGCGCTGAGCTCTTTTCGGAGCCCAGGATTGGGCCCCATGGATCTCGGGGCCCTGGTTCTGGAGACCCCTCCATAGCCACACTCACCAGGAGCCTGTGCTGGCCCTCGTGGGCAGTGAGGGCGGGAGGCGGGGTGGGTCGCTCCAGCCCTTCACTCCGGGAGATGCACTGGCTGTCCCCAGCTGACAACTTTCTTGTTTATATAGTTGAATAAGACAAAGTCCTTGGGCTTCCCTGGTGGCGCAGTGGTTGAGAGTCCGCCTGCCGATGCAGGGGACGCGGGTTCATGCCCCGGTCTGGGAAGATCCCACATGCCGCGGAGCGGCTGGGCCCGTGAGCCATGGCCGCTGAGCCTGCGCGTCCGGAGCCTGTGCTCCACAACGGGAGAGGCCACAACAGTGAGAGACCCGCGTACCGCAAACAAACAAACAAAAAAACTCCTTGATTCATAGTCCAGTGGGAAGAAATCAATAGATACACTAATAACCATTTATCAGAAAAGAGGTGCTAGGTACGTTGGAGAGGTTCAAAGTTGGACAGAAGAGCAGGGAAGGGAAGGTGAATTCAGAGGGTGGGTTTTTGGAGGGTTCCTGGTAGGGAGGTTTAACCCCAGCGGGACTTGGGCAGGGCATGGAGCCAGATGGCGGTGGCAGGGTGGGGTGATGGGAAGCATGTCTGCCTGGGAGAGGAGAAGAAAATCAGGAAATGGCAATATTACTTAATACTTGCTGACTGCTTACTAAGCGTCTGGTGCTTTCCATGTGTTGTCCGCCCCCCCACCCAGTCCTATGAGTTGTGTGTTACTATTATTTTATAGTTGGGGACAATTCATTTCAGCAAGCAAGACTAACTAACTTGCTGTGGTAGTTTTATAATATGTCCACAAATTGTTTGACTCTCCTTCCTTCAAAGGGTGGAGACTAACTGCCCTGTTTGAGTGTGGCTGTTCTTGGTGACTCTGACAGTAGAATGTGGTAGAAGTGATGGTTTAGACTCACAAGAGTAGGTCCTCAGAGGCACTGTGACCTCCTGTAGGTTCTCTCTGTTGGATCACTCATTTTGGGGAAAGTCAGCTGCCGTGTCACAAAGACACTCAAGCAGCCCTATGGGGAGATGCATGCAGCAAGGAACTGAGGTCTCCAATATCCATTCTTCCCTTCTATTAGAGGTATAAACTCTTTACCTGGGCAGGATACCCAGCTAAAATATCCATTTCCCAGAGTCCTTTGCAATTAGGCCATGTGACTTAGTTCTGGTTCAAAGGATAGGAGAGGAAAGGTTATGTGTAACTTCTTTCTTTCTGCTCATTAGATGGAATAACGTGGTCGGTGGAACTGGACCCACCATCTTGGAACATGAGATGTAAGCTTGACATTGAGAATGACAGAACAATGAGGTAGAAGAAGGCTAAGTTCTGATTGCTGTTGCTGTACAAGCCCTGGACCATCCACCCAGACTTTTATGGGGAAGATAATTAAATCTAAATTTCTGCGTTGAATTATTATTGCTTTGGGGCTATGTGTTACAGGGGTCAAACTGGAACACTAACTAATGCAGTCATTATGTTCTGCTGTCCCATCCTCACCACTAAGTCATTTTATGAAGTGTTTCATATCCTTTTCCTAGAGGCAAGGAGGGCTTTTGAACCCCCATTCTACACTGCAGGAACTTGATGCTCAGAGAGGTTGACTGACTTGCCCCAGGTCACACAGCTGGTTAGTGGCAGAACCAGGACAAGACTTCAGGCCCCTTTCCCCTATACTGACTGCATTTATCCTATCACCTCTTGGCTTACAACGAGTGCAATCAGCCAAATGTTGGACAGGAGAACCAAACCTGTAGTCCAAACCCATTGGCTTAGTAACTTCATGGGGCAGTTATGCATCACTGGATTCGAACAAAGGCTCAAGAGACCCCTGATGCTGTGCAGTCTCGTGCTTTCTCTGATCCACTTTCTTCACACCTGAACTTCTGAGGACTATTGTACATCCTCAGCCACCCAGGTAGAACAGGAAGGATGTTCAGTATATGCTCCCACACCATGCCCCATGAAAATACAAAAGGAGGAGTTCATAGACACCGATCACTGTCAGTTGGCCAAGCACCTTACAGAGGTCATTTATTGATTGTATTTCATTTACACCCTCGCAGACTTTCTCTGCGTAGGTTCCATTCTATCCTCTGTCTACAACAAGGAAATGAAATTATAAGAAGTGATATGGCAGCTCCCCCAGCCATGAGTGACAGGTAGGGCTCCAGTATAAGACCTGTTGGCTTTAGACCTTATGTTCTTTCTACTCCAAAGTTTTGCCTGCCCCTTTTACTGCCTAAAATTTAATTCCTATAGATTTCAACCATTAGTTTTACCTTTTATTTTGCCACTGAATTATACTGTATTTTATAAGAGTGAGATTTATTTGCTCTGATTCCACTTTGAGATGACCAAGTGAGTCAGGCTTCCTTGGAAGGTCAGGAGGAGAAAATCTTCTAAAGGGTGTGTTCTTTCAGCCTGTTTTTCTAAACATTGTCTCCACCAGAGAGAGAGAGAAAGAGAAAGAAAGAGGAGGAGAGAGCAAGCTAGAGGCGCTCATGGGAATGTGACTGCTTAAGAGAAAGAAACTTTTCCAGGAAAAACAAATCAACGTTTATAGAGGAAGTGATTTCTTCTGTTTGTTGAGGACAGGCTGCCCACTTGGCCAGTTACTTCTCCCAAACAAGGCCTCAACCCCACCCAAATGCTCTCCTCTCCGAACTCCTAACATTCCTAACTGTGCCCCTGTGACCAGAACTATGAGTTTTCATGTCACCCCAAAGGCAGGTTCGTCAGAGGAGGGACCACATTGCTGTGAGACATCCCACCCATCCCTGGAGAGTAAATGTCTTCAGGTCAAGGTCAGGTCTGTTCCTCTTCGCATCCTCAAAGCCATGCTCATTGCCTGACCAACTGTGTATGCTCCATACGTGAGAAATATCTGAGTGTCAGGAGCCCCAGGTAGATAACTTTGGATTCCTTTCTTAAGCCCGCCTTGGTGAGTCTCATCTGTCCTTTGAGGAAGTAGACCAGTTCTCCGGGGTCAAAACTGAGACCAGTAAGCAGAAGTTTTATGAAATCAGATTATAACACCATGTAAGAAAGAACATTCGATACTCTCCAAAGATGAAAAGAAATGTAGTGAGGTCCCTGTCACCAGATAAGTTCAAGAAGAGGCTGGTAGGGGCTTCCCTGGTGGCGCAGTGGTTGAGAGTCCGCCTGCCGATGCAGGGGACAGGGGTTCGTGCCCCGGTCCGGGAAGATCCCACATGCCACGGAGCGGCTGGGCCCGTGAGCCATGGCCGCTGGGCCTGCGCGTCCGGACCCTGTGCTCTGCAATGGGAGAGGCCACAACAGTGAGAGGCCCGCGTACTGCAAAAAAAAAAAAAAAAAAAAGAAGAGGCTGGTAGAACACTATTTCTGTAAAGATTATTTAGATATTCCTTCAATAAATATCACTGCTACCAAACACTGGATGAATAGGAGTGTGGAATTTGGATTATAATGGGGAGGATTCTGGAGGCATGGTTGCCACTGTCTCCCTCTGTTATATTTGGCACTTCATCTTTCAAGACTTCTCTTGCCTCATCTATAAAAGGAAGAAGGTGGTGAGGTTTAAAAAGGACAGGAACTAGTCATCCCGCTGTGGCAGTCTGCTGAAATATAAAAGCATAGTGGTGAGGGTATTTATACCAGATATCTATTGCAGCAAGGTTTATATTAGTTGAAAAGCAAGTAGAAACCTCCTCAGTATATCACTAGAAAAATTGTTAAATAAATTATGGTATATTCATACTATAATTTAATAGACTAATGTGAAAAAAATTATGTTGGAGTTCTGTGTGCCCTGGCCTGAGAACTTGACCTTGATATATATACTGTTAAGCAATTACTAAGTATGGCATGCAGGATGATATCATTTTCTAGGCATGCATTCATAAATATATCTTTGCTGTGAGCATAAACTTATAAAAGATGTGGTTGTTAATACCAGTCATGTCAAGAAGTGGAAGGGGAGGAGAAGTTATTAGTTATCATTAGATCTAGGTCCATACAATGGCAAACTCAAAAAAACAGTGGCTTAAGTAAATAGGAGGTTTAGTTGCTTTTACAAAAAGAAGTTCAGAAGAAGATGGTCCAGAACTAATGTGGCAGTAGCTCGATGGTAAGCAGCTCAAGCACTAGCTTTTCGCTTCATCATCCTTGACTAATGGCCTCTAGCCCCAAAGGCCATCTGTGGTCCAAGATGGCGGCTGGTGCTTCAGCCATCACACCTGGGCAGGAACACAGAAGAAGTTGTTTTATACCTCTTTTAGAAATCTATCTCAAAAGTCCCACCAACCATACCTAATTGCAAGCGAGGCTGAGAAATGGAGTTTTTTAGCTGGCTATAATAATTGTATTATATTTTATTTTATTATAGTAGGCCTTGGTAATATAAAGCTTTTATTACTAAGAAAGAAATCGAGAATGGATATTGGGTAAGCAAGCCATGATCCCTATCACAAGAAGATTATTCACTTTTTTTTCTGAAATAGACTTTCACATGCTCTGGCTGAATACAATGAGAATCCATTGCTTTACAATTTAAAAAATCCAATTAGGAAAGGTTTTTTAAAGAGAAAAGACTAAATAACTTTCCTTAGCACACACCACGAGCCCACCAGTCATTTCGAATTATCTCATTTCATCATCACAGTAATCCCGCGGGGGACAGGATGAGCTCCCCCTCCCCCTTTGCAAGAGGAGGGGTCCAGGATGCAGAGGGATGACACAGATTTCCAAAGGTGTCATTGTCATGAGTGGCAGAGCCAGGACTGGAATCCAGGAGTGCACGATTACCAATTCTGTGCTGCAATGTCTAAGATCATTTTCAGGAGGGGAAACCCCCCACAAAACACAACTCACGTATGATTCTAGAATGCTAGATTTGAAAGGGGCTGTATACCCTAACCAGATCATTAAGATGAGAACAAGACAGTGAATTCTGATCCTTCCTTAACTTCCAGATCTCTGACGGGTGTTCTCCAACAGGCAAGGCTTAGGACACCAACCTCTAAGATGTATTCGATTCCTGGCAACATAAATCTTTCTTTTCTTCTTTCTTGTTCTTTTTGTTAATTTTCATGCAAACATCCAGGCAAAGACCAGGAGGTAAAAAATAAAGAACATATTTTCATTTTTTCCCCCCTCTGTTTCCCAAGTCTAATTTCATAAGAGTGAGAAGGACAAGACCAGAGCCTTACGTAAACACTGGGTTCCTCTCGGATTTTTATTGACATGAATTTATGAGGGAATCATGGAGGAGAACCTACAGGATAACATTATTCCAACCAAGATGCTGTCTGCTTCGTGCTGGGTGGGAACACATGAGCACCGGGGGTATTTTCCTTGAAGCACTTTCAATTCTAGACAGGACAGAATCAAGCACAAAAAGAAGATATTGTATTCCTCCATCCTGCGCTAACTTGGGGTTCAAACCTTGGTCTCTTTATCCTACCAGAGATAGAGTTTTGTCCCTGAAATGAAAGCTTTTCTCAGAGAAACATGAACTTCCCTCAACGGAAGGTCTTTTTCATAGTGGGTTCTAGTTTGTTCCCTATAAATTCCAATAAGTGACTAGCCCTGCCCGCTGGAAGCCCAGAGCTGGAGCTTTCTCCCCTGGAAGGCCCGTTGAATATTGGTACATGCCTGGCGTTTCTGCCAAAGTGCGTCTACACTTGCCTGGGAGTGTGGCAGGGAGTGGGCCATACCTGGGGAGGAATCCCAGCTTCACTCCTCACCCGCGGTGGGAACTAGGGCTGACCCCTCAACTCTTCTGGCTCGATTTCCTCATCTGTAAAATCGCGATTCGCTTTTCCTCTCCCTGTCCTTCAAGAGTCAGGGAAGGTATCTTAACTCATCTCTGGGCCAATCTAAGGTTGTTGGAATAATTCAGAAAAAAAATCAAACAAAGATTGTTCTATTAGTACCGTGTAAGACTGTATCCTGGGCTTCCCTGGTGGCGCAGTGGTTGAGAGTCTGCCTGCCGATGCAGGGGACATGGGTTCATGCCCCGGTCCGGGAAGATCCCACATGCCGCAGAGCGGCTGGGCCCGTGAGCCATGGCCGCTGAGGCTGAGCGTCCGCAACGGGAGAGGCCGCGACAGTGAGAGGCCCGCGCACCGCAAAAAAAAAAAAAAAAAAAAAAAGACTGTATCCTTAGCCACCGAAAAATTGGCTAGAGGCTGGCTCAGAGCCCGAGAGGCAGCAGGTGAGAACGCATTATTATAAAACACTCCGAAACCCCAAAGCCCAGGTTCAAATCCCAGCTCCATCCCCTGCCTGTTAGGTGACCTTTGGCAAATGACCCGACCTCTCTGTGCTGTAGTTTCCTCATCTATAAATGGGAATAATGAGAGTGATGATCTCCATCTATGAGTTAATTCATGCAAAGTGCTTAGAACAGCCATAATAATACAGACTCTATAGACACTGGCAGTTGGCTATTATTATTTTTCCCACAGCTGCTCAGGGGAGGTTAGGGCCCCGCCCTCATCATATTCCCTCCAGGCAATAGCCACGTCCAGAAAACATGGCTGCTTCTGTGGCCAGCGCCCAGAGGGGCGGGGCAACCACTCCTGCTGCCCCCATAGAGTTCTAAGACTCGCGCTCTTCCGTGCTCCTCCCCGCATGCAGCCCACAAGACAGAGTTCTAGTGAACCAATGGTGAATTGGAAAACAACTCTCTCGAAACCAGTGAGTGCTGCCAGGATCCAGCCTTCACCTCCCAGCTGTGCTCATGGGGCTACCCTAGGCTCAGACAAAACATCAATTACGTGAGGCGACCGACCACTTGCTCCGCGGGAAAGATGTCGTTGGACTGGACCTGCGATCCCTCCAGCACTAACTCAGGACACCTGAGCTTGGTAAATTTCTAGAGCATCCAGCAGTTCTGGGCTAGACACAGCATTCATTCAAGCAGATCTGGTTTACTGAGCTCCCCCCGTACACCAGGTCTTATGTTAGCTTCTTTACATATTTAATTCTCTCGACAGCCTGGGCTGAGTGTTCCAGAAGCAGTTATTGGGCACACGTGGCCTTCATGTAGAATGGTGGTTAGGCTGGTAGGTTCTGGAATCGGTCTGCTTGGCTGAACTGTGGCTCCACCACTAACTGCTCAATAACCAGGTCCCACCGACTTCCCCTCTTAAGCCTCAGCCTTCTCATTGGTGAAACGGAGGTCATAACGGTGTCGAGTGTGAAATAGGAAAATCCACGTGGAATGCTTGGCATACACAGGGTATTCCATAACGTCAATAAATACCAGCTCCCAGATGTCAGGGTGGCCCGAGCCCTGGGGATAGAGGGGACAGAGGCGAAGTGCCCAGCTCTGACATGAGTGTGGTCTGGGGGAAAGATGAGGAAGTGAGCCTAGACCATTGGACGTCTCGGCCTCCTTTCACAGAGGAGGCCATTGCGGCCCAACAAGGCTCAGTGACTTGCCCAAGACCCCTCTGCTGCAACACCAAGGGGAGATCCGAGGACCCCTCTTGTTTTGCTTTAGGTTGACCTGGTCTTGTCCCTCCATCACACATATTCTCCACCTGCTAAGGCCCTCCCTTACCCCGGAGTGGGTATCACACTTGCAGAATCCCTTTAGGGAGACCCTGCCTGGTTGAAGGAGATATGCTTCCCCCTCCACCATCTTTGAGTCTGGGTGAGACCTCAGGGTGTGCTCACGGACAGGCGCAGCCTTGGCCCTGGTGGATCTGTCTTTGTCTGGAGGCCTTTTGTTTTGCGCCCTCTGGTGGGGTGGGAGCCAAGAGCTCCATTGTTGGGGTGGAGCTGGGGAGGCACCATGGGGAGGAAGCTGATGGGAGTCAGGGAGGCCGGCCCTGTGTGGAAGCTTGAGGAATGTAGGGGGAGAGTCTCCAGTGTGTGCTGCTGCCTGGGCCGTAGCAACCCCACCTCAGCCACCTTCCCAAGGACCTGTGGCCCCTGAGTTACTCAGGGATGCTTGGTTTTAGAAGGGATACCCAGAAAGTGAAACCGAGCAGGACCCTGTGGGGCTCCTGGGCACAGATGCCTTTCTGTCCCCCGTTTCTTGTTTGTAAGGAATAGACTCCAGCCTCCATGACCTTCCCTGCATTCCAAAGGACAGATTAGAACAGTTGCTCGTCAGGGAAGGGAGAGGATGCAGAGACAAGGGAGGAAAGAAACAATAGTGCAGGGTCCTGGTTCTGCCTCAATGGATGTACATAACAATATATTTGAGCTCTTTATAGAGCTAAAACCCCCAACAAATAAAAGAGGTCAGCATTCTTCATTCCAGATTAAAGGAACCAGGGAAGCTCTTCAAGAAGACCACCAGAAGCCAGATTAAAGGAGCCAGAGAAACTCATCAAGAGATCTCCCGTGACCAGATTAAGGGAGTGCAGGCCCACCCCCCCCCCCCCCCCCCCCCCCGCACACACCGTAATCTTATCAGCAACCCCACCCCTGAACTATTGCTATAAAACTCCTCTCCAAATGCTTCTGGGTTCGGACACAGTTTTTCAGGGCAGGAGCCCGCTGTGGCCCCCTTTGTCTGGAAAAGCAATAAAGCTGTTCTTTCCTACATCGCCCAAAACTCTGCCTCTGAGATTCGACTTGACACCAGTGCACAGAGGCCGAGTTTTCAGCATCAAAAGGTAGGGACAGGGGCTGACATCGGGGTTCCTGCAAACTCCTTCAGAGTTTACCAATCAGTGAGTACATCAACTCTTCCTTGCAAATGCGCTCGCGTCCAGCCTTCCTCTGGCCCCCTGGTTCTCTGCAGGTCAGGATGTTTGGGGGACTGGCCCCTCCTTCCCCTCCCTGCACTACCTCCATGCAGGCTGAACCGTGGGGTGGAGCATTTGCCAGAAGGAGCTAATTGACAGCAGCTCTAATTTCTAGGAGTGTGGAGCCTTGGGCTGATTTCCTAATTGCTCTGTTTCAGTGGCCCCATCTATAAAATGGGAATAAGAAGAGCATCCCCCTGAGACATGCTTCTGAAGGTGAAGAAACAAAAACAGCTGGAATCTATTCCCAAGCAGTGACCTAAGGGCTTCCGCGGAAGCAAATCATTTCATCCTGACCACACTCTCCGAGGTCCATAGCAATGGTTGCCACCTTGTCTTACAGAAGCAAGTCCCGGGGAGCTTAGGAGAATTTCAGTGGCCGTGGAGTGGAAGTGAGTCAAAGGGTGAGGTAGCTGGGAGCTGAATGGGAAGGTGCAGGTGCTGAGTCTGGGTCCTAACTTGAGGCAGGACGGAGGAGGGCAGGCAGGTCTGAGTTTAAATTCAACCACTGCAGCTAGAAGGGCACTGAGACCTTGATGCTGAAAACTCGGCCTCTGTGGGCTGGTGCTGAATCAAATCTCAGAGACAGAGTTTTGGGTGAAGTAGAAGAAAATAGCTTTACTGTTTTGCCAGGCAAAGGGGGACACAGCGGGCTCCTGCCCTGAAAAACTGTGTGTCCCGACCCGGGAGGATTTGGTGAGGAGTTTTATAGCAATAGTTCAAGGGTGGGTTTGCTGATAAGATTAGGGTGTGTGTAGGGCCTGCACTCCTTTAATCTGGTCTCAGGTAACCTCTTTTTTAAATTTATTTATTTATCTGATTTATTTAGTTTTGGCTGCGTTGGGTCTTTGTCGCGGTACGCATGCTTCTCATTGCGGTGGCTTCTCTTGTTGCGGAGCACAGGCTCTAGGTGCGTGGGCTTTAGTAGTCGTGGCACACGGGCTCAGTAGTTGTGGCTCGCGAGCTCTAGAGCGCGGGCTCAGTAGTTGTGGTGCATGGGCTTAGTTGCTCTGCGGCATGTGGGGTCTTCCCGGACCGGGGGCTGAATCCGTGTACCTGGCATTGGCAGGCGGATTCTTAACCACTGCAGCACCAGGGAAGTCCCTCCCTTAATCTCTTGATGAGTTTCTCTGTTTCCTTTAATCTGGCCTCAGGTGGTCTTCTCTGAAATGGAGAAAGCTGACATCTTCCATTTGTTGGGTTTTAGTTCTGTAAAGAGCTTAAAGATATTGTTATGTGTATCCTTGAGGGGGAACCAGGACCTGTCCCAAGGCTGCGCTACTGTTCCTTGGCCACTCCTCCCTTGCCTCTGCATCCCCTCCCTTCCCTGATTAGCATCTGTTTGAACCTGCCCTTTGGAACTCAGGGAAGGTCTTGAAGGCTGAACAGAAAGGCTCCCGTGCCCAGGAACCCCACAGGGTGCCACTCAGTTTCAATCTCTGTGTCCCAAGCTCCCCATTCTGGCCAGCAAAACTGAGCCTTGAAGGGTTTCAAGCAAGGTGGTGACATAATCCATCAAGTGTGGCTAATGGTGCCCCACTGGGGAGGCTGGCATGAGATTTCTTGCCAAACCCCCAGCATGGCTCCTGGGCCTTGGTAAGCACATCTTAGAGGTCAGGCCTCCCTCCACGGCCATATTTGTCTTCCCAAGTCCGTTTGCAAAGGGGAAAGACCTCCCTTCCTTTTAGACCCCCAGGTGTTCCCGGGGCCCGGGGAGAGATGAGCAATGCTCAGGATAGTCTCAAAGCCTGGGGATCTGGGAGATGCCTGCCCGAGGCCAGGGCCTGTGGGAAGAGAAGGAGAACAGAAACAGCCTGGGGAAACAAACACACAAACAAACCTACAAACAAGGGCTGTGTTTGTTACGAAAGAGAAAGGGCCCATTCAGCCCTTGGCCCTGGGTGCCCCATGAGCTCGGGGCAGTGTGCTCAGTTATCCTGGGACCTGGCTTCCCCAAAGCCACCTGTGACCCCCGGCTGCAGTGCAGGATGGGCTCTGGGGCTGCGGCCTGCCTGACACATCCCGGAGTTTGTGAGGGTGAAGGCAGCTTTCCTTTCCCCGAACGCTCCTGGGTCGGCTCGTCTGAGAGGCTTAGGCATCTCGGCCCGGCCACACGACCTGGGTGGGTCTCCCTTTCGCTTCCCCTTTCCCCTGCTCTGCTTCGTCATCATCTCTGAAGCTCCAGGGGCAAACAGTAGAGAGAATTATTCCAGCCATCTTAGGGGAAAAGGGGAAAAGGAAAGTGCTATTTATTGAGCACCTACCATCTGCCAGGCACTCAGCTAAGCCATCATCTACTACTCCTGGCGGAGAAGGAACTGAAGCTCAGAGAACTGAAGAGGCTGGATCTGACTGACAGTGCACTCTCTTTCCAGCGCAAAATCTACCTCATGGGGCTGTGATGGTGAGACATAGGGTGAAGAGGAAAGGCTATAATGAATGAGTGAGCAGCCAGCACACAGTAAGTGTTCAGTAAATGTATGCTGGGTCCCATCTCGAGTCTCTATGGCATGTGCCGAAGACTTGTTTAATGCAAGGAAAGAATGGCTACTTTACTCGGTTCATTTCTTTCGTGAAACAAATATTTACTGAGCACCTACTATGTGCCAGAAACTGTGTAGGTGTTGGAATACGTTGGTGACGGAGACAGAAAATGTGAAAATGCCCCTGCTCTCCTGCAGTTTATATTCTAGGTAATGTCAGGGAGAGGTATTCTTGACACGCATTTATCCAGTGCAAATGTGTTGAGGACCTACTACGTGCCAGGTTCTGTCCTCTGTGCCATATTCTTCCACCAAATTCTGTCAGGCTAGGAAGCAGCGTTGCCTTGGGCCACTCTGTGACTTCATGGGGACTTGAGAAAAAGTGCCTTTTCCTCCACTGACATCTGCCAGAAAAATTGTCCTAATCAACATACAAATCATTAGTAATAACAATGCGAATGGTGCCCCTTGGAGGTGTGCAGTGAGCGAGTGGCCAAGTGGGGTTGTACCCAGTGGGGCTGCTGGGAGGCCACTCGAGATACCCTCCAACCCTAAGGAAATCCCTCCAGGGCTCTTCCACACCCGATGGAATAGCTCCACCATGCCAGCAATAATAGTAATTACCATTAATGAAAATCAGAGCTAACATTTACTAAAGACTCAGTACTAGTCTAGAAACTGTGCTAAACATTCCTGATTTCATTCAATCCTCCCAGCATTCTATAAGTTAGAGTCATGGGCTGAATTTTTTTCCCCCAAATTAGTATGTTGGCATCCTAACCTCCAGAACCTCAGAATGTGACGAGATTTGGTAACAGGGTCTTTAAAGGGGTGATTAAGTTAAAAAGAGGCCATTAGGGTGGGCCCTAGCCTAATATGACTGGTGTCCTTATAAAAAGAGGAGATTAGGACAGGTACAGAGGGAAAACCACAGAGACACCAGGAAAAGACGATCATCTATTAGCCAAAGAGAAGGGCCTCAGGAGAAACTAACCCAGCTGACACCTTGATCTTGGACTTACAGCCTCCAGAATCATAAGAATTCTGGTACTTTGTCCGTGGTACTTTGTTACGGTAGCCCTAACAGGTTAATACAGGTAGGTACTATTTTTCCCATTTTACCAATATAGGAGCAGAGAGGTTATGTAACTCATCCGAGGTCACAAGCTAAGAAGTCAAAAGATGAGGTCAGAACTCATATCTATCTGACTCCAAGCCCACGTGCTCAGGTACACTCCACTGGACAGGGTTTTTCTTCTTCGATACTTTTTTGGGATTTTCAAAAATGCATTTTTAAACTTCATCTCCTCAAGTAAGTGTGTCATGGGGAGGGAGGTGGCACTAAGCCCATTCACTCACATACCCTTAACCTGAGCCGAACCTGCAGAACCTGGGCAGTGGGCTTTCTGTTCCTCTGACCCCTGCCCCTGCAGCTGGGTCCCGCTAAAGGAATTGTCTATGCATGCTGTTTTGTTCTCTAAATCATCTTGGTCTTTGGAGGCAGTGACCTTTGAAGAAAGAAAGAAAAATGTGAAATATTCCAAAGACAGTGAGTAATCTGAAAAGTCAACTCTAGACCAGGGGGCAGCAAGCTTTGTCTGTAAAGAGTCAGATAGTAAATATCTTGGGCTTGGCCTGTCACACCGTCTCCATGGCAACCACTCAACTTTGCCTCAGTAACTTGAAGCTGCTGCCATAGACAGTATGTAAATGAATGAGCATGGCTGTGTTCCAATAAAACTTTATTTATAGATACTAAAATTTGAATTTTACATCATTTTCCCCCTGTCATGAAAAAGCTATTCTTCTTTTGATTTTTTTCTACCACTTAAAAATGTAAAAACCATTCTTAGCCGGTGGGCCCCATGAAAACAGGCATTGGGCCAGATTTGGCCTGTGTGTTGTAGTTTGCAAGCCTTTGGGGTAGATAACTGTGTTGAATGTTTCTGGGAAGCCATTTTAGACTGTTACAGCTGGGAGGGCCTAGGGATCAAGGCCGTCCTCCCTTGGTTTACAGATGGAGACGATGAGCCTCAGAGCATGAAGTGACTGCAGGACCCTGAGCTCCTGGAGGCTGCGGCTCCATCTTGGGTCTTCAGGCCTGAAGTCTCCTCCCTCCCTGAGGACACAGATCCCACCATAGGAGAGATGGCATTTCTTTCCAAAATAAGCTCCAGACCCAGGGTCTGTTGTCCCAGGTAGACAAATTTCCAAGAACAATTCACCTATAAGTTAGAATAGGGAGATGTTTAGAACTGTGGGAAAGGCACACACTAAGTGCTGTGTGTGGATTTGTGATAATAACACCTTGCTCCCTCTGGATGAACTCTCAGCCCATGCTGGGTGCTTTACACAGTGCCCCATGGGCATCACTGCATTATCTCCATTAATCCTCAACCCCAGAAGGTGAGTGCTGTTATTGTGCCCACTTTACAGACAAGGAGATTAAAACTCAGAGAGGTTAATTCACTTCACCAAAGACACACAGCTAAAAAGTGGCAACCTCAGGCCTCAAACCCAGGCCCGAGTGGCTTTATTGCTGGATGGTCAGTGGTGACGTGACAAGTGCCCCCTGCCCTGTTAGACCCCCAGGCCAGACGTTGGGCTTGGTAATACAGTCACCCTGACCATGGAACTGACAAAGAGTAATGCCTTTCTGGTGTATTCATGGGGAAATTTCTCAGAGAAGGTGGATACAGAGAACTCCATCACTGAAATGAACTTTGAGCTAAGGGAAAGACTTATCTTTCTGTCACAAGAAACTCAGGTGACATTCTTACCACCCTCCCTCTTTGTTCTGTCCGGATCACTTTAAAATCAGTCCTGCAACTAAGCCTGTGCACCACAACTACTGAAGCCCGCGCACCTAGAGCTCTTGCTCCGCAACAAAGAGAGGCCACCACAATGAGAAGCCCGCGCACTGCAACGAAGAGTAGCCCCTGCTCGCTGCAACTAGAGAAAGCCCACGCACAGCAACAAAGACCCAACGCAGCCAGAAATAAATTAATTAAATTTTAAAAATATACATTTAAATTTCCTCCATGTCTCTTCATGGTTTGACAGCACATTTCTTTTTTTTTTCTTAATAGATTTGTTTATTTATTTATGGCTGCGCTGGATCTTTGTTGCTGTGCGCGGGCTTCTCATTGTGGTGGCTTCTCTTGTTGTGGAGCATGGGCTCTAGGTGCGTGGGCTTCAGTAGTTGTGGCACACGGGCTCGGTAGTTGCAGCTCACAGGTTTAGTTGCTCCACGGCATGTGGTATCTTCCCAGACCAGGGCTCGAGCCTGTGTCCCCTGTACTGGCAGGAGGATTCTTAACCACTGCACCACCAGGGAAGCCCAACACATTTCTTTTTAGTGCTGAATAATATTCCATTGTCTGGATGCACCACAGTTTATTTATCCATCCATCTACTGAAGGACATCTTAGATGCTTCCATTTTGACAATTATGAATAAAGGTGCTATAAACATTCGTGTTCAGGTGTTTGCGTGGACATACGTTTTCAACTCATCTGTGTAAATACCAAGAAGGGAGACGGCTGAATTGTATGGTAAGAGTGTTTTTTTCTTTTTGCGGTACGCGGGCCTCTCACTGTTGTGGCCTCTCCCGTTGCGGAGCACAGGCTCCGGATGCGCAGGCCCAGCGACCATGGCTCACGGGCCCAGCCGCTCCGCGGCATGTGGGATCTTCCCGGACCGGGGCACGAACCCGCGTCCCCTGCGTCGGCAGGCGGACTCCCAACCACTGCGCCACCAGGGAAGCCCCAGTAAGAACATATTTACTTTCGTAATAAACCACCAAACTGTCTTCCAAGGCGTCTCCACCGTTTTGTAGTCCCACCAGCAATGAAAGAGGGTTCCTGTTGCTCCTGAACCTCACTAGTATTCGGTGTTGTCAGAGTTTTGGCTTTTTGCCGTTCTAACAGGTGTAGAGTGATATCTTGCTGTTGTTTTAATATGCATTTCCCTAATGATATGATATCGAGCATTTTCTTTCATATGCTTATTTGTCATCTGTATATCTTCTTTGGTAAAGTTGTCTGTCCAGGTCTTTTTCCCATTTTTTAATTGGATTGTTTATTTTCTATTGTTGAGTTTTAAGGTTTCTTTGTATATTTTGGATTAACAGTCCTTTATCAGATACATCTTTCGGAAATATTTTCTCCCGGTCTATGGCTTGTCTTCTCGTTCTCTTGATGATGGGTGATTTTTAAATTTTTTCTTTCTGAGTTCCTGTATTTTCAAATCTTTCTGGAATAAGCGTGTATGACTTGAGTGTGGATCATCTTTAAAAAGATTTCAAAGTCATGTGTAAAGGAGGAAAAGGGAGCATTTACATATATGCCACTTAATAGTCACACTAACTCTGTAAGGCAAAAAAATAATGACTATGTGTGTGTGTGTGTGTGTGTGTGTGTGTGTGTGCACTCGTGTGCAGAAAACCAAAGTCTGGAGAGAGGAAGTACCTAGCTCAAGGTCACACAGCTAAGAGGTTTTGTTGGTGCATTTGAACAGGGCCCTGGCAGTTCTAGAACCCAGGGGATCCCCGCCATTACAGTCCACACCAAGGAGCGCTAACAGAGGAGATCGGCTCCGCTGGCCCCTGGGTGGTCCTGAGCTGCTCCTTCCAGGGCTCTGCATCCACCAAGACCAGCCTGGCACTGCCTGCCTCTTTCCCTCTCAGCGAGTCCCCCTTGCATGGAACTGCTAGAAGAGCTTCCAGATTCCCCAGAGTGACCAGCCAGCTTCAAAGCAACAATGACTATATCCAGGGCAAACAGGGGAGCAGGGTGGGGCGAGGAGAAGCAGAAGGGGACACACCCAGGGTACAAGATAAGCCAGAAGGCCTCTCCCCAGCCCCACTGGGGAAAACGCCCCTCCCCTACACCACCCCTCTTTCCTTGCTGACAGCCAGGCCGGCTTGGCCTACAGCAGGCAATCACGCTTATCACCTTGCACCTGGCATTGAGCTGAGCTTAAGGTGACTTCCCTGAGACCTGGGCTGCACTAGCCAGACACTTGGACTTAGGGGACCATGTTCTCCTTTCCTGACAGGTTTCCTAGGTGAGACTCCTTCTCTAAGGCTCCTGGGCCAGGGCCTGGTCCATAGTGAGCCTGTAATGCATGTCAGAGGCATGGCCCTTGTGATGGGCCAACCTCCTAGCCTCATCCCCCACTCCTGCCAGGGGCACCGCATTATATGCTCGGTCATTGTTTTATTGTCACCATGCTTTCATTCATTCACTGAAAAGATGATTATTGAGCACCTACTAAGTGCTTGGTGCGGTTCTAGGCACTGTGAGTTCCATGGACAAAGCAGACCCAAACTTCCCTCGTCTAGTGGAACTGACATTCCATTTGGGGGAGATAGGTTTTCAGCAAAATAAATTCATAGATGACACAGAGCTGAATATTAAACAGCGATCAGTATTACAAAGAAAGAAACAATTGGGGAACAAGAACTGGGCATGAGGAGTGTGGGTGGTTTGCAATTTTAAATATGTAGTTCCTTTAAGTAAGCAAACATTTTATTACTACTCAATAAAGCTATTTTTAAGCATTCGTCCAAGTTAATCATACGTCTATCTTTTACAAACTCAATCATCTTACTCCCTGCTCGCTCCCCTCCAGGATTTCTGTCCTGATCTTAAAGCTAGTGTTTAGGGAGCCCTTGGAAGACGCTGGGTGAAGACATCTTCCCTGGCACCGTGTCTGGTTGAAATGCCATGACTTGGTGTGTTTGGCGTCCTGGGTTGGTCGGGAGGCTGCAACTGCAACTTTGAAGAGTTAAACCGTGAGCACAAGGTCCTGAAGCCACTGAGCAGCAAGGTCCTGTTGAAATCCTGATTTGTCTGAAGGTAAACCCCATGCCCTCGAGTTTCTGTCCAGCTGTCCCCAGTAGGGCCCAGGCCCTAGGAGGGCCCTACTGGGCGGTGGGTGGGCTCCCTGCGCAGCTCTCCCCCAGGGTGTCTTTGCCACCAGCCACACTCTGTGCAGGTGAGGCTGCCACCTGAGATTCTTGGTTCAGCCGCTTCCCAGGCTTTTGCCCAGTGCGCGTCTGACAAGCTGGCTTTGCAACCAAGCTCCGTATCTGCTTCCGTGTCCTTTCTTCTCTGCATCACCTTCAGAGCTTGAGTCATCTCTCACCTGGCTCTTTAGCAATCTCGCACCTGGAATCTGGAACCCAAACTCATTCCCTGAAGTCCCTCCCCATGTCTTAGTGAGAGCCGTCTCCTAAAGCTCCTGTCTGACATGCATGCCCCAAGCTCACCACCGCCCCCTTCCCCCGTCCAGGGCTTCCTAGTGCCCAGAGGCCAAGGTATCACCCAAAGGCCTCAGTGACAGGAGTGCTGTCCAATCCACAGGCCCCGTGCACCATTCACTTCCACGTTGTTCACATAGTATTTAGGCCTCAGAATCCAGAGCGCCTGGGGTTCAAATCCCAACTCTGCAGATTTCTAACCATATAGTATCGGGCAAGGAATGAAACTTTTCTGTTTGCTTGTCTTAGAACTGGAGTAATGCAAGTCCCTCTTAGGGAGGTGGATGGATTAAGAGAGATAACGCAGGTGTAGAGCTTAGAGGTGGGCCTGCCAGTAAGCTATGATTAAAGCCCAAAGCGGGAAGGAAACTGGCAGACAGTCAGGATAGGCATATTCTCTTCTCCTGGTTCTGCCACTTCCTGGCTGTGTGAACTTGGGCAAGTCCCTTGGCCCCTCTGAACTTAAGGATGCAAAGTTCTTTGGAAAAGCTGTGAAATTATCCTGACCGAGCCACTGTCCAACACAATGCTGTCCAATAAAACTATAATGCAAGCCACATATGTAATTTAATACATAAAACATTCTAGTAACCATGTTTTCAAAAGTTAAAAGAAGCAAATGAACTGAACTCAAATTTTATATTTTTATTTAACCCAATATCCCCAACACGATTTCAACATGTAATCGATAAAAAAAATAATGAGATATTTTATATTCTGTTTCTCAAGTCTTTGACATCTGGTGTGTATTTCACACTACATAGAGTACATCTTTATTCAGATGCTAAATTTTCATCTGAAGTACTTGATCTGTATTTAGATTTCATAAAGTTTGCAGTTGGAAAAAGTAGGTTCACGTACTCAACCCATTCCAAACACACTTCAAACTTTTCCAATATCTGCATTGACTATCGGTTTTTAACTTTTTGTTTTAACGAATTAAAATGAAATCCAATGAAAAACCCAGTTCTTTGGTTGCTCTGGTCACAACTCAAGTGCTCTAAAACCACATGTAAACTGTCATATGGGCAGTACAGTCCCAACACCTCATTCATTCATTCACTCATTCATTCATTCACCACCCCTCCTCTGGGTGGACCCCTGCTCCTGTCAGCCACAGAGCCCACCCCGAAAAGGAGCAGAGAGGGGATTATGGTCCTGTTCTAGGACAATGTCATGGTGACCTGTGTCTCCCCCACCAGCCACTTCCCTTCCTTGTACCTCAGTCTTCCTCTCTGTAAAATGGGCAAAACGGGGTTGGCTGTCAATAGCCCCCAAAGGACCCACCATCCCCACTCGGCGTGACTGCCATGGGGAAAGCTCCTGGTCTTGGGGTCAGGCTGAGCTGGCTTTGAATCTCAGCTCCTTACCCAAGTCACCGGCCCTCTCTGAGGCTCAGTTTCCCCATGCCGGCCTGGCAGGATTGCAGACAGGATGGCAGGAGGGAACGTCCCTGGAGCCCTCAGCACTGCGCCCAGGGAGTGAGGACGGTAATATGGAGGACATGACAGATGTGTGAGGTCCCTCCTAGGAAAGTGGAAGGAAACTGGAGGGAGCGGCAGGGGATGAAAAAAGCGCAGGCTGGCAGGGCAGGTGCTGGTGGCTCGGGGGAGGGGTCGCCCCGCCTACCGGCCCACACCCACGGGGCGCTGAGTCACCTCTCAGCCTTGAGGGATTCTTAGGAGGAGCATGAAGCACAGCACGTCCCGTCCCGGATCGGGGCGGGCAGGAGGGGGAGATGGAGGGTGGCTTTCGGCACCAGCTCCTCTCTGCTGATGGGCAGTCCCAACCAGAAAAAGACCCGGCTGTCTGGGCACCAGCTAAAAGCCCTCTTGGGGTTCAGGCACCCAGACCTTGCCTACTGCTCCTGGAGCCCACGGCTCCGCGCGAGACAGACCTATAATTTTATCCCAAGGCACAGGGACTTTAGGTGCCAGGCCTGGCCATCCAGCGGCAGTGACCGTGGGCCCAGCTCTTTGCTTTCTGAGCTGCAAGTTGGCACATCTGCAAAATGGCCATAAATAACGCTGCTCCGCCCTGTCTGCTAGGCTGCTAAGGACAAGTGGAGCACAGACTGCCCAATAGGCCTCCCTGAAGTCAGATGGAGAGGCTGGTGGAGCGAGGGTGCTGCAGGGGAGCCTCAGGAAGGAAGGGACCCAGATGCTTGCTGGGCGGCTATGCCCGGATTGGCCTTTTGCAAGCTTTTGGAGGGTGGAGGGCTTGGGGTCTTACCTATACACCCCACCTCCCTTAGTTGGCCTCTCTGTCGAATGGGCACATTCCATCTTCTTCCTACAGCAAAGTGTGTCCTCAAGAAGAAATGAGATGATGGGTGAGAGGTAGGTGGGTGTTTCCTGACCACCCAGGGGACCTCACTGGCTCTTTTTCTCTTGGTTTTACTTGGCAAAATGCTTGTCACTGTCAGTCAGAGTCACCTTGTTTACTTGGTTTTTGTGTGTCTTGCCCTCTAGACTCAGCTCCGCGTGTGCAGGAGCCTTCCTGGCTTTGCTTTCCACGGTGTCCTCAATTCCTGTGCTTAATAAGCCCTCAGAAATGTTTGTTGAATGAACAAAAGGCAGTGAATGGCAGAGGGTCTGCTGAGAGGAGGTGCCTGTTGCCCCACGATCCCTGGTGATTCCAGAGCAGTTGGTGGGCAGACCGGCTTGGATCTGGCCCAACTGCTCAACCCTTGTTCCGTGCCTGACCACGTGGGCCTCAGTTTCCTCATCTGTACAATGGGTAGTTGAAGATGCAACAAGTAGTCGGTTGAATGAGTGTTATTATCTAATAGAGAAGACAGCTGCTTGGGCCCAAATAGTGGATTTTTGCTGCCATGAATGTTTGCTGTTGTTGTTTAACTGAGAACTTACTTAACTAGAGAAAACTGAGCAGAGTGCACTCATCCCAAGTGTACGTGCGATGATGCTACCCCATCAATTACACAAGTCACAGCGGGAGCCGCAGGAGGTCCTGGACTTCATTTATTTAGTCTCTGGTTCTGATGCCAAAAACTCAGCCTCTGTGCGCCAATGCCAAATCAAATCTTGGAGACAGAGTTTCGGATGAAGTAGAAAAGAATAGCTTTATTACTTTGCCAGGCAAAGGGAGACACAGTGGGATGGTGCCCTGAAAAACTGTGTCCCAACCTGGAGGATTTGGTGAGGAGTTTTATAACTATGGGTCAAGGGCAGGGCTCTCGATAAGGATCAGAGTGTGTTCAGGGCCTGCACTCCTTTAATCTGGTCTCAGGTAACCTTTTGATGACCTTCTCAAGGTTATCAAACTGTGACCTTCTCTCTGGAACATCTTCCATTTGGTGCCGGTTTTAGTTCTGCAGAAGAGCTCAGAGATATTCTTATGTGTATCCCTCAAGGTAGCACCAGGACCTGCCTCAAGGCTCTACTATTGTTTCTTGACTGTTCCTCCCTTGTCTCTGCATCACCTTCCTTCCCTGATTAGCAAATGTTTGAAAGACTCCAGTGTGCAGGAGCCCCACAGTGTCCTGCTCAGTTTCAGCAGAAAGAGAGTTCCCACCTTGTGCTCCACGCTCTGGCTCCATCATCTCACTGAACCCTCCCAGGGTCCCTGTGCCTTAGGTGTCCTAGTCCCATTTCAAGGTGGAGGAAACTGAGACTCAGATGGACCTAGTAACTTGCTCACAATTACACAGCTTGTTGGTGCCGAAGCCGGCTTCAGGATCCGGCTGGGCTGGCCCTCTGTAGTGTGGAGCCAGACACTGGCGGGCGAGGTCCTGGGGTCTCCACCAGGAAGCAGCTTCTGCAGCAGCCACATGGGTGGCTCGGAGCCGGGACCAGGTCCAGGGCTGAGCTGGAGAAAGGTGCTGCCCTGGGGGACGCATCTGAACCAGGGTAAACTCTGTCTTCACTGGGCATTTTGTTTTATTTAATTAATGAGTTTATTTTTGGCCGCACCGCGAGGCATGCGGGATCTTAGTTCCCTGACCAGAGCTCAAACCTCTGCCGCCTGCAGTGGAAGCACTGAGTCTTAACCACTGGACCGCCAGGAAGTCCCTTCATTGGGCATTTTAAGCATTTCAAACCACCCCCCCCTCTCTCTCTGTTCCCTCTCTCTCTCTTTCTCTTTCTCTCTCTCTTTCCCCACCTCTCCCAGAGCCTCTCCCTCCTACATGTGTCCCCAACCTGTGATTTGAAAACTGTCAGGGGCCTCAGCCTAGTTGTTGCTGGGGAAGCGCTGGCTAAGAAACAGTGAAATGGTTTTAAAATCATTCCAGAGCTCAGCCAGCCACCGTGGGGAGAGGAGGTAGGAACCTAAATAACTATAATTCAGGGAGGGGAGTGATAAGGTCCTGGAGATAATAGACCTACTTCTCAGTTAAGGCCTTGGTCCTTGGGTGGCTCCAGTTCACTGGGAAGGAGACAAACAGGTAATTAAGGTGGTGGAGATAAGGCTGTAATAGAGCCTTGGGTAAAGGACTGTGGGAGGTGAGGAGAAACCAAAACCTTTGTCCAGAGCCCACAGAGAAGCTTCCAGGAGGAGGGGCTTTGTGAACTAGGGTTTGCAGAAGATTCTGGAACTGGAAGAGCCTGGAAGGCAGGAGGGGTGTTCCCGGCGCAGGGAGCAGCAGGGCAGAGGTGACTTAGGTGTTATGTGTATCCCAGGAGCATGGAGTAGACAGACGTGCTTGTGGAACAGGGATGCTTGGACGCATGGTCTGTGCCGCTCCAGACTAACCCGTTGACTTGGACATGCTACTTTATCTCTCTGCCTGTTTGGAAAATTGGGGAGAACATTAGCTATGCTCAAGGTTGATGCTGGAGTCTGGGGGAGGGCGGGCATGCACTCCTGCAGGTTTGCTGCTTCCGGGAGCTCCACTGCTCTCAGGGAACCTGCATTTCCACTGGGACTTGCTGTCTCCTTGCACAAGAGCAAGTCCCACTGGCAGGGTGTCCAAGGTTGCTGGGACAGCAGCAGGGACACCCTGGCATCTTCAGGACTTCCCAGAGCCTGCAGAACTCTTCACATCTTAAGGACTGATGACAACTACCATTTATGGAGTGCTTGCAGTATGCTGGGCACTTTCCAGTAACTCTGCAAATAGAGGTTACCATCCCCCCTTTATAGATGAGAAAATCGAGGCACAGAGACAAGCTGGGTGCCCCAGGTTGCACAGCTAGTGAGAGACAGAGCCGGGATTCAGATCCAGACCTAGGCCTAGGCACGGGGCACTCATTAAATGTTTGAGGACAGATTGACGGTGTGTGAATGAGGAGTAGGGGACACAGAATCTGAGCCTTAGACCCTATGCATGGGAAAACAGGGGGATAGCGGTCCTGATTGCTCCCTGACAAGCTTTCCACTGCGGATCCTTGATTACCTCCAGCAATGGAGAACTCAGTTAGAGAACCCAAGTTCTGGGCCTGGCAGGGGGATTCAAGAACCTTGAGGAATGTCTCTCTCTGGCTTCGGTCTTCCCCTTTGAAATACTGTGGTGTCGATCAGCCCAGTTATCATACCTTGCCCTGCCAGAATCCAGGTAAGCCTGAGCGAACATTTTATTGTAAGCAGGGTGCCTGTGGCCAAGGTAAGCAAGTCAGGATCTTAAAGTTCCTTTTGTTTTATTTTGGGAGGGGTGGGGCAGGGAGGGGAGGGTGCAAAGTGTCAGGGGTGGGTGCCAGGCGCGGGCTCCGGAGGGAACCAGGGACACATCTCTCCCCTTCTACCACCTCCTCCTGGAAGGACCGAGGACCTCCTCTGAGCCTCCCCTATCGCCCTGTGCTGCCTTGGACTGAGATGGGGTGTGTATGTGATGTCTCCCTTCCTTGACTGTGCCCCTCTTCCTGAGGGCTGGGACCTGGGCACCCTGGTCCCCTCTGAATGTCCAGACCCCTAGGCGGGAGCTCAGGAAACCACTGCCTCCCTGAACCCTGGACACAGAGAGCAGGGAGGCTCCGCAACCCCCAAGGGGAGGTCTGTGCCCTTCACCTTGTGGACTGAGGCACGCACATCCCAAGAATCTATACAGAATCTCCTTGCAGGCCCTTGGTGCTGCCTCAGGTGACCATTACTGTAGGAGAAGAGAAACAGCATGGGGCCCACCCAGAGTTAGAGAGATGTGTGCCGGTTCCTCAGATTTCAGGCCGTGCTGTTGTTCCATCGTTCTTAAGCCCTGAGTCGGCCCCCCAGCTACAACAGGGAGGAGGTCAAGGAGGTTGCAGCTGACTCAGTGGGTGCGGGATAGCACCCTGGAGGAGTCCCCCAGGCCCAGCCCTTTGTCCTCTGCCCAGGGCCGTAGAGGCAGAAGGCACCCTTGGGGACATCCACCCAGCATGTGACATCGGAGGAATCGCACTTTCCACAGCGATTGGCTGTGACTTTGGGAAACCCCTTATTCTCTCGTGAACTCCCCAGCGGCGGGGCATGGTGATGATGACCGCCTTGGTCTCTGAGGGCTGCTGTCACTGTCCTTGCTTGCAGACCCAGAAGGAAGAACAGTGAAGAAAAAGCCCTCCTGGGCGCAGCTGGCGTTTATGTCAAGCCAAGCGATGGTGTTTATGTCAGGCCATAGCATGGATCCTGGATGCCACCTTCCAAAGCAGATCATTGAAGACCTCCTCTTTAATATAGCGGAATCTTCCAGCCCCTTTCAGCCAGAGTGAAAACCTAATAGTAAAAAGAAAACAGGGCGTGAGCCTGGGCAAGGGGTTCCCATCTCTGGCTGCACCTCAGCATCTCCTGGAGGCTTTGTAAAATCCCCAATGTCCCAACCCCACCCCAATCAAATTGAATTTGGATCTTCTGGCAAAAGGGCCTGGGCATCTGTATTTTTAAGAGCACCCACTTCCCCGATGATTCTGATGCAAAGTTACAATTCTGTCTCAGTGTTAGAAGATTTCGAAAGAATTTTGATGGGACAGAACGACTGTCCGCACTACCTGTATCTCTGCAGGTTCCTTCCATAAAAGGAGGAAGACCAGATGGCGGGTGATGACATTTCAGAAAGAATCACTACACAGAACGACAGGAAAGAGAATAGGTAGTGGTCATTGAATCCCACCCCGACGTCCATTGCAGCCAGGCAAGGCCACGTGACTAGGTTGTGCTGTGTGGTTTGTGGACAGAAGAGAGGCGTGCAATTTCCAGGGTGAGTCTTCAAGGGACGTTCCCTCCCCTTCCCACCCCCGTTCCCGCTTTGCCTCTGCACAGAGGTTGTGGTGCACCATGGGACCACATTGCACAACTCCCGGGAGCATCGTACTCACCGCATCCCATGCAAATGGCCCCAGAGTCGTGCAGTCAGAAGCCGGATGATAGATCATCTCCAACTCTGTGGATTGAAGCAACCCCCAGGGATATCAGAGCAGTGAAGGGAAAGAGCCGAGTCCCCCCAGGGCCCAACGTGGAACAGACATTTCAGCCATGTGCTGCCCAAGCCTGGCCTGTTACAGGAGACAGAAATAAAATTCTCTCTTGTTCTGGTCGTGACTAAGCCTGTCTCTGTTGGAGCAGCTGACCCTATAGTCCAACAAATGGTCTGTATAACCTTCCATTACCAAGAGTCACGGCACGGCAATAACCCTCTATGACCAAGGATCACGGCACGGCGATCCATCCCTCAGACATTGTGGGGTACTCTGGTCAAGACGAGGTCTTTCTTTAAACAGATGTGATTTTTTTTTTTTTTTGCAGTACGCGGGCCTCTCACTGCTGTGGCCTCTCCCGGACGCACAGGCTCCGGACGCACAGGCTCAGCGGCCATGGCTCACGGGCCCAGCCGCTCTGCGGCATGTGGGATCCTCCCAGACCGGGGCACGAACCCGTGTCCCCTGCATCGGCAGGCGGACTCCCAACCACTGCGCCACCAGGGAAGCCCTAAACAGACGTGATTTTGACAGCAAGTCCCACCTGCAGAGTCCTGTCTAGTGCACCCTGGTGTCGGTGTAGTTGGCAATAGGATGTCGCGTGTGATAGCACCCATCCACCTCTGGACTGTAAGCCAGCAGGACAAAGATCATGGCAAAAATCAGACTATTTCCTCCACCTCTGTACACCTGGAGTCTGTATCACAGCCACAGTACATGGTGGGCTCGGCAGGTACTGGTTCAGTGGAGGAGTGCTGAACACATAGAGGACCACGGCCAGTACTTGGTGCGACGAGCATCGCCCAGCGCACAGCCAGGCACTTGAGCTTAGCTGTGGTCTGGCTCCATGCAACCTCCCTACTTTCTTTCTCTGTAATCTCTTCTTCCCCATGTGGAGTAGCAGCGTCAGCAGCACCTGGGAACCTGGTAGAAATGCAACTTTGCAAGCTGCACTCCAGAAACTCTGGGCTGGAGTGCAGTGATCTGTGTGTGTTTTAATAGACTTTATTGTTTATAGCAGTTTTCGGTTCCCAGCAAAATTCGGTAGAAAGTACAGAGATTTCCCATATACCCCTACCCCTATACTTTCATAGCCTCCCCCGTTATCAACGTCTCCCCCCAGGGTGATACAACCGATGAACCTGCACTGATACATCATAATCACCCAAAGCCCATAGTTTACATTACGGCTCACTCTTGGTGTTGGACATTCTCTTTGACAAACGTATATGACGTGTGTCCATCAGTACAATATCATACAGAGTAGCTTTCACGGCCCTAAAGATCCTCTGCGCTCTGTCTCTTCATCCCCCGCTCCTCCCTAGCTCCAGGCAACCCCTGATCTTTTTACTGTCTCCATAGCTTTTCCTTCTCCACAGTGTCATGGAGTTGGAATCACACAGTATGTAAACGGTACAGTTTGACTTTTTCCACTTAGTCGTATGCATTCAGGTTTCCTCCATGCTTTTCACAACTTGATAGCTCACTTCTTTTCAGGGCTGAATAGTATTCCACTGTCTGGATGGACCACAGTTTACCCACTCACCTACTGCAGGACATCTCGGTTGTGTGATCTGTTTTTTCACACACCCTCCAGGTGATTCTGGTGCCAACTAGCATTCCAGAAGCCCTTATCTACACTATAGTTTAACAAATTTGACACCGTAGTCATTCCACGACTGCTCCCTACGCCTGGATAACTTTTCTTCCCAGCTCTGCCTACAGCAGGCTTGCTCATATTCTAAGGCACTTAAAATGCCAGCCCTTCCAGGATGCACCCCCAGAGCCCCACAGTCTGAAGCAATAACTCCCTGGCGGTGTCCCCCGGCGTGCTTGTCCATTCTGGCTGCAGCTGTCTCTCCTCTCCCACTGGATTGCGAGCTCCTGCAGACTGGACCTGGGTTTCTTCAACCCCCAGGCTCCTCGCTCCAGTCTGGGTCTACAGTGGCGCACAATAAATGCTGGCAGTTTAACTGATGCAACAGGCCGCCATCTAGTCAGCTCCTAGATACAGACTCACAAACCAGCAAGCAATGCGGCCGAGTGATTTTTATCACGTTCCCAGGAGCGACATCTTACGAACACGTCTCTGCAGACCAAAACGCATTTCTGAAAAAAGAACTGATAAAATTATCTCTTTCTAACGGTAAGGCAAAGAAAAAAAATTAACATAAACCAAGCATCATCCATCTGCCGGCACTGCTTTTGCTTTTTCTATCTTATTATTTCTCCCTGCCCGGGTGGTAGATATGTGGAATTGTCCCAGCTGAAGACAGCAGTGCTCAGAGATGTTTAGTAACTTGCTCTAAGGTCACACAGCCGGTGCTTTAATATTGGCCCAGGAACCTGTGATTGGAATGCTCTTCCCTTACACCAGTCCACTTAGAGGAAGGAGCCAGTGGGGTGAGAAACCAGCGTTTTGCAGGAATAGACCTCTTCCACCCATCTTCGCACAATTTTCAAAAAACATAAAAGGTGCCACCTCTTTGGGGGGGAGGGGACACCACATCTCCAGCAGTTTCAGCCAACAGGAGGCACTGGGTGTGGCCACTGCAGGGACAAGCTGAAACGTTTGTCATTCCACAGGCTCTTTACTGGGTCAGGCCTTATCTGGCTGGGTTTCAGCTCATTTTATACGTGGAAGTCGTAAAACAAGCGAAGTGCCAGTGGGCAGGCTGCTGCCTGCCTCGCAGAAATAAACTCCAATAGCGTTATAAACAGCTGGGGGCAGGCAGCGTGGAGAAAGACATAGACCCAGGCCATGTCAGCCCCTGGGTCTGCACGTCTCATATAAACACCCCATGTGCAGGCATCTTGCAGGGCCGATGAACGTACACAGTCAAGTCTGGTGCTTAAATATGCCACTGGCTCACCTGAGTTAGAAGGCCGGGGGCTCTTTCACTTTTCTAAACTTCAGTTTCCTCGTCTGTGATGATGGTCATGACGGTGCCAGGGCTTTCACACATGCTGCTTCCAAATCCTCACAGCAAAACAGGTTCCCAAGGCTCAGGGGAGAACGGCAGTGTCAGGGTAGAGCTGGGAGGTAAACACACATCTCCTGACTCGGGGCCACAGCTCTTTTTCTCTTGCAGGGTGGGTCTCCTGGCTTGGCAAGGGATTGGTTGGGGGTTTGGCATCATTTGCTCCACCTGGACTCGAAAACCCGAATCATGATGGCTCGAGGCAATCAACATCTGCGTGCTGTTGCCGGGTCAAATTCCTTATCGGAAATCCATGTGCCATGTTTTATAGGATACAGAACTCTCCCCCGTCAACTTCTCCCCTGATTCTCCCACCTGCAGAGCTGTGAAGGAGGTGGCACTTGGGAGCATGTACTCGCAAACTTGAGTTCAAATCCTAGCTCTGCCCCTTACAGCCTGCGTGTCCTTGGGCAAATCTCTTGCTATCTCCTGAGTCTCCACTGCTTCCTTCCCTACAAAAGCAGAAGAGGGAGAAGAACCCATCTGCGCTAAGAATCCACAGAATGCATGCAGCCCTCCAGCTACAAAGCAGGGTGGAGTGGGTGCTCGCAAAGGGTGACCAGTGTCGCCCCGACTCATGCTAAGGCAGAGAGGTTAAGTGCCTCGCCCCAGGAACCGCCTGATGGTAACCTCGTGACTACGAGCCCCCAGCCCCCCACCTGCCTTGCTTTACACCAGCCTCTGCCCTCTGGAATCTTCCATCTCCCAGGGAGAACTGAGCAGCTCACAGGGACTGATATCCAGGTGGAATCAAAGTCCCTGCAAAAAGGTACAAGAGAAGAGTCGGGGGAGATCCCATGCGGGGACAATTCCAGTTTGGAGAAAATGTCCAAGTTCCAGGAGGAGGTGGCACGAGGTTGGGTCTTGAAGGATGAGTGGGGTTGGAGGAGGGAGTGTGCTGGGCCCTGAGGTGTTGAGTCTGCTGGTGCCTTGGCCTCAGGATGGCTCTGTGGTGGCCCTGGGGAGGCTGGCAAGGCAGGATCTGGCCACCATGGATGGCTTTGGGAAGGTTGCCCTGGAAGCCAAAAATATGGGCTCCTTTCTGGATCCTTCCATACACGTCTCCTCCCCCCTGGTCCCCAGCTCCCCACATCCCACCCTCTCCTGGTTTCTTTGAATTGATAGAGAAGCCAGCATTCATGGGGCCCCTCTTGGCTAGGTACACTGATAGGTCTCGAATATATACACAAAAGTCTGAGATGTAAAGATCAGACCAGAGAAGGGAGTCGCTTGAAGTCACATGGATTGGAGGGGAGAGTCGGGATCCCAGCTCCTTTCTCTCTGGTTCCCAAATTAAGCATCTTTCCATTAAAACACGCAGCCTTGAAGGCCAAAGGAAGCCTTTTTGCTGGAGAAAAACAAAGCCTCCGGGAGGGATGGTCAGGCCTTAATAACTGCCCAGCGGGATGATTCACTGCCTGGTAGATATCATCTATTTAATGTTTACCGTGTACACCTCTAAAGGCTTTAGATACTTCAACTTAATTGTCACAGCTGCTGCCTAGGCAGAGAGACAGTATTATAACGGGCATCATTTCACACCAGGAAATTGACACGTCGAGTTTAAGTGGCTCGTCCAAGAGCACATGATTCATGGTACTTAAAGGTGGGATTTGAATCCAGGCAGCCGGGATCCAGCTCACTGCCCCAACTAGAACGACATGCGAGGTTGGTCAGGCTGTACCCTGCGCAGGGGCACACGTGGAGGCTGAAGTCCAGCTTGAATTCTGCTCTCTGGGCTGTGTATGCTGGCTGGGGGCTGCCACTGCTGGGAGGAAGGGGCACCTCCATGTGACTTACGCACGAGGACCACCAAACCAACCTGTCCTCCTGGGAACTGTAGCTGCTGACCGCATGGCGGCTTTTGTTAATTGCACGATTGTTTGTTTGTTTTTTAAATGACCTTCTCAAAGCCATCTAAGAGCCCAGATGAAAACACAAAGTGCATGGAGGCTGGGAAAAGGCATTTAAACACCAGCCAGCTCGGACGTTCCTGCTCCAGCAAACGGAAGTGAGTGCTGGAGCAGTTTTTCCTGGGCGGCTTGGCAAGCCCGTCTGGGCTTCATGTCCACACCACTGACCTGGCAGTCCCTCTTCTAGGAACCAGTCCAGCTGAAATGCTCATCAGCCTTTGCCAAGGTTTCCGTGGGAGCATTGTGTGTAAGAGCAGAAAACTGGAAACCACCCCAAAAGCCATAAAGAAGAGATGGGTCAGATCAATGACGGTATGTTCGAATTTGGAGTACCAGATTTTGAAATGAAGGAGGTAGATTTACTTGTAGTGACAGTGAAAGTAGCACAAGATCTACCTGAAATGCAGGATACTTAGTACACCAGGAGACCATTGGGACAAATAACATTTTAATGTAGGTGTATATATTTAACCATTATGTTGAAGGCAGCAGAAAGCAGGGTTAAGTCCAAGTGTTCTAGAATAAGACCAGCTGGGAGAGTGTGGATGAGGACGGGTGAGGATCTTGACTTCCTGTGTCTCAGGGTTAAGGGCTCAGACCTAGAGCCAGGTGTCCTGGTTCTGCCCCTTCCTTCCTGTGTGTTACCCATGGAAGTAACTCACTCACAGTGACTCACTCTCACTGTGCCTCAGTTACCCCGTGTAGGAACGGGTTTGCAGACAGTACTTTCCTCATGGAGCTGCTGTGAAGATTAAATAAGTGAAACTACATGATGCTTTCAGGCCTGGAGCAAAGTGAGCCCCCAGGGGTCTTGGTTATGCTGAAGCCTGGAAGAAAATCCTGGAGAAACGTACACAGCCGACATTGGTCGTAGATTATCTCCGATGAATATGTATGGTTGAAATCACACATTTCATAGCATTTAACATTTTGGGAAAAAAGAACAAATGACACACTTGCAGTCAGGAAAAGAAATCATTGATTCCAAAAGAAGACACTTGCAAATGGCCTTCTAGGAGAGGAAAACTCATCCTTCCACTGCCTTCCCTGGATTCATCGCCCCAGGCTGCCAGCCTCCCTGCCCACTACCCTCCTCCCCACAGTTCCCTGGGCTTATCACTGTCACTGTTCTTACCCCCCTGGGGTTTCCCTTTACAGGGCAGCCTCTCGCGCAGCCCTGGAGCTCCCTAAGGACAGGGACGGCATCTAACTGATGGAACTGCTCTCCAGGCCTGGTCCAGAGCCTGCACACAGTAGGTGCCTGATGAGAATCTGCTGAGTCCGGGATCTTGAAAGCATTGCCCCAAGGGCTTGTTGGAGGAAGTGCCTTCTCCAGCCTGACGGTAAACACGCTCCCTCCTGACCCCTTCGGAATGCTCTTGGCTCTTGTTCCCAAGTCAGGCCCAAAAAATGAACACTGTGTGTTAATTACACAACAAAACAGTGCTTTCTGGACTCAACCTCCAGGCGGCTGACCCTCTGGGCTGCTATGTGGTCAGCCAGCTGCTGCAGAGCCTGTCTCCCGGGAAGGAAGCTCCAGCTCTCCCAGCCCTGGGCCACAGCCTTCTCCAGGGCCTCCAGGGGCAGACAGCCGACCACGGAAATGAGAGACCCACTTTGCATATTAAATAAGAAGATCTGTCAGTTCCATGCACGTGTGCGTGTATGTGTGCATAAGTGAGCGTGTTCACGTGCGTGTGTGTGCCCACGCCCCAAACCAAACAAAAAACCAAAAAATTGTAAAAGCAAGAAAGAAAGGGAAAATTTTCCTTTCCTGGATAAACTCTCTATTCAGCTTTTTTCCTCTCTCACTTTAGAAAGACACAGATACTGAGAATTATTCCTCCCTTATAATAAACCACCAGAAGAAACGCACTGCTAAAGGCAGCTGACCCTTGACCTGGGGACACCCTAGGGCTTAGGAGGGATGGGGAGGTCTGGAGAGCTGGTGTCCCATACCCCAGGGTGGCCGGAACTGTACTCCAGCCACCTCTGTCCTGCAGGAAATGAGGCCAGTGATGCCAATTTTGTCCTTTTCAAGTAAAAATCTGGACAGTTGGATTTTTATTTGAAATGTTTTGATTTTTTAAATTGCTGTTGGCGGGAGGGTGGGAACACAAAGAAAGAAAGGAACAAACGAGTGTTTGTGGGCCACATAAGGCCCTTGAGTTCACAATTCCTGAAGCTCCTCCCCATTTTACAGATGAATAAACTGACGGGCTACAGTTGCCCAAGGTCCGTCCCTAAGAGTGAGTGAGTGATCGGGGACGGAGGTTTCCGATTTCCCAGCCCAGACTCTTCTCTCCATTCTGCCCTTGCAGCCAAGGGTCTGCACGCCCAGGGGCGGGGTCTCCAGGAGAGGAAACAGGTGCTCCTGCCTCCCTTCCATCCCCCAGTACCACCTCTTCCCAGGAACCTGTTGTGACAACTGATGGCCTAGCATCAAGTGGCCGATGCTTCCAGCTGCAGGAGAGAGACCAGAGGTAAGGGACTCAGGCTATTACAGAGGTACTAGGATCAGGGAGATGGAGGCTTCTCTGAAATTATAGGTCAAGGGCAGGGGGACCAAGCTGGAATGCCGGTGTTTCCCCTTGTCCGCTGGGTGAGTGGGTAAGTGACGGAGCCACTCTGGTCCTCAGTGTACTCAGGTTGAAAGTGGGGTAACACACAAGGCTGTGCGCAAGGTCAAGTTAATATAAATAAGGCCCCAGGTCCGAGAAGGTGCTCCTTGGTGCAAGAATTCTAGATGGCGGGCATGGCTTCTTGCAAGAGAAAATAGAGAGGGTCTGGTGCAGTTTTAGGAGAAGGATCAGAGCTTCATGGAGGGTCAGCACAATGAGGAATCCCACCCCCTATATGGAGCCAGTATAACCAGGACTAGAGTTAGTACTGAGGACAGAGGTGTGCTCAGAAAAGACAGCTCAGAGCTTGCAAACTCAGCTCCCTAAATGTACAGTGGAGGGGAGAAGGGACCTTGAGCAGGGAAGCTTCACATCAGGGTGGAAAGGGCACTGACCCAGGGGACAAGACCTCTGGTCCTGTCTCCACCTCAATTGGCTGTGTGACTTTGGGAAAGTCACTGATCGTCTCTGAAACCCAGTTTTCACAACCACAACAGGGAAAATGGCATCTTGCAGGCTGGTGGCAAGAGTAACCTAGGGAAAGTAGGTACATAATAAATGTGACTCCCTGGGTGGTCCCATCTCCTCCACATACTGGTTGCCTGGCGTCCCCTTCTGGGGCCTCATTTTCCCTGCCTGGATTCAGGTTTGTGTCTGAGTAATGTTTCCCAAACGGCAGTCTTTGGAATATTATGTTTATGATTTTTGCAATCACCCAAGCACATTTGGTAAAATTTATTACTTCACATTTAAAAAAATTTTTAATGGATTCCCTTATATAAACTGAAACATAAAAAATTAAGGAAAACATTGCATCACGGTTCTAAGTGGAGAAGCCCTTTTGCTGGTCATAAATTGAAATCACCGGTAGAAATAAACACCATCAAAGGCAAAAGAGGTATTAAATTCGAGCTAGATACAGCTGCCCGGGGAGCTTCTGAGCACAGAGACTGCTTTTCTCCTTGTTACGAGGAAAGGAGAATAAGTGTTAGAGAAACGTCAACGCCAGTAGCAAACTGAGACTTGCTCTGGGTGTAACAGGGAGGATTTAAGGAATTAACTTGGGAATAATTTTCGTCCTCTGTGATTTTATTTAATGCCTTGAAACTGTGCCGCAGAAAATGATGTTGGCAGCCCCCAACGCCATCTCCATGAGCAGAGGCCTGTGGGCTGAGCAGAGCCTGTTCCCAGCAAATCTGTTCTGGCGGCAGGAAGTGCTCTTGTCAGGAGGAAGTAGTTCTGACGGCTGTGGGAGGGACCACAGAGTCCTCAAACCCTGGGGAGGGGTCCTGGGAGGGACCTTTGGTAACAGACTATGGCACGGCCCACTGGGACACTGGTCACGTGAAGAGTGTACTCAGTCTGGAGAAGAGACCAGTGACTTAATCATGATAATGACCACAGCCCATTATACAGCCATCCAGGGCTTTAACTGGAGGCGACCATAAAATAAAACCGTGAGATCCACTAAATCCACTTTCCCCACCCTGAAGCTTATGAGAAGCCTCCCAGGCAGACTTTTGGTAACTTACATCTTGCTCTCACAAATGGAACTAGGGTAATAAAATCTCTAACCTTTATTGGGTGTTTACCATGTGCCGGGCAACCGTGCTAACCATTTTGTAGGTGTTATCTCATTTACCCTTCACGGCAGGTAATCATTATTGTTGTTATTTTAGGTCTGAGGAAAGCAAGACGCAGAGAGGGTGGTGTGTCGGCCAGGATCAGCGTCTCTAGGAGCCAGGGCTGGGTTCAATCAAACTCCAACTCCATGGGGTCCTGCCACGGATTGGAGCAGGTGCGGACTGGCTCTTGTGACCCAAAGACGTAAGACTGAGGCATAAGGCTGGACATTTTCCAGGGAGCAGCCCAGGGTGTAACGGAGCCTCTGGGTGTCGGCTGGAATGGACCCGCTCTGTGAGGCACAATGGCCAGCCACCCACAGGGGCTGGACCATCCCCATCACGGGTGCCGGGACCGATGCGCATCCTGGGGACAGCGTACTGATGATCGCCGCCATTACCCTGAGAGCAATCGACAAGACGCTTGCCTCCCAGGCCGCTGGCGATGCCCTGAGCTGTGCCCCCTGATTCTGATTTTACAGACTCTGCAACAGACTCCAGAAACATGGAGTCACCGCCCAAAGTCACTGGGCCACTGGGAGGCTGAGCAAAAGGTGAATCCAGATTTGCCAGGGAAGAGACCTGGAGACTATACATTCCCCGAGCCTAGAATAGCCCCTGGCACCCAGCAGAATGAATGAATGAATGAGTGAGTGAGTGGATGACTTCCACTCTCCCTTGCTGGACCAAGAAAAGGTGTGGGAGGAAAATGCATCAACTTGTTAACAGTGGTGGTCTCTGGCCAGTGGGATCGTAGGCAACTTATTTTCCTTTTCACCTTTTCTGGCTGTTGTGAATTTCCTCTGATGGCTGTACTTGACCCTTGCAATGACAAACAGACGTCGCGTCCCTTTATTCTTCATGAGCTGCCCCGCTCGGGTGAGCCATCCCAGATCCCAGGATCCCAGGGCAGACGTTGTCAGCCTCCTGAAACATTTTCTGGTACTAAGTGGAGAAAAGGAGTAGAGAGAGACCCTTGGTATACCACTGCCCTGTGGGCATGGCCCTGCCCCAAGGTCTGGTGCAGAGGGAGCCTGGGACCCCATAGACGCTTTCCGACCCCTCCCCTCTTCCCCACTCCCCACATCAGCACCACCTTTGCCAGGGCAGGTTGGTGGGGGGACTTGGCACAGCTCTGGCCTGACCCACTGCTGCCTCTCAGAGGGGCAGGACCCCGGGGCTCAGAGCCAGCCGGGGGAGGACCCGTCCAGGCCGGATGGTGCCCATGTTGAGCGCTGCCCTCAGCAAAGTGGAGAAGTAGGTCAGACTTAGCGGGGAGGCCCCAGCTTCCCCGATTCCTTTCTTACCTTCCCTGGACTTCCTGTTCTGGCCTCTCTGCCCATCCCTGTTCTCCCAGGTGTAGGAACCTGCCCACAGAGATTGATCTCAATCAGTCTCATGGGTTTGGGACCCAGCAGAATTCTGTTTCTACTTGCCTGCTATGTGATTATTTTTCTCATTCTGAAGCTCACTGTTTTCATATGTTGAATGGGGTTAGTGAGGCCTTGAGGGTGGAGCCCTCATGATGGATTAACGCCCTCATGAAAAGTACAAGAGACAGGAAAGCTCTCTCTCCACCTTGTGAGGACACAGCAGGAAGGTAGCCATCTGCAAACCAGGAAGAGAGCTCTCGCCAGGAGCCAAATCTGCCTTGATCCTGGACTTCTGAGCCTGCAGAAGTGTGAGAAATCAATATTTGTTGTTTAAGCCGCCTAGTATATGGTCTTTTGTTACAGCAGCCTGAGCTGGCGAAGACAAGAAGGATGGGTGTCAGGAGACTGAGTTTGTATCCCTCTTCTGCTAGTGCGACTCTAGGCAAGGGGTTCCCTTCTCTGGGCCTCAGTTTCCCCGTCTGTAAAGCAGAAGTCCTAATCCCCCGAAACCTCTATAGCTAAGGGTTTCTGACCTGATTATAGGAGATGCCTGCACCTTAGCTGACCAGCACTGAGGACCCAGAAAAGGATGGAGCCTGCACCCTATAGGCTTGGAGCTGCCGGGAAGCACCCCCAGGGGAGGCGAGAGGCGGGAGGGGAAGGCATCCCCAGGCAGGGCCCTCACACGGCACTTTTCAGGAGTGCCCGGGGTCAGCGCTAGGGCTGAGTCCTGTGGGCTCTGGGAAGCACAGGACATACCTGTCCCTTCCCTGGTTAAATATTTGCCTTCTTTGGCCCCATCTCAGAGGAGTTTAGTCAGTCAGCCCAGTCAACGCGTTTGTCCATGACCTCGTGCACATGTGGGCTGAGTGCTGAGGCAGCATTTCTGCTATCCAGTTTTTTATTTAACTAGAAAAGAAAAAAAATAGCTCCCTGCTCCCTGTCCCCTGCTCACATCTCCCACCCCATCTCCAAGGCCCAGCTGACCTTGGCTCCGCTCGAGACTAAGGTCAACCAGTGCTTGTCAGGCCAGCCCCGGAGCGCTCAGAGCCACAGGTCCTCATGAGGAGAGTATGGCTCTGAATTCTTGCTCAGCCGCTGGGGCTGTGCATCTTGGGCAATTCCCTTAACCTCCCTGAGCATAGGCTCCACTCCGGCAAGATGAGCTAATAAAGGGTTTGTGGCTTGAGCCCCGTGAGGTCTCAGCTCTTCCCCTCACACCCTTTGTCCTGCTCTGCCAAACTCATTGCCCTTCTTATGGGCAGCTCTCCCCTTCTTGGCTTGTGTGTTCCTTGCAGAAGCAGCGATGCCCGATGGTAGCAGCACAGCTCATGAGTGGGCAGCCTCATGGGTGGGCTCAGGTCTCATCCGCATCGCTAGCCTTTAGGGAAAGTTACCTAACCTCTCTCAACCGTGATGTCCCGTCTGGGGATGAGAATCAGGTCTTCTTAGGATCATTGGGAGGGTTGAAGACGCCGCCGCCTGCCGCATTGACATGAGCAAGGACCTCAGTAAAGATCAACATCACTGTTCATGAGACCATCCTAAGCCCCTTTGCCCCACTCACTGTTCTGCCTGCCCCACCCCTTCCCTTCCTCACCCTGGCTTGGGTAAGCCCCTCCTCTTTATTCCGCTGTGCCATGCTGACTCTAAAGGCATAGCCCGTGATGGACTTGATCACCGTTTGTGCCTCATTTGTCCGCCAGTCCCTAGGTCAACAGCACTTGAGCAGAGCCAGGTTCTTGAATGAGTGAATAAATGAACTGCCAATGACCTTTCCAGCCCCGTGGGGAAATGCTCGTGGTATCCAGCAATCAATAGTGATCTGTGTCCCACTTTCTAAGTTACGCCCTAGAGAACGATCGCCAGGCTCAAATGCATGACACAGGGATCGGCAGACTGCACAGCCTGGCAGGGCAGAGGAAGGAGGCCAGAGAGGCCCTGGATCTCAACACGCCTCGTATGGTGGGCGAAGGAATATCACACACATCTATACCCTTTCATTCAGCTCGCCCCGGTGGTGGGCTTGCTGGGCCCCCCTCCCAGGCTGGGTCCAGTCCTCAGAGAGGTTCCTTAAATTGCTGAGGGCTGCCCTGGATGAGTTTCTAGGATCCATAAGACCTAAAGTTCAGCCCCATGAGGGAGGACACTCCCTCTGCCATGCCCAGACCCTGATGATGGGCACTTAGAGAGTCAGCCCCGGGGGGGAGGGGCCTGAGCCCTGGAGTACCACTGAGGCAGACCGGCATTTTCTTGAGGGTCTTGATAAAATACTGAGAGAGGACCCAAAGAGATTGTGTCTCATTTTCCCTGGCACCGTGCCTGCATTTTCTCTTTCATTTTTGAAAACAACACAATGACCTTTCTTATAACTACTTCTTAAGATTCAATAGGATTCGCATCTTACTTTTATTTTGCTGTTTTATTTGCTGGAACGTTAGAAAATAAGATGCAGGCATCATGGTCACTTATCCCTAAACACTTCAACAAATATCTTCTAAAACTAAGGGACTTGTCTCATATAACCACACTCCATCGCCTCACCTGAGTTCATTAATGATAAATTCCTAATATCATTTAATACCCAGCCCAGAGTCAAATGTACAGAACTGTCTCCCAAATAACTTTTATGTTTCTTTTCTTTCTTTCAAATCAGGATTTGATCAACATCTGCACAGTGCATCATGTATGACGTATTTTAAGTCTCTTTTAACCTAGATGTGTGCTTCCTGCCTGCCCCTTTTTTGTTCAGTCTTTTTTCCCTGACATTGGCTGCTGGTCAAGGGCAGGCCAGACATCGTGAAGGATGCCCCACACCCTGGTATTGTTCACCCTCCCCTCTTCCACCTACAACTCGTCCCCAGATGGGCTTGAACGTGGCTATTTTCAGAACTGGTGGTGTTAGTAAAGGGACTCTTGGTGACCTTCTCAGCAATAAAGGGGTGGCGCATGCCATGGGGACACAGGGGGGCCTGAACAGAAGACGGGCTCTGGGGACGAGGCACCACTGTCACATCAGAGGGAGCCCAGAGGCCCCGGGCTGGTGAGGGCACCTGGATTATTCCTGACCCTTGCCCCCCATGTCACCTGCCAGCCCTCCTCCAGCCGACTGTGCTGTCTCAGATAGCTGGCCCCTTCCCACCCCACCTCCTCTATCTTCTCACCTCAGGTCCAGAGAAAGCCCTGGGCACCCACTGACTTCTCCTCTACCTCTGCCCTGGTTCGGTGTGAATTCTAGATTAATGAAAACATTCAATAAAACATATAAAAGTAAATAAATAAACATAAACAAATAAATAATACAACAGCAGACATATAGGGGAGTATTAGTGTACTTTACTGAGTCGAGCAGGAGCTTCAAGCGTGACCTCAAAAGCTGAAGCTGTGCAGAGAACAAGGAATCGATTTGATTAAATCAATCAGCTATAATGAAGACCCAAATAAATCCTGGAGAAAATAAAATGAACCACTGATGGTTAACTCCGGACATTTAATATTGTCCACGTATAAACTTTAATCTGTAGAATTTGTATAAACAGTAGACGTTTTGGTTAGCTACTGGGGTATAATGAATGACTGCAAACTAGTGGCTTGAAACACCAATTTGATTTGTTCCATCAATTTTCCTATTGATCCTGCAACTGGACAGGGCTTGGCATGGCCGATTCCTCTCAGCTCTGCGTGTCTGCTTATCAGCGAGCAGTGGGTGGAATGGGCTGCAGGACCCACTCCCAAGGTGGCCACTCACGTGGCTGGCTGCCAGGAGCCAAGCCAGAGTTGTTGGCTGGAGCCTCAGTTTTCTACCTCCGGGCTTGTCCATATGGCTAGACTGGGCCTCTGGCAGTACGGTGGCATCATGGTGGTAGGACTAGATGCCTGGCAACTGGCTTCCGAGAGAGCCAAAGAAGAAGCTGCTAAGGTCTGTGAAGGCTGAGCCCTGAAACTGTCCCAGTGTTACTTCTGCCTCATTCTATCGGTGGAAGCAGGTCACCAGAGAAGCCCAGGTTCAAGGGGGAAGGGAGCAAAGGCATGAATACCAGGAGACATGGCTTATTGGAAACACCAAAGAAACCTTCGGCCACAATGAGAAATTAAACAAAATCCCAACAGAAAACCTGACAATGGATGAGAACAAATAATTCATATAAGAAATACCAATTGCCAACACATGTATAAAAATATATTCAACCCAACATCGTTGAAGAAATACACATTTAAACTTCACCTAATTTTTCCCCACCCAAGAATGGAAGAGAGTATTGCCAAAACTCATAGACCATTGTTGGGATAAAAATTTTCTGTAAATTTCCCGGTGGGAAATTTTGATAAGATGGAACAAAAATCTCTAAGAATAATGAATCTTTTGATTCAGCAGCTCCACATTTAGGATTTCCCAGAACTTTTCGGTAAGGAAATACTCAGAAAAGCGTACAGTGTTGCTTAGATAGTAAAAAATTGAAAGGAAGTTGACTATCCATTAATCACGGACCAAATAAATAGTTGCATTGATTTAGTGGAACACGCAGTAAATATCTTAACGAATTTGGTGTTTATGCCACTGACCTGGCGTCAGAAAATATTTGCCAACCTTTCCTACCTCACGTCATCCAGACCTGACCATTCAGACATTCAATTACTCATTCATTCCACAAACCTATTGAGTGAACATGGGGAAGAGCAATTATGCAAGATACAGCCCCTGCCTTCAAAGCAGTTTCACAGTCTTCGGGGAAAACGCACAGACATATTAATTGTTAAGTATAACACAGTGTAAATGGCATGGATAAGTATACATTGACGACCCCACCTCTTTCATCCAGAAGTTGACCAGTGAGGTCCGAAGATGAGTTAAATAGTACCTAGTGCTACTGAAGATGAAGGAAAACAGGCCCCAGTCGTGAGCACGTTAATTGGCATATCACCCTCATCTTCTGATTGAAACTCGGTTAAATAAATTATTACGTATCTGTCAAATGGAACTCTATATAGCTCTAAATAAAGATTGATGTATCTCCATAATATTGTTATAAGAAATAAAAAAGATTTTATTTTGTTTTGTTTTATTTATTTCTTCTAATTGAACAACTTGTATAACATGTCCTCAGTTATGTAACACATATAAAAGGGAAATTTCTAAAAATATAGAAGACCGTTTTGTGGGTTGGAACACCTGGGGAGTGGTCTTAGGAGGTGGAAAAAAGACTCACTTTTCATTTGACACCCTTGGGCACTGTATGGACTGAACGTTTGTGTCCTCCCGCAAATTCATATATTGAAATCCTAATCCCCAAAGTGATGGTATTAGGAGGTGGGGTCTTTGGGAGAGGATTAGGTCATGAGGTGAAGCCCTGGTGAATGAGATTAGTGCCCTGTATAAAAAAGACCCCAGGGCTTCCCTGGTGGCGCAGTGGTTGGGAGTCCGCCTGCTGATTCAGGGGACACGGGTTCGTGCCCCGGTCCGGGAAGATCCCACATGCCACCGAGCGGCTGGGTCCGTAAGCCATGGCCGCTAAGCCTGTGCGTCCAGAGCCTGTGCTCCGCAACGGGAGAGGCCACAACAGTGAGAGGCCCGCGTACCGCAAAAAAAAAAAAAAAAAAAAAAAAAAGACCCCAGAGGGCTTCCTCACCCTCTTCCACCGCAGAAGACACAGTGAGAAGTTGGCCGTCTACCAACAAGGAAGTGAGCTTTAACCTGCCAGGGCCTTGATCTTGGACCACACAGCCTCCAGAAGTGTAAGAAACAGGTGTTTGCTGTTGAAGTCACCCAGTCTGTGGTATTTTTGTTCCAGTAGCCTGAACGAACTGAAACAGGCACTACAGGATTTTTTTGGATTCAGTATGTGTGTTTTATAAAAATATTGTAATAAAATATGTAAAATGTATCAAAGACAGTGTTTTCATTACAGTATCTTACTATTGTCCTTCAAATTCACACATGGTTTGATCCCTTTGTTCATTGATTCATCCAACAATTTGGCGGCAGTCACATCCCAGGTGGGAAGATACAAAGGAGAGAACACTCAGAGTCTAGGTAGGGGAGACGCCTCAGGAATGGGTTCCAGGAGGGGTCACGTCAATGCTGCAGGAGGGCTCCAGAGACAGTGACCTCCTCAATCAGCCAAGGGCATGTTGTAGGGGCCATGGAGCCGGCAAGCAGGGGGTGGGGGGCTTCAAGGAGAAGGGGACATCTGAGTCGGGCTCTGAAGTGTGGGCCAGGTGAGGAAGGCCAGGCAGGAACCTCGGCATCCAACAGCACAAACAATTAATGTTTCCAGTTCAACTGACCTATTTAGCAGTAATGAGAAATTCACAAGTCAAAGGGAAGAGAGAAGAGAGGAGAGGTATCCAGATTGGGAGAACATGTCAGGCATTTTATAACTTATCACAGAAGGAACCGCACCTCACTTTGTTTTGTTTTGTTTTTGTTTGTTTGTTTTTAACAACGAGAACAAGAAGCTTCTCTCACCATCCCCAGTCACCATGGTAACCAAAGACCCTTCTGCTCAAAGTGATGGCTTTGTATCTTCTCTCCCAGGATAGCTCGTGAGGCTCACAAAGCCATGACATCCAGGTAGCGTTCCCATGAGGACCGCCCACACCCTTCCTTAGATGCTGAAACACATTTCAGTGTCACAGCGGCAGACAACCAAGAGTTCCGGGAGGGCCTTCCAAACTTCTGTCCTTCAGGGTCCCGGTTAATAAGCAGATGTAATCATGGCTTGGTTCCTGGAGGTGTGACCTTGAGCAAGTCGCTTTCTCTCTCTGAAGAACAAATATCCCAGGACCAACCAACTCTCAGGACTGGTCCAAAGATTCGTGTGACATTGTCCCACGTCAGGTGCAACACATATAAAACTCCTCATCATCTTGTATCTCAGATCCTCAGCTTTGTCCTTTACACCTCTGGGCAAATTTTCTCTGCCCGGGGACCTGCTGGTGATAGCCACTCAGGCTGCACTCTGATCGCTCTGTTCTCTTAGCATCTTTCAGCCCCATCTCCTCGTAATGATTCCCATGGCCACAGCCTCAGTTCAGTTTCCATGGTCTCTCCCTTTATAACCATCACCCACTCTCTCCCTGCTCTGTGCTTCCATTACCCAATGGAAGACGTCAAGCCCTTTTGAAAACACAAATCTATGTCCTCTCCTGCTTGCAGAACTTCAATGGTTCCCAAGTGCCCAAAGGGCAGTCAAAATTCCTTATGGGAACTTCCCCGACGGTCTAGTGGTTAAGACTCCGTGCTTCCAGTGCAGGGGGAGCAGGTTCGATCCCTGGTCGGGAACTAAGATTCCGCGTGCTGCCAGGCGTGGCCAAAAAAAAAAAAAAAATCCTTATGAGAGTCTACAAGGGCCTTCCTGGCTGGCCCCCATCTACCCAATTAAACTTGATTCTAGATTTTCCAAACCCCATATTATGCCCAATAAATCTATTACTAATCAGTCTTAAACACGGCACATTTTCTCATGCCTCCATGCCTTTGCTGTTCCCACTGCCTGGAACTGCCATGCCTTCTAATCCCTCTCTTTGTCTAAAAATGTTATCTCGTGTGGTGCTTCTCGAGCACCTTCCCTAACACCTGCCCCACGCTGTGCTTCCGTCACTTTGGAGGCTATCCGGTGGGCACTCAGTCATCCGGTGGGCACAAAAGCCTGTGCTTAGTTTTCTCTGTACCCATCTCCTCACTGACCTGGAGCAACCCGAGGGGCCTGGCTGGGGGAAGGTGCTCATCAAATGAAAGATGGATGGTCCTGGGCTGACCTGGTGTCTGAGGAGGGAAAGCCTTTTGCTCACAGCTCAGACACAGGATCCCTGCCTGGGAGCTGGCACAGCACGTGGAAGTGACCGTCATCACCCTCCTCCCTGGGAGTCATTTTTCCTCCTGAGGCTATTTCCAGACATGTGGAACGTTTGGGGTTTAGCTTCTTTGCATTATTAGAATAGAGATTATTTTTTCTGAGTAAATGTATGTCCCCTTTCCGTGAAGAAGTTTAACCTTAAATTAATCTCATGGGACTTTCGTGGGCAAATGGGCCTTAGGACACGTCTGGTGAGTGGGTTCTGTGCCTGCTTTGCGGATGGGGAGACTGAAGGTAAGCCTTGCAGACCTGGGGTGGCAGTGCCGATGGGGGCGGGAGGGAGGAGGGGGAGGGGTGGACAGAGCGGATCTGGAGGCCTTCTCGGCATGCCTCACTCTCCAGGGCGTCCTGACTTACTCCCCGCAGTGCCTGGGGCCCCAGCCTCCAGGGCAAGCTGCCTTGTGCTCATGGGACCCTTTACAGATCCCCAAACACTGTCCCCTCAGAGATGGGACTATCATTCTTGCTTTTACAGTTGGGGAAACAGAAGCTCAGAGAAGTACAGGGTCCCCAAGTTAGCCGCACAAGGGAACTCAAACTGAGGACTTCTGCCTTCCAGCCAGGCCCCTTGCCCTGTAAAAGACAAATACATGCAACCCATATCCTGAAGAGCAAAAACCCTTAATTATTTCTAAAGCCATTTAAGGGCAAAGACACATGGGTATCGCTGGTGTCTTAAAGACCAGAAGTAAGTGCAGCCTTGAGGCCGGGGAGGAATTACTGGAGGAGCATCAAGTAACTTCCCTAAGTGATGTTTACATGCCTCAAATTCCACCATGACCCTCTACCAAGGCACTTCCTCTTCCTGACCTACTTATCTCCTAGCAAAAATCAGCGACTCCATGCCCCCCTTTAAAAGTAATCCCGTACTATCTTGAAATCAAAATCGTAGTATAAGCTGCTTTTACGTATATTTTTTCTTTTAAAATTTTTTTATTTTATATTGGAGCATAGTTGATGTATGATTTTAAGAAAATATATATGATGATCTAACTTTAATACAAAGGAGGAATAAGAGGAAAATGTTTTGCAATACACTGATACGTATTTTGATATGTAAACACTCGGGCAAGACTGTACTGGAAAACATAACGAAGCAGTCAGATTGCCTACACCTGTAAATAAAAAAATCACCATGAATAGTTACAGATACAGACCAACCTGGGTGTGCTCTGTTGGTGACGAAAAGCACTTCTGGGAGTGACGTGATTTTCCAAAACAGTGAACAACTCTTGAAAAGACCGCAGAGCCAACAAAGCACAAATTTCCCTCAATTTACATGGTAGCTACATCCTAGAAAATTCAGGGAATATTAACTCCGCGCAAAAACTCCTTCAAGTGTCTATGCAAAAGAGAAATGGGTTCCGGGCTCAGACCGTTATGAAAGGCTGTTTTACTTGTGTGGATGTCTAGTGGGAGAGTTTTCAGTGGGGTAATCCTTGTTGTACAATAAACCGTGCAGGGTATGATAGCATTTCTAGGTGACTCACATTAGCCAGATCATGATGTATGCGGGAGTAAGAGTGAAGGGGAGACGTAAATAACGATAATAAAACTAATCATGACCACTTGATAATTTTTATTAGGTGTCGGGCCTGTTCGAAACTCACTGAGTCCTCACAACTCTGTGAGGTTGGTCCCGGTATCACGCCCATTTTACAGATGCGCAATCTGAGACGTGGAGGTGTTACTGGACTTCCTTGAGGTCACACAGGTAAAAGGTGTTTAGTTCAGCACAACAAAGGCCCATGAGCATCTACTGTTTACAAGGGCCAAGCTAGGCAGGGAGAGTGCGGAAATTAATCACGCTCAGAGCCCACAGCAGAGGGAGCTAATGTTTACTGAGCACCTATTATGCGCCAGGGTCTGGGCTGGATAGCATACCAGTAACACCTCCAAAACGCATCTCGGCTCTGTCCCTTCCCTCCACGTGACCTGCCCCGCCTAGGCTGGGACCTGGCACTGTCACCTCTCACCAGGACAGCTGTGGTAGTTTCCTCCTGACCGCTGCATTTCCAACCTTGCCCCACACCTGCACGCAGCAGTCAAATCATCTCCTGGCTCCCCTGCTGAGGACCTCAGGCCTCCTGTCACCCTGGAAGGGAACCTGAGCTCCTGGGCACACCCACCAGCTTGGGGAACCTCCCTCTCAATCCACTCAGCCCCGCCTTCCTGCACTCCAGCCCGCCCACTGCCTTCCTTTCTCTCCTTTACCAGAAACTTCCTTTTCTCCACCGCATCTGCAGGGGACATTTCTTGTCTTTCAGGTCTTCTCAGCATCTCCTGGGTGGTGCTCCCAACCACCCCCTCTCGCTCTGGTTACCTTTTAGCTCACCTGGCTCTCCAGGTCATCTTGTGATACCACCCGTCTCCTCCCGCTGGTAAGCTCCACCAGGACGAGCACATGTTTTCCGAGGCTCCGCTGGAGTCTTCGTGTCTGACAAATGGTCGGCCTCAATGCAATGGGCAAAATGGATGAAGTAATAATTGAAAAATAAATGAATCCATGCATTTAATCTCCGTACAAGCCCTGCAAGGGCCTTTTAAAGATGGGTGCCCGTGGCTGCCGCAGATCAACTCCACTGGGACTGGATTCTGAACCAACCCAGCTTTCCGGAGTGGTCCTCCTGCTTCCCTTCCCCAGCGCTGGGTGGTGCGAAGGGACTTTCGTAGGAGCAGGGGGGCACCCACATGTGCACGATGATGGCAGCCAGGCGGGGAGGCCCCTGGGGGTGCCACCTGGACCCCTTCTCAAAGTAGATTCCCCAAGCTTGACTCATCTTCTTCCCATGAAAGTTGAGGAACCGCCTTCAGGAAAGCTCTGCAGACTCTACCACGTCCTTGAGCAGCAGAGCGGGCCTGCTTTATCTGTGCCTGTGAGAAGCAGCCCTGCAAGAAGAGATGCTTTCTAGCTTAGCTTTCCGACTTAATAAAACCCCCCTGGGTAATCCCCGTGATGTTTCGTTAAGCTAAATCTGACTTCTTGGGGCCCATTATTTCTTTAGCTAAGATCTGGGATTTGCCTAATTTCAGCCAGAGGGCAACACCCACAAGCCCAGAGTGGAGAGTGAAGTCATCAGCTGGGAAAGGGAATGGGGAGACAGGACAGGTGAGGCAGGAGGGAGTGTGGAATCAGACAGCCCAGCTCCCATCACCTCTCTGCCGCGAGCCCTTCCGGAAAGTGCGGGCTCCTCTGACCTCGGTGTACCTCACTGGGAAATGTGGTGGCCAGGGTGTGCCCATCACTGTCACGTCCCTGGATTGCTGTGCAATTAGAAGACAGGATGGCATGAAGCAGCCACCCCTCCCTATGCTAAGTCTTTCCTACATTTTGAGACCCTGGAATTTCCTCCTAAAATGGGAACATTTATAAGCACAAATGGGATTGTTTCTTATTCACCGAAGGAGCAAGCTTGAACCTTGTTCTGCCTCATCTTAGGAGGGCAGCCTGTTGGTCCAGGGCTCAGGAAGGGGACTTAAATATTCCCTAGAGGTTAAGACTGGGAAGCAGGCACAGGAGAGGGAGGACAGGGGAGGAAGCAGCGGCTTGTATATTTTTCCCAGATTTTACTGTTTGCAAAGTGCTTTCACATTCTGTACCTTACATTAAGTCTACTATGTGCTTAAAGACACAGAGGCACAGAGGGTTTAGGTCACTTGCTCCAGGACACAGTTATCAGGAATCCAATCCAGGTCTTCTGATTCCAATTCCAGGCTGTTCCCTCCTGCTCCAAGCATGTTCCAAGACCATTTGGCATCTTAGCTGGGGATGGACTATGGGTGTAGCCAAGAGCGTGGGTTTTGACAATACAGGACTTGATTTGAGTCCTGACCCTGCTCCATTTATGACCTTGGTCCAGCCACTTCACCTCCATGAGCCTCAGCTCCCATCCGGAGAATGGGGTGATAATGGATACTCACAGGCGGGTTGTGACAATTAAATGACACAGATGTCTGAGCCTGGCACCTACTCAGCGCTCTGTATGAAGCAACTGTCTTCCAACACTGTTCTCTTCCTTGAATGACGGACGGTTTAGATCGTTCACGTTTCTCCGCTGAAACCCACCAGAGAGGTGACGACAACCATGATTTGCTCCTGAGAGGGAATCTCAGTGCTGCCCAAGTCTTATCAAAGAAGCTGTCACTATACCCCTTTCTCTTCTTCCAAGATGCAGGTGTGTAGTAGAATAACGTCTTATTACTGACTCACCTGCAGTTAACACGCTTCCATTCCCATGAGCTGTCAGATGAAGTGGTCCAGTGAGCGCTAAAAGCAGGCTGCCTGTTCCTCTCCTAGCCAGCCATGGAGAGAAAGTTATTTAACTTCATTCTCCCTGGTTGAGTCAGCTGTACATGGGGATCACGCTCTGACCCACCTCACAGGGCTTCAGCGAGGAGTAGGAAAGTTGACACACGTGTTTCACAAAACAATTCTTGTTATCCGCCCCCAAAGCAGAAGGCATTTTGCATTCCCACTGTTACTAGTGATACCATTATAACATACAGACACTAATGATAACACCTGAGGCAGAAGACGTTAATGCTCACCCCATATCTACCTGATCCTTTCTACTTACTTTGGGACCCTATACCTGTTTCTGGTCAACGGACGATGAGCAAAAGTGACTTGTGTCAGTTGCAGGTGATCACACCTCCTCCCTTTCTTCCTGCCATGGCAAGCTTGCTGTCCACGTGCTCCTGAAGGCACAGGTGCACACACAGAGACAAGTCTCACTAATAGATGTCAATGCAAAACTTTTTTTTTTTTTTTTTTTTTGCGGTACGCGGGCCTCTCACTGTTGGGGCCTCTCCCGTTGCGGAGCACAGGCTCCGGACGCGCAGGCTCAGAGGCCATGGCTCACGGGCCCAGCCGCTCCGTGGCACGTGGGATCCTCCCGGACCGGGGCACGAACCCGCGTCCCCTGCATCGGCAGGCGGACTCTCAACCACTGCGCCACCAGGGAAGCCCCCTAAATGGCTTTTAAAGATATTAAAAAGATGTAGAGCTTGACACAAAATAAGAGATAATTAAAGTAAAATAACTGAGACACCATTTTCACCTATCAGCTTTACTTAAAAATTTAAATATTTATAATACATTCTATTAATGAGATTGGATTGGATGGAAACTGGTTCATTGCTGGTGAGTGTGTAAATTGGCACAAACTTTATGAAGGGCAATTTGGCAATACTAGCAAAGTTATAAAAGCATGTACCCTTTGAACCAACAATCCCACTTCCGAGAATTCATCCAACTGAAAAACTCACTCAGTTACTATGTGACATGTATTACTGCAGCATTACTTACAGTTAAAATTTGGAAATGTACCTGATATCTACCAAGTGAAGACTAATCAAATACTCTAGTTATCCATTCGATAGAATTTATGCAATGTCAGAAAGAACAAGGACTTTTTTTAATGTTTTATAAGGAAAGAGCTTCAGGATATATTGTTACTTGAAATAAACAAGGTCTAAGGTGATATATACACTATGCTAACTTCTGCCCAGTAGAAGTGGGGTGATAAACATATATGTTCAGATATGAGAGTGTTTTCTCTAGGAAACTAGGAAAGACTTGCACAAAGGTAACAAAACTGGTTGTTACGGTGGAGGGGAGGGAACTCAATGGTTGGGACAGGAGCGGGAATAAGACATTTTCATCTGTACCTTTTTATGTTGCTTATTTTGTTAAGCTATTAAAATTTATTCCCTGTTCAAAGTTACTTAACATGAAAACATTTGCAAAATTAGCGCAAAGGCAATACAAAGAAGAAGGGGTGCAGGTGAGGGGGAGCGAAGGCTCCCATGAAGAGCTTGCTTTGGCCCCCCAGATTCTTGGCCCACAGGCGAGAAGCTGGTGGAGAGAACACAGGTATTAACACTCCCAGTTCTGCTGGAATAAGCAACCCGCACCATCCAGGCAGCCCTGAGTCAGCATCTGGCCCTGCCTCTGCATGCAGAGAAAATGACTTTCAAAGGTGAGTCCATGGAGAACGTGCTTCTGGCACAAGCGGAACTGTCTGGGACAAAACACAGGCATTTCCCAACCCCTGGAAGAACCACCCCACTGTCTGGTGAAAGCCAAGGCTGTATCCCAGAGTCAAAGCCAAATGGAGACCAAAGAGGTTGCCTGGGTAACTCTGTGAGGCCCAAGGAAAAGAGAGCTTCTGTAATGGTCTAGTTGGAGGGTCCACTCCTTTGCCCCATGGGAACACGGTGTGGCTGAATGGAAGATTCTAGCTCTGCCATTTAACAGTTCATTACACTTCTGGCAAGTCACTTAAACTCTCAGAAACTCAATTTCCTAATCTGTAAAATGGGTATCCTCTTGTCTCGCTGCAGAGTTGTTGGGGGGATCAGAAACAATGTGTATGAAATGCTTGGTCTTCTGTGCTCAGTTCTGGATAGATAACTTAACACAGGATCCATGTATCTTTCACTTCCAGCTCTGCCTGGAGAAGACCTTCACCAAGGGAAGGTCTCTGAGCTACTACCTAGCTATTACCTAGCTTCATGAGCTTTAACCAGATGATAGGAAGGGACTAACCCAGGGATGGAAAATACCCCGACATGTGTATATGGTCACACTTCTGCCCTGTGCCCAGAGCAGACATCACTAGTTGACATGAAGGGCAGACATCACTAGTTGCTATGACGAGAGAATTCTTAACGCAGTGCACTCCAGGCAGCCGTTTCTCATCCACCGCCATGCAGGAGAGGTGAAATCCATTTATCCATTCTAGACAGATCTCCAAAGTCCCATTACAATCTTGCTATCTCTGATATCTCAGATTCTATCAAAAATTAAAATATAAAATAATTTAAATATTTAATTAAAAAATTAAAAGATATTGCCACTTCCAAATTACTTAACATTTAATTCACATTAAAACATTTCTCATTGGTGTGATGTGGACCAGGCCAGGGAGCAGAGCTTTCCTGCAAGGCACTGCTGCACCTGGACATGTGTCACTTGGCCTGGGCTCTGCCCCTGTCTGGCTCACCTGTGGTCAGGAGATCACGTAGGACAAATACACATCCTTCTCCACTTGCTCTCTTGAAATAAATTTTGTGTCCTCTAGGGGCCCACTACTGTGGCCCTGGGGGGTGGGGTGGGTAAGGGAAGGAACAGAGAATATTTATTAAGTACCTACTGTTTGTCAGAAAATTGTATTTTATATCTTAGCAACATTTTGAGGTTGGTATTACCATCCCCATTGTACACGTGACAAAATTAAGGCTCAACGAGTTAACATGGCTTCTTCCCCAAGGTTCCAGGGCAGGTAAACCAAGTGAACGAATTTCCTGCCTGTTTAAATAACAGATACGAGACAGGACAAACCCTTCCAAACTAAAACTGTCTGAGCCAGACTTCTTTTTGTCCCTATAACTTAAAGTATTGGACAGTCTGGGGGCATAGAGTGGTAAAAATTTTTGATTTGAATGCATATGGTTTCATGGTTAGAGTTTGTGGTGTTCTGATTCCTGCGGTGCGGTGGAACAGTCAGCCCAGTTCCCCCTAGGCCCACCCACATTTGCAGAGAATTCTCTGAGCTGGCAAAGGCTGGAAAGTCAAGGGAGTTCCCCAGGTGCCTTTTCCGGCCTGGCAGCTCTCTGCCCCCTTTGATGGAGGCTCAGCCAAGCGTCCTGGGCCATCCCATGGTCAAGCCCAGGCTGACTCACGGTCACCTGTGACAGAAAGGAAAGCATCGTCATTATCATCATGATCTGGCTAAAGCTGATCCTGGGTCCATGCTGGGGCCTGGGCGCTCAGGGCAGGAGCTCTAGGGGAATATTCCACTGCCTGGACCTCACAGTGAGCTGTGTGCTAAGTACTTTATACGATATATCTCACTTAATCTGCGCACCAACCTTACGGGGTAGAAGTTATTACTAACCCTGAACTGAGATTCTAGAAGGTAGAGTAACTTGTACAAGGTGATCCTTTAGAAAGTACATCTAAATCTGTAGCCTTTGCTTTTGACTAATTCCTCTCTGCTAAATAGGTTTCTCTGCTAGAGACTTGAAATAGTTTTGTCTAATTTTGAGTAATAGAAAAAAAAAAAACCCAAATAACAGTAGTTTAAGCAATAGAGAAATTTAATTCTCTCTCATGTCCAAGGTGTCCAGAGGAGCTGTTCAGGGCTGGTATGGTGCCCCATGATATCAATAACCCAGGTTCCTTCTCTCATGTTCTATGCTACATCTCATTCCTAAGGTTACTTTATGGTCCACCATGGCTGCTGGAGCTCCAGCCATTGCATTTCATTCTTGCCATCGTGAAGGAGGAAGCAAATTAATTTATGCATGCTTTCTCCCTTTAAACATATTTCTTAGATTTCAACTACTTCTACTTAAAACTTAGTATTGCTCCAAACTTAGACACATACAAGAGAGATGGAAATATCATATTTATTTTGGCTGGTTTTGTGTTAAAAACTGGTGTTCTATGATGGAGAAAGATGAAGAGAACTAATAGAACCCATTCTTTCTGGAGTGGAATGGGGCAAAAACAAGCAAACAAGCTTGGTCTAGGAATTAATTTATTCACTGTTCATTCCTTCTTCAAACAAATATGCACAAATGTGAACAAAAGGCTTACTTTCTTCTCATTTGGTTTTCCATGCAGGGGATTCAGGGTGACTAAGGCAGACCCCATCCCTGCCCTTATAGGCTCAAAGTCCCGTTGGATGTCCCAGCTATGACTTTGGAGCGAGTGTTATGGCTTCAGTAAACCACATGCCTTCTCTCATCCGCAGTGGATCCTCGGCTCTAGAATTCTTGAATCCTGTAGCTCATATAAACCTCCCAGTTAGAATATTTTCTGACGTGATGTCTCTGAGATGTGGGAAAAGGTAGGACCACAAAGAACCTAGCTTCCATTTTCTCCTCTCCGGGATACCAATCATCCACTTGCAGGGTTATTGTTTGAATTGAATGGGTCCTGAGGGGAAGCACCCAGCAGGGTGCCTGGTGGAGAGCAGGGACTTTTCTTCTGTTTACATGTCTGTCTACATGTCTGTCGCTCTGCTGCAGGGGAAGAGAGATTCCCTGGCCTTGTAAGGAGGTCCTTTTGGAGCCTGAGAACTCCAGGGAACGTGGGGTACCAGGGTTTGGAGAGCTGTGGTGAGGGGGCTTGCAGGACACCAGCCATCAGTCCCTCTCACTGCCTCCTGGTGCCCCCTACTCTGGGACTCCTCCAACCTCAGGTTAGGGGACCTCTGTGGCTCTGTCATCCACAGTGGCAATTCTCTGTAAGGGGCAGTACTTGGCCCAAGTACATGGATTCTGGAGCTGCCGGCCTAGGTTCAAATCCTGACTCCACCACTGTGGCCCCCAAAATTCATGTGGTGAAGTCCTAGCCTCCAGGACTTCAACATGGGACTGTATTTGGAGACAGGGTCTCTAAAGAGGTAATTAAGTTAAAATGAGGTTATTAGGGTGGACCCTAATCCGATATAACCGTTGTCCTTAAAAGAAGAGACGTGTATATGTATGGCTGAGTCCCTTTGCTGTGCACTTGAAACTGTCAAAACATTGTTTATTGGCTACATTTCAATGCAAAATAAAAAAATAAAAATGAATAAGATAAAAAAAAAAAAAGAAGAGGAGATTAGGACAAGAAGATACACAAATGGAAGACCACGTGAGGACACAGGGAGAAGACAGCCATCTCTAAGCCAAGGAGAGAAGACTTAAGAAATCAATCCCGCCACACCTTGATCTTGGACTTTCAACCTCCAGGACTGAGAAAATACACTTCTGCCGCTTAGGTGGCCCAGTCTGTGTTCCTTTGCCATGGCAGCCCTAGCAAACTGACACAAGCTGTGTGACATCTTTTCACATAAGTTCTGTGTCCATTTCCCTCATTTATAAAATTGGGGTTACAATAGGATCTCCCTCATAAGAATGTTTTGAGGCTTTAAACACAGAATATATTTAGAACAGGGCCTCAGTAAGTAAATGAATAATTATGACGAAGAATACCTGTCCCCCTGCCCCACCAGATTTCAAGGGCAGAGATTCCCAACCTATTTCCCAATGTCTAGCACTCAGTGGAATATAAAACACTCTGCTCCTAGAAGGGAATAGTGTTGGACAAATGGGTGAATGAATGAATGCCCTTTCAAATGCTTCCTGGAAGAAGGCAGGACTAAAATTGTTTTCAGTTGTTCTCTCTCTAATATCTAGATGGAAATGCTTAAAAACAAAGTCAGTGCCCAAGTGTCAAAATGGGGGATTTCTGTATTTGGGGGAAAGGAGAGGCAGTGACACTCAGTCAGCGCTGCCCAGCAGGTGACCTTTACCAGACATACCTGGGCCTGGGCCAGAGGCTTACCTGCATCTTGTGAGGCTGACGCAGCGTGCATGGGGGATGTGGCCGACGAGCAGGACATGACCAAGCACGCAAACAGGGTGAGGGTGTCAGAGAAACAGGCGAGACACCCTTCCAGCCGGGCTGCCTGTTAGCATAGCGGCCGGCACCTGCCCTGGGCAGACACAAGGGCCTGTCCACTCCAAATTCCCCGCCTACATCCATCTTTCTCCTTTTTTGCATATTGAGTTTCGACGCCACACCCCCCCACCGGCCCTCCCCATTTTCTGGTCACTGATCTCTCTGCCCTTTTACCTGTAATCCCAAAGCCAGTTCTGTGAACCTAAGAAAGCAATGGGGAAATCTTGGATCCCTACAGAGAGCAATTCTGGCCCTTAAATACCTATGATTCTGCCCGGAGTTGGAGGCTGTAGTTGGCAGAAATTTCCTGGAGATAATAAGGTTTAGATATAATTACGTCAGACATTAAAGCCAGCCACCCCAAGCCAGCCTGCCATCCGGCAACGTATGCATCCTTCCATCAACGTTTATTAAGCGTCTTCTCTGTGCCAGCCAGGTTCTGGATGCTGGGGACACACTGGTCACCAGGAGAGTTTTCTCAAAGAGCTAGCCCCACAAAAGAAGAGACAGCCCTGCAAACAAAACATTCAGGCTTCATTGCAATGTTGCCATCACAAAAAACCTCCTTTAGGGGCGCCATGGGGGGGAAATGGCAATGGCGACCTTCCAGATGGCATCCTGGAAGGTCTGAGGAGGTGGAACCCACAGATGTGTCTCAGAGAACAAAATGACCACAAATACCTTCGCAGGCCAGGTAGACACTGTTTGTATGAACACTTCCTCCGAGTAAATTTTAATTGTCTCCCATGCTTCTTCTAAGCCTCTTCTTCCATGTTGATAGTTGGAAATTATTAAAACTGTCCCTGGGAAGGGCGGAGGTCTTCACCTGCTGTCAGGCAGAGTAGAGAAAGTTGTTTCCCAGGGAATTGTCCAGATCAGCGGCGCCCAGTAGAACTTCCTGTTATGATGGAAGTACTTGCTGTCTGGTGCAGTAGCCACTGGGTCACGTGGGGCTATCATAAGCCCTTGAAATGTAGCTAATCTTTCACTTCATTTCATTGGAATTAATTTAAAAATAACCACACGTGGCTACTGGCTATTATATTAGAAAACGCAGGGCTGGGCATCAAGGAAGCTGCCTCATTAGACCTGCGTCCACCCTGTTTCCTAAGGCAGGCTCTCTCCAGGAGCGCTTCATGCCCTGGTGCTCTGTGTCCTGCGGGGATGCAGGCACCCTGCTGCAGGTGTGGTGTTGACACCTCTGGCCACACACTCAGGCGCACAGGAAACGTCCATTTCCTTATTTTCTTTAAGTCAGATAAAACCTGACTGGCAGTTCCCTTTTTGCCAGCTCTGGGGCAAGTTCAGTCTCAGTCCTGAGCGGGCACCCAGCTCTCCCACACCGGTGTCACAGCAAGGTTCCAGGGCCGGGTTACGGAACAGCCAAACACTGGGTAACCCAAGCTTCCTTCCGGGCAGGGGATGCCTCCTGGGCAGCAGGACCCTCTGGAGAGGGTGGGCTGAGGATACTGCCGCCCCTCCCCCTCCTTAAGACATGGGGTCAAAGGTCCCGGCTGCTAATAGAACCCTAGACTCTGCCCGCACCCCAGACAGAGAGATCTTCCCCCTCTACCTTCTAGCTTCTCTCCTTCCCTTCTGGTATTCTTGGCCAGAATCAAAATTTTACTTGCTTCAGCCTTTACCAAAACAAAACCCAGCAGGGACTGTGTCTTGCTTTGAGCCCAGTAAGCCCAACTCTGGGTCAAGAAAGCTCAAAATGGGGGCTTCCCTGGTGGCGCAGTGGTTGGGAGTCCGCCTGCCGATGCAGGTGGACGCGGGTTCGTGCCCCGGTCTGGGAAGATCCCACGTGCCGCGGAGCGGCTGGGCCCGTGAGCCATGGCCACTGAGCCTGCGCGTCCAGAGCCTGTCCTCCGCAACGGGAGAGGTCACAGTAGTGAGAGGCCCGCGTACAGCAAAAAAAAAAAAAAAAAAGGCTCAAAATGGCCAGGTTTTTTTCCCTAGAACCCTACTGAAAAAACTTTAAAAGAACCCCACTGTTTAATATTGCAATTAATTACACTTCTTCATAAAACTGTGATGCCCCACAAGGAGAAGAAAGCGAGAGGCCAGGAAAAGACATTCACAGCACAGGGAACAGCACAGGGAACAGCACATGCCAAGGGACAGAGGCCGTTAAGCTCCGCGGCAACCAGACTCCAGTGGGGCAGCCTCAGGGCAGTTCATCTGAATGGTGGCAGCTCACTGAATGTCTGCCATGTGATTATTCCCACCAGTCCTCGCGACTTAGATGTCGTCGTGCCCATTTCAAAGATGAGGAAACTGAGGTTCCAAGAGGTCAGACGATTTAGCCAAGGTTTCCCAGGATCTAAACCCAGGTCTCATGGACTAGAAGCTTCAGTTCCTGCAGCCAGCCTGGGAACAGATGATGTAGGTGAGGAACAAGGAGGAAGGTGAGACAGCAGCTTGCCTTGGAAATGCGGTGTCCCAGTGGTGAGAGGCCCAGCCTACAGCCAGGGGGCGTGTCAAGGGAGACGGCCTAAAATCTGAATCACCCAGGTGATGCCAGAAACCGCTGGCCCGTCGGTGAGTGTGTCCACCTTCCCCAGCTTCTATTAATAATCAGCCACAGGAAGCCAGCCACGGTTATGCACTTAATGATTAAACACATTGTCACCCCTTCCCAGAGTGCAGCCCTACTGCCCTGGAGCAGGCAGGAGTGACATCACTGGCAAAACCCTCCCTCCCTTTGAGAAGAGGTGGTGTTGGCTGGAATTGTGGGAAGACTGGATTCAGAGTCACAGGGCTGGGGGCCTGGGGCCCGATGTACTCTCTCTGATTGTCAGGTCCTCCACCTACAGAGAGAAAGTGTTGGCTGCAAGCATCTCCCCACCAACATTACATACAAGAGTGTTTGTAGAGCCTGTTGCATTTAGAAGGCACTTGGTGGTTTAGGGGAAAGAATGTGGGTTTGGGGACCCTCCAGACACAGTGGTTAGGGACAAATTTGGGAGCCAGACCACCTGGGTTTGAATCCCAGCTCTACTATGTACTAGCTGGGCCGTCTTCGGCAAATTACTTAATTTTCTCTGCCTTGGTGTTTCCATTTATGAAGTAGAGATGACAGAAATGGTACCCTAAGTCTTAGAGATGTGGCGAAGATTATGATTACCACATGCAAATGATTTATAACAGTCCCCAGTACCTTGTGCTTAATAGGTATCAGCTATTCACCTTAGCCATGAATCCTTGGCCCAGGATTTTATCTGTTTGAGGCTCAGCTTCCCCATCTGCAAAATGGAGACAACCCCAACTTTGAGGTTAGACTGCTAATTGTAGGAAATGACGTGTGTAAAGACCCTGGTTTAGAATTGACATTTAGTCACTGAAAGCCCCTTCCCCTCATTGTTTTCCTTCTAAGAATCATCAGGTTAGACATTCTGAGTTTCCATCAGGGCTTTCCTTCTAAGAATCATCAGGTTAGACATTCTGAGTTTCCATCAGGGAGAGCCTTCTGGACAGGTATGAAGCAGTCTCTCCATCAGTCTGGATGTGGCACCAAGCAGCAATGGTACCACGGCAGGAGAAGAGTGACGTTCTCCAAGAAAATTCCCAGATTGAGACATAATATTTCCCAGATGCCATTTAATAGTGATGGTCATTCCATATACTGGAAAGAGTTGCTGGTGGTGCCAGGCCCTCCAGAGACAGCAGGTTCTTGGGAATCAGCCACACTGGTTAGTCTTCCTAGCTGTGTGTCCTTGGGCAAGTCACCTGCCCTCTCTGAGCCTCAGTTTCCTCGAGTGTAAAATGGGGATTATAATACTTGCTTTGCAGGTTGCTGTAAAAACTAGAAATAAAATGCGTAATGTCTAATGCAGTACCTGGTGTATAATAGGTGTTCAATAAGTAGTCTCTAAAAAAAAAAAAAATAGAGTTCAAATTCTTTTCCACTTTGATTGTTCTCTCCTCTTGTCTGCCCAGGATCATGAGGCTTAGAGAGGCGGGTGGCAGCCCTGTTCCCAAAGCTCTTTGTTAGAGCCAAGGACTTTGTCTAAAGTAATCATACAGAGTTTGGCTTCAAGCCTGGGAGCTGAAAACTGGCTCCGGACGTGGGGTAAGAGAGAGGAGGGGTGAGATGGGATTTTTATTTCTTAGGGATGAACACAGAGATGGGACAAACTCTTGAGATGACATGTCTTAATAATAGGACCTCTCACTTCTAATCCTGGGAGGCCAAGTATAAATACATAAAATAAATGACATCATTCTGCCTCGTCAGCAAACAAAGGTGTGCAAATGCGTTGAGAAAATGAGGTGCCAGCTTTCACGTATCAGATGGGCAAACAGTCCCAGGGGTGGAGATGTGCCCACGCACACCTGCTGGGACCCCACCTCACACTGCCTATCGGAAGGTGGTTTGCAACACTGTATCAAAAGCCTTGAAAAAAAATATATAAAATACATATTTTATATATATTATAATTATTTATATAAAATATAAACATATATTATTATAATTATATACATACACACATACACACATATATATATATATGTATATATATATCTGTTGGCCCAGAGATTTTGCTCTATAGCTTTATACAATGATGGGTTTGGGGAAGCATACACAGGGATAGTCATCCCAGCAGAAAACTGGAAACACCCAAAATATCCATCAATCTGGGACATGTTTAATGAAGTGTGGTCCATCCATGTAATGGAATAAATACTATGTGTCACTAGGGAGGATCTTATAGCCTCGTGGATGGCGGTGGTGGTAGTGGGGAAACCATCCAGGGGGTGGCCATGGTCCCTGTCTTACGCCAGGCGGCTGTCATTTTCATGGGCGTTCACTTTATAATTATTCTAGTCTACTGTACACTTACATTTGATGCATTTTCTGTTTTATGATGTTGCATTTTATAAGAAGAAAGTAAAAAATGTACGGACCGATTTTTTTAAAATGCAAAGGTGTCTATCATGTATGGCTTTGTAAAAAAAAAAAAGCAGGTTATAAACGTATATGTATCTTTATATATAAAGCATATAAAAATATAGTATGATAGCATTTTTAAATGCTGTCATCAAAATATCTATTTGCAATTAAATGTTATCATACGATTGTAAATATACATTTACCCACACATACCCATAGGAAAATATCTGGAAGGACAAAAGCACTAAAATATTCAGAGAGATTATTTCTGGGGGGTGGCTTGTTTACTGAATTTTCTGTACTTTCTTTTCGGTTGTATGTATATATATGTATTTAGCGCTCCTCTGAATTTTCTAATAGTTCTACAGGGGGCGTTAGTTTCTGAAACGTTTTTTTGTTTCTTATTATGGAGTAACACCCATTCTATAGCATTCCCTGGTTCATAACAGGCTCAGGATTAAGCCATGGTCCACTGCCGCTGGCGTTCACATGCCGAAGGTTAAGTCAGCATCTGCCTGGACAAACATGCATTTGAACTTGATATAAACAAGGGCTTGTTTGTCTGTTGTGGGTGCACTGGGCCACTCAGGCTCCATTCCCCGCCCCCGCCCCGACATGGCTCTGGGGGCTCTGTCCCCTGCTTCCCTGGAAGGCTGGGGGACTGTGGCAGCCACTTTTTCTCCTTTCCGTACACTCCCCGGCTGGCTTCCTCTTGGAGACAAACTGCTCAGGTCACCAGCTCCCTGTCCAGCAACCATGCAGACTGCGGGTCACCAGGGCCACCTTCCCAGGCCTAGGCCAAGAGTTGGATTGCTTTGTGCTATCAGCCCAGTCTGGGACTCAACTTCCTCATCTGTGAAATGGGGCTAAAAGTGCCCACACTGCCCACAGAACAAGTGGCACTTCCCTCTGATAAGTCTGTGCTCTGCACTTGCAGAAAGAATACTAGGTACAAACCTGTCCACCTGCTCAGGTGAACCTGGTTGGGTTTTTAAAAATCAATTAATTAATTAATTATTTTTGGCTGTGTTGGGTCTTTGTTGCTGTGCACGGGCTTTCTCTAGTTGCGGCGAGCGGGGGCTACTCTTTGTTGAGGTGCACGGGCTTCTCATTGCGGTGGCTTCTCTTGCTGGGGAGCATGGGCTCTAGGCGCGCGGGCTTCAGTAGCTGTGTTTCCACAGGCTCAGTAGTTGTGGCTCGTGGGCTCTAGAGCGCAGGCTCAGTAGTTGTGGTGCACGGGCTTCGTTGCTCCGCAGCATGTGGGATCTTCCTGGACCAGGGCTCGAACCCGTGTCCCCTGCATTGGCAGGCGGATTCTTAACCACTGCGCCACCAGGGAAGCCCCAAACCTGGTTGGGTTTTAAGTAGACTTGTTTGTCTTCCCGCCACATCCCTCTGTTCTTCTCTTAGGAACAGGGCAGCTATGCCTCGTCTGCCTTGTACCTTGAAAATGACCTAACTTCTGCTCCAGCCCGCTCTGCCCTGTCCATGCCCACGTCTGTCGTCTGGCTCCTTGCAGCTTGCAGGGGGCATGTTTGCACCTTGTTTCTCCAGGTGCACTGCACAGCCTCCTCCTCTTGCACGTGATCCTGATGGTGGCCAAGGGCACATGTTGCTTGAATGCTTGGGTAGGGTGAAAATTTCAGTCTCTGTCCAGAAAGAGGGAGCCACAGGCCCCTGCAGAATCAGGGCTGCGCTGAGCTGTGCTTTTGGACGCTCCCAGCAAGCGGTGAAGCTAAGAATCATTCAGGTTTAACTTCAGAAAGCATTGTGAGGGGGGAAGAAGGCAGTTAACTCCCTTTCCTAATTGTAATAACACTGGGCCTGGCAGGATAATTTATTGACCAAGATGGAATTTGCCGCTAGGTCCAGGAAAGGGGTGGTGGTGGCTGAGGTTTAACACCAGGAATGCAAAGTCATGTGATACTCCTTCTCTAATCTGGCTGGGAAGTAAAATTCATGGTTGCTACCCAAAAAGTCCTTTCGCATTTCTTGACCTGGTCCCAGGTGATGGTGGGTGGGGAGTTGTCAGCCAGGAGCCCCCAGGGACACCTATCAGACTCTGGTCTAACTTCCTACCAACTAAGACAATCTAAAGTTTTGCCCAGAACATCAGCGAGCACCTGCAGAGATAAGGTAAATGCAGACTCGGAGGCAAAAAGAGCAGATTAAAGTTTAGGAAATGCCAAAGAACCATCCTATCTCCTAAAGCTGGAGGATTAGTGCTTGTGTTACAGTACTCAGGTTCAGTGCTCGTGGCTCAAGAATCCAAAACTTAGAGATAAGTGTTGAGTAAAAGAAAAGATTGCTTTATTGAGGAAGCCTGCAATTCTGGGGAGAAGGTGGACTCATGTCCCCCTAAAACCAACTCCCCGCTTCCCAGGTTTTGCTCAGAGATTATGCAGGGAAAAGAGTAAAAGGGCTACATGCTAAGGAGAGGTTGTAGGGTATGTGATCAGCTCGAGGACACTCTTCTGATGGGTTGGTGGGGAGGTAAGTGGGAGTCGGCATCACCAACCTTCTGGTTCCACCCGGTCTGGGGTCTACATGCTTGTAGGCAGCACACAGTTAACTTCTCCCACCTGGCGGGGGTTTCAGTATCTGCAAAACAGCTCAAAGGATATGGCTCAGAATATTATCTATAGCCCTTGAGGAGGAACTAAAAGTCCTTGACTTTGTTTAATGGGTAAACTATTACTATTGGGTCTTGTTTGATTGCTTTCCTTGGCTTTTTCTTGTTTCTCTGATTAAATTTATTCTTTGGCCAAAGTTTTCCTACAGACAAGAGGCAGGTGGAGGACATGGGTGGCGGGTGTCTGTCCTGGGAAGGCCCCACAGTATCCTGCTTGGTTACAGTAGTTTTAAGTCGACTGTCCGTACGTTAAGTTCACATCTTCTTCCTCCTTTCCTCCTTCCTTCTGTTCAATTAGCAAATATTATTTCAGTTTTGCCTGCCCTGTGCAAAGTAGTGTGGTCCCAAGACAGAGAAGCTGCTGCTCCTTTTTGCAGGGAGCTCTGCCTACAGAGGTACAAGCAAAGCAGAGAGGATGAAGGAGCTAGAACGGCTGGGCCGGGCAGGCAGGCAGGTTAGGCTGGAAAGTGCAGTTGCGGGTGGTGGTGGAGACAGGAGGTCAAGCCAGGAAGGCGGGTGGAGAGTGAAGGGTCAGCAACTTCAGGATGAGCAGCTGCCCAACATACATTCAGGCTCCTCAAAGCTCCCATGACCTCTCAGAGAAAATAGGGGAAGTTTCCCAGGGTTCTGTCCTCCTCAGAGTTTAGGAGTTCTCTAAAGAACTGACCTAAACTGTTTAGTTTAGGTCAGCCTTCTGATTAACTGACAGCCTTCTGATTTACTCTAGAAAGGACCCATCCGAGAACAAAGCCAACATGGAGTAAAACTGATCTGGGAGATACTGAGTGCTAGAGAGACAGAGATCTGGTGACACCAGGCCCTGGATCCAGCCATGCCTGAAGCTAGCCCTCCTCCGGCTATTACTGCTACATGAGCCCCTAAGTATGTCCCCCTTTTATTGCTTAAGCCATTTGAAATTATGTTTATGCCACCTGCACACTAATGAGTTCTAACTAATGACAAGAAAGGAAAACGCACAATGCTCTGGGGGCGGAAGGTGGTAAGAGCATGTGTATCCGTGCCTAGTCTAATGGCTGCCTGCTTCAGATACCCCTTTTTCAGGAGGGTTTTTCTAAAACCTTGAGAGTAGGTGAGATCTCGGGTCATATAGTCTTCTAAGTCTCTGTGTTCTTAACAACACGTGTAACAATTCCAATTATAGAATCATGCCGTTTTCATCTCTTTAGAGCACTTCACATTGTACCTGATGGATTTTAAATGCTAGACCAACTACGTATTGAATTTTTTAAAAAAGTGAATCTAGTTGGAGAAGAACAAGAGAGGCTTACTGGAGGAGCTGACATTTGCCGTAGCCTTGGAAGATGGTGACCCAGTCATGATGGGCTGTGTTGGGCTGCAGTGACAAACACCCTCAGAATGCTAGTGGCACGTGGCAACAGGGTTTATTTCTTCTCCTTGTCACACGTCCACTTTGGTCAGCTGGGGACTCTGCTCTGAGTTTCCTCCTTCCAGGGCCCAGGGGGTGGAGTTTCTACCATCTGGAGTCGTCAGTGTGGCTGGGCTAAGAATGATCAGGACAGGAGGTGAATTATAGGCTGGCTGTTGAAGTCCCCATCTGGAAGGGACACAAATCACTTCCACTCCCCGTTCACTGACAGTGAAAATCACACCCATGTGCCTCCTTTCAGGGACGGTGGAAGAGCTGAAATGGGGGTGACCAATCTGGTGGCATCTCAGCTCTCAGCATCTCCCACACCAGCTTTGTTCTCAGGCAGGTCCTTTCTAGATTAAATCAGTGTTTTCCCCAGATGAGTGACAACTCCAGAGAAGGGGATGTAGGAGGGCTTTCTAGAAGGAGAAAACATCTTGGCCAAAGCTTCAGAGGTGAAGACGTGAGGGTCTACTCAAGGGAAAGCGGTGAGTAACCCAGTGACTGAAGGACGGAGAGAAAAATGCGGACATGTCAAGGGACATCTCTGTTGACACACGGGGGAGGGGTGGTGAACTTGGCAGGCAGCGAGAGCAATAGAAGGTTTAATTAGGCAGGACCTATGATTTAGGTTATTCAAGATGCCAGCCAAGCATGGGATGAAGGGAATGGAGAGGGTAGATGACAGAAGTGGGGCGGCTGGTGGGGAGCTGGTCAAGAACCACTGTGGGATCATATCCCAGAGTAGCTTCATCAGGGCTGCCCCAAGCCGGCAGGTAAGTAGGTCTCTCTGCAAATATTTGTTAAATACATATTAACTATGTTCTGGGTTGAATCCTGTCACCACTGCCCCCCTCCCCGCAACAAATTCATTTTCACCCCTCAGACTGTGACCTCATTTGGAAATACGGTCTTTGCAGAGGTAATCAGTTAGGTTCAGATGAGGTCATATTGCATTAGGGTGGGCCCTTCAGCCAATATGACTGGTGTCCTCATAAGAAGAGGAGAGATACAGAGACAGAGACACAAGGGAAGAAGGTCATGGTGATGACAGAGGCAGAGATCAGAGAGATGCAGCTACGGGCCAGGGAACACCAAAGATTGCCTGCAAGCACCGGGAGCTGGAAGAGGCAGGGAAGGATTCTACCCTGGAGGCTGCAGAGGGAGCAAGGGCCCTGCTGGCGCTGTGACTTTGGACCTCTGGTTTCCAAAACTGTGAAACAATACATTTCTCTTATTTTGAGCCGCCCAGTTTGTGGTAGTTTGTTACAGCATCCCTGACAAACTATTACAAACCAGGAGCAAAGAGACCCTGATTTTTATGGGCCAAAAATTGGATACCTCTTCATTTCTGTTCAAAGTAACAGATTCATTACAGACCCTGAACATGTGCTAACACCTACCCTCCTCTGGAATTGTTTTGCTTTTGTGGATTTTCCCCATTGCTCACAACTGGACATTATATGTCAAGGATGCTCTCAGAGGACTGGGAGAATGTACATAGGTCCACAGAGAGAGATCCTTCCACTTGGGCTCCTGAAGCAAGTAGAGAGATCCCTTCCCCTCCCAACAAAGTTTCCAAGCAAGGCTGCATAAAGTAAGGACAGTTCAGGAATAAACGTTTGCATTCACTCACTTATTCGACCAATATTTACTGGACTTCTGTATGAATCAGGTACTTTGCAAGATGTCAGGAGAGGTGGGAAGAGATGATGATGGTGATGATGATGGTGGTGACTAACATTCTCTCAAGGGCTTTCTACGTGCCAGGCACCGTTCTAGGACTTTTCACAGGTCCTTTACATGTAGTAACTCATATTTCTTAGGACAACCCTAGAAGTTAACTCTGTCATTATGAGTACATCTTCTCCAGGAGGAGGCTGAGGCAGGAAATTATAGAACTTGCCCAGGGGTAGAAAGCTGGTGAGTGGCAGAGAGGAGATACAGATGATCTGCAAAGAGATGAAAGTAATTGGCTTCCGAGGAGGAGCGGAAAGTAAGAAAGTTGGGGGGTGGGGTGTGGAGGTCGAGAAGGCTATTGTTTTTCCTAACAAGCTTTGTAGAATTATTAAGCCAGGACTGACCCATGAGCAGCTTGATTAATTAACACTGAAAAGTTAAAGGAAGGGGAGGTTGTTAGAATGGGTCAGTGACTGCAGTGAATGTGTACTTGTTGATTAGAACAACCCACAAGAGAGGGAGACATGGATTCTGGAGAAGCTCGAAGATGGGGGGCGGAGCCCACTACTAGAGTTGGGGATGCTGGGTTTTCAGAGACACTTTCTCATCTTAACGGGAGGGGAAAATAGGAACTGCAGCAGTGGGCTCATAAAATGTGGTCATTAGGTCTGATGGCTCCTCTTGCCCCGAGGAGACTCAGAGAGAGGCAGGGTAACTGCCCAAGGTACCACAGCTCCTGGGTGTTGAAATCAGGCATTCTGCCCCTGAACTCCAGCTTTCTCTTGGGTCTCTCTCAAGCCTGAGTACCCATGAACTCCAAGAAAGAAGGCTGGGAAGAATGATGCCTATGGTCATTTTAGTTAGAACAGCCTATGGAAAAAAAATTGGTGTTGCTAACTAGAAATTTCCAGGGACATTAGTCCAGAAAATCCAGTCTCATTCTGTGATGGCTTTGCAGCACACGTGCATTTACTAAGCAAACCTAATTCTACTGCTGACCAGTGAGAAAGAGAAATAATTTAAACAGTTCAGTACAATTGCACCCACGTTTGGCTCCGAGAGCTTCTGCTGTCTCAGCTGGCCTGGGTTGGGGGATGCGGAGGTGCAGGAAGCTCTCAGTTCCCTGGGGCTGCTCCACGGGATGAGCATTTTCTACCCGTGTGTGCGCAGCCGGGGCTGCCCCCAAGTCAGTCCTTCCTACAGCGAAACGCAAGAAAACCGCTTCATCTGGTACTCGGTGCATCGCAGAAACAACAAGGCACTGCAGCACTGAAGGAAAACGTGGCTGTGTTGGACCCATGAGAGGGAGTCTGGGACCCAAATGACACCTTCATCAGAACTTTTCCAAGCTGATGTGGACTCTGCAACGATCTCCTCTCACCCTGGTTGAAGAACGCCACCCCTCTCAGAACATTCTCCTCCCGGGTAGAATTCTTCTTCTCTCCTCTCTTTGCCTCTGGTGCCTTGTCTCCTCTGTCCTCTCACTTGTTCTCTGCTCGTTGTGTTCCACAAGGCTGGGGCTCCTAAGCACAAGCCTAGCCTCCCATTGGGCAAATCTGGCTACAGGTCTGGGTTCCTCTGTGTGCCCCACCCCCAAGTCTTCCTCAAAGGTTCCGCTTGTTAATGAAGGAGTAGGCAGCCTACTCCACTTTCGAACTGGACCGTCTATATTTTTGCCAGGTAATAAACCATAGGGGCTCAAGAAATGTGTGTTCAAAGTCAAAATGGGGGAGGTAAGGGAAAATGGATGTATATGAACGGGGTAAAAGAAAGCTGGCCTGCAGACTGCTAGACCGGGGAGGGTGTTCCTACAACAGGGTGGATCTGGAAAAGGCAAACTTTTTGTTCATTACCATGTCCCCGGAGTCTAGAACAGAGCCTGGACAGAAAAGGTGCTCAATCCAGTTACCCAGTGAATGAGCTCGGCTTAACCTTCTCCTTGTGCAGATGGAGAAAATGAGCTTTGGGGCTCCTGTGCTATGAACCCCAGGGAAAGGACCTTGCCTTTTCACTCCTTTTCCCAGAAGCTGGGCACAGGACCTGGCTCACAGCAGTTGCTCAATAAATATTTGTGGAATGACAGAATAGGTAAATATCAGAGCCCATGCAGGCAAATGGGACACACAGAGGAGAGGCAGGCCACTGCCTTGAGCAAAGCCTGGGCTGGTGGTAGGAAGAGGTTTGCCACCGGCTGGCAGACGGAGGGGGAGGGGCGCAGGTCCCTGCAAACACAAGTCTGGGCAAGGGGCCTGGGGACAACGACAGGGTCTTTTCTTCACCCATAAAATGATGCTCTCGCAGTGCAGTGATTCTCACCGGGGCTGCACATTAGAACCATCTGGGAAGCTCTTAAAAGACGTCTGCTCTGCCATCCTTGAGATTCTAATCCAACTGTCCTGGGGTGGAGCCTTGGCACGTACCTTATAAAAAAGAGTTCGGCCAGGCATTCTGACCTACAGAGCGGCTTAAGAACACGGAGTCAAAAACCAGACAGCAGACAAGGCAGCTAAGCGTGGAAAGGGTGCTCAGTACAAGTTCTGGGATCCAGTAGAGGAAAGAGTGAGAATCTTCCCTTCCAGTCAGGGTCCTGGGGGCGGGGAGAAGGACGCCAGGGCGGGAAAGGGCGGGTGGGCTCAGAACTCTGGAGGCGGATAGGAAGCGGTGTGGGGGGTGGGGGCGGGCCGGTGTCCAGGCTGTAGGATGGGCTGAGCAAGCCGGACGTGATTAAATGGGAGCGTGCATTTCAGCGGAGAGCTGATGCAACAAGGCAGGGGCATGGGGTGAGAGTCGCAGGGAGCGGGTCTCCGGGAAGCAAAGGAGGCAGCTAAATGGGGCTCGGGAGCTAAAACCTGGAGGAAGTGGGGAGTCGCCCGTAAGGGATGTCAGGGCGTGGCGCGACGGGACTCGGAAGAAGAAACTCTGAGATGGAGATGGTCACACAGAGACACACGGAAGTCCCCATGCACACGCACGAGCGCGCACAGGCACACGCACCCGCGCACAAACGCATCCCCGGTGCACACACGCCTGCTGCACACGCCGAGGCCCCGGCCTTCCGGGCGAAGGAAGGGACAGCAGAGAGAGCCTAACGGCCGCCGGGACCGGAGGCCCCTCCCCGCCGCGCCCCTACTCGGGCTTGCGCAACAGGCGGCGGCTCCGGCGGGCGCCCGCCGCGCGCTGCCCCAGCACGGCCAGTGGCGCCCAAGGGAGCGGGAGGAGCGCCCGCGAGGAGGGAGCGGCGAGGGGTGTGTCCCCGCTGCGAGCCGGACCCAGGAGGGCGGGGGCGGGGCGAGGCACGGGGGGCGGGGCCACAGCGCCTATAAAGTCACCCTCCTCCGGGGCATAAACCAACCTCCCCTGGCTCCCAGCTCCGGCTCGGCAGCGCACGCCTCTCTTCGCCGCTCTCCTCGCTCCCTCTGGGCGGCGCCAGCCTAGCTCCGGCTCTTTTTGCTTTTCTCTCTCAACCTCAGGTAAGCCTGACGCCCTCTTCCCGCCGGGCGGGGAGGGATTGGTCGCCCGTGGGTGCTGCTGCAGCTCCTGGACCGCCCTTTGTGGCCCCGCGGAGCTGCAAGTGCTCGGCTTCCCCGTGGCGCGAGGGCGAGAGCGAGCAGGGGATTTGGGGGCGCGGGCACTGCCGGAGTGAGGGGTTTCGATTCGGCTACAAGAGGAAAATAAGGTCCCCGTTCACCTTTCCCCTAGCTGAGGAAGTGGGATCCTGGGGGTCGGGGTCGGGGGTGGAGAGGCTCGGGGCACACCTTGACCGCGCTCCCGGGGCCCTCCCAGATCACAGCTGGCGCCGCGGGCCGGGGGGCGAGCTGGAGCTGGGAGCAGGGGGAGGGACCAAGAGTGCGTGTGTCGGGGGCGGGGTGGCGTTTGTCCCTGCAGTGGGGTGTCTAGTGAAGGAGGGGTTGAGTGCGCGTGTGTAGAAAGGCGGTGGGTAGGGGTGAGCGGCGATGGGGATGAGGCGGGAGAAAGGGGCGTGGGTGTGCCTGCTTCCCAGACTGTGCCCAGAGTCAGGGTGCGTCCGAGGGGCGGGGGCCCATTCAGCCTGGAAGCAGGGGTGGGGCGCGCTTGTGTGTGTGTGTGTGTGTGTGGTGGGGTGGGTATGAGGTGTGTCACAGCTAGTGTGACACGCGCGGGAGCGAGGGTGGCAGGGTGCGGCCCCCGAGGTGGCCCGGGGTGGGCACTGTGGCGTCGCGGAAGAGGTGGCCTGGGCCGGAGGGGGCTTCGAGTGGCGTCATTTTCGCCTCCGCCCTCCCTCCCCCGCTTCGCCTCTCTCCCCTGCCTCCCGGGCCCGCCTCTCCTGCCCTGCAGGAGGAGAGCCGCTGGAGTTGCTCGGACGTTCCTGGGCCATCCGCCGCGGTCTCTGGTTCAGCCGTGGGCAGGGCGTGTGGTGCAAAGCGGTGCGCTCCGGGGCAAACGCGCGGTCACCGCTTGGGTCACGTTAGTGGCTGACGCTGGGATTTAGTGGCTCTTTTCCTTACCCCTCCCCCCCCACCCCCCACCCCAGCCCACCAGTCCCACTCGGCCGTCTGTCGCCTCTGCTGTCAGACGTCCCTGTGGGTCTGGGGCAGCACCGATTTGTGGCTTGGAAGGGGGAGGTGCCTGGCGGCTGGTGGGGGAGGGAAATCTGGTGGCGGAGGGCCCGGTTGTCTTGTGCCCGAGACCAACTCTTCTTCGCAGATGTCCTGGGCGCTTCAGTTTGAAGTTTGTTTGGTTCCTTTGAGTTACTGGGAAAGATTAAAGATTCGAAGAGAGTTCAGCCAGTGGCCACGCAGGAGGGCTTTAGCCTCCTTCTAATGGCCATTAGCCATACTTCACCTTCTCCTAAAGAACAAAATATCTAAACACAAACCGTGTTCTTGCTATGAAAAATGCAGTGTCAAGGCAAACCTTCCAGCACAGCCTCCTCTATAGAAATTCTGGAGTCGTTACTGAGTTTCACAAACGTGAACTGAAATAAGCAAGGTACAGAGAGTGCCGGCCCCGGCACCTGCCTTCAAGGGGCTCACCAAGTGGGGGAGGAATGCAGGTGCGGGTGCAGCCCCCAGCCCTCTGTGGTGGTAACTGCTGGAACGGAGCGGCACAGGGTGGGAGTCAGGGGAGGAGGGGAGGTAGAGGCGGTCCGGAAGTGCTGGGAAACCTCCAAAGGGACAGTGCTCTGGTGTAAGGATCGAAGCCTGGGATGTCCCTTCTTAGCTTTGTGGGACCTTGTCTCCCATTAGAGAGTGAGAAGGAAGGTGTTGCCTGCCTCGCCCCATCACTTGGCACCTGGCCCAGGGCCAGGTCCTTGGGCAGGGATCAAATACAGACGCTGAATGAATTGAATGGCTCCTTCTCTTCTGCCCCACTCCCCGATGATCCCGCAGGTAGCCAGCATGCCAAGGAGGCAGTAGACCTTTTGGCGGTAGCATGTGCCTGGGCTTTCCAAGGAGACCTTGGAGCATCTCTTGGGGTCTCCTCTCCTGAGAATCAAATCCAGGATTACTATCCATTGGTTTGATAATTTGGACTGGAATTAAAAACTCACACAACTTTCTGGTCCAACTTCTACCCATTTTACAGATGGAAACGGAGACAGGGAACGACTTACCAAGGATGAGCCGAAACTGGGAATCGGCTCTCCAAGACCCTTTCCAGGGGTCTCCTGGCTGGGATTGAAGGTGGTGAAAGGGGGTCTCAGTCTTGAGAGATTTATTTTCTGCTGTCAGAGGGGCCAAAATAAATTGGATCTTCACTGAGTTTCCGGTAAGGAAACTTTCCAGACAGAATGTGGGTGATTGATTGATTTTCAGTGTGAATTGTGTGTTCTTGAGAGATTAGCAGACTCAGTCTAGTGAGAAAGGGCTGCAGCCCCGCTAAGCGGTGGTTGATGGGATTTGGGCTGCCTCCTCCAGCTGGGACCCCAGATCTAAACAGAGCTGGACCCCCCTTTCCCTCCCCTCAGTGCATTGAAATCTGGCCTGAGTTGCCTCAGCAAGGAAGGGGAAGAAAGATTGCATTGTGTTTTTCTGATGGCCTGAAGCTGCAGTTCTTCCTTGGGACCCAACTCCAGAGAATCCCATCCAAGGCGTGACTCAGAAGGCCCTGTGCTTCAGAAAGGAAGCCAGGGTGATGACTCAGCATGAGATTCTAGCAAGGAGGGGGTCTGACTCAGGCGGAGGGGGCCGGGGAGGGACAAGACCTCTCTCTCTTCAGATCGGTGGCTGCATCCTCGCATCCCATCTCATCTTTGCAAGAGCTCTGCTTGCGCTGTCTTGGCCCCATTGAATGGATGAGAAAACCAAGGCCAAGAATGTTGAAGGGACTTGCTTGTGGGCCACGTGACTGAACGTGGGAGAGCCAGACTTAGAACCCAGGGAGTCAGACTTGAAAGCCTTTGTTCTTTTTCATGATAGTGTGTTGGGGGTGATTGCATAAGGGCTTGAATGAAAAGTACAGAGAGGCAATCAGGAGCTCTGGGCCTCAGTTTCCTCCCCTGAAAAATGGGAATAACAGACAGCACTGTCTCACTGGGACGTGTAAATATGAATTGAGTTAATCTGTGGAAGGAACTGAGAACGGTACTCGCCTGTGAGGACACCGTGAGGGACTTTGCTGTCAATCAGTTCCACAAATGACAAGGCATTTCCTTGGCAATCAGCGGCAGGAACCTTTGTTCTAAACTTACCCAGACCAGTGGGAGCGCCTGCAATGCTGGACTCATGTCTTGCTTCTTGAAGTTTTTCCAAAAAGCTAGGCTTGGGCTTCCCTGGTGGCGCAGTGGTTAAGAATCCGCCTGCCAGTGCAGGCGACACGGGTTCAAGCTCTGGTCCGGGAAGATCCCACATTGCCGCAGAGCAACTAAGCCCGTGCGCCAAAACTACTGAGCCTGAGCTCTGGAGCCCGCGAGCCACAACTACTGAGCCCGCATGCCACAGCTACTGAAGCCTGCGCCCCTAGAGCCCATGCTCCACAAAAAGAGAAGCCACTGCAGTGAGAAGCCCACGCACCGCAACAAAGAGTGACCACTGCTCGTTGCAGCTAGAGAAAGCCCGCACACAGCAACAAAGACCCAACGCAGCCAAAAATAAATAAGTAAAATAAATACACTTATTTAAAAAAAAAAAAGCTAGGCTTATGCTGAATGCATAAAAATGTAATGGGAGCCTGGTCTGAAATGCAGATTTCCAGGCCTTGTAGGTCTGGGATATGCCAGGAATCTGCATTGTTTCAAAGCTCCCTGGGCTGGGCCGGGGGTAGGGTGTACTGAAGGCGGCCAGAGTTGAGGGTACCTGCTCCAGAATAATGGGTAGGGGCAGAGGAAAAGAAAGGGCTGGCCACATTTCTCATACCTCCAGGGTCTGGGGACACAGTACTCAGTAAGTAGCTCTTATCTGGCTAACGTGACTTGTGATTTCAGGGCATCGCCTGGTTCAGTTGAGATAGGAGACATCCTTGCCATTTCTCAGGTCAGAAAACTGAGGCTTGCACAGGTCACTGGCTTGTCCAGAATCAAGTGATGGGGTTCTGTTCCACGTGAGCTGCCCTGGACCTTTCCCCGCCCACATCCTTCTGGACCTGTCTTTAGAACTTGAACTTTGTTTCTTGGATTCATTTCGGGCAGCCCTTCCTGCCTCCCTGATCTCAGTCTGGTTCCAGCCCTGCCCTTCTGCTTGCTCTCTCTCTTTATGTTTGGAGACAGAGACAGGCGGGTTGGCCATTTCTGCTGCAGAACCTGAGGAGGTTAAATTCCCTGGACACTCACTTGGCCCCCTGCTGTGCCAGCCCAGGCTTGTTGGAGAGGGGTGGGCAGGAGGGGTGGGGGACTCTTATCAGGTGTGCATGGAGCCCAGCTCTCCAGGGTGGGCGCCTTGTGAGAAGAGACCTGGGTAATCCTGGGAATCTGACTTGGCACCACAGGACAGACCAGATTACAGAATTCGCGTCCACACAGAGGTCTCTCTTTGACCCAATCCTTGACTTCATTTACTGAAGACCTGCCAACCCCTACTCACCCGGGCTCCATCTCCAGGCGTTTCCATTCCGGTAGGGCTGTTCCTCCAACAGGTGGTAGGAAATGGGACTCGTTAGCAGTCTGGGGGCCTTATCTTTTATAGATTTTTTTTCCTCCTTAAACCTGTGGAAACCTCTGTACATATAAATTTTACACCCATGTGCAGCTCTGCTTAAAGAGGTGGATGGGGACCGGGGTTCCATCCTGTTCCCCTATCTTGACCCCCGACTCCACCCTGTTGGCTTTGAGAAGGTTCTGGGCAGCCCTCTCTGAATGTGGATGTGAGAGGCATTCTTACGAGGCAGGTAATTCTGAGGACTGTCTTAGCTGGGAGCCTTCACCTCCTTTCCCCTCTCCTTATTAATCATTGAACTTGTCTCTTTTCTCCAGAAAGCCCTCCCTGGCCTTCCCCTCCGGGCAGGCAGGCTGGGTTAGGTACCCTTCTTGGATCATTCTGGGCTGTCTCCTTATTCACCCTTTTCCCTGTAGACCTGAGAGCCTGGCACTTAGTAGGCACTCAATTAATGTTGGTCCAAAGGAAACCTCCACTTATTAAGGAAATAACTTGGGCCCTCTTGTGTAGGAAAGGTCGCAAGGCCATCCAGAGGGTAGAAGCAGCAGGACCATTTGATCCCGTCAGCGTGGCACTCATCCCATCTCGGGGACAAAGGGTTTTGTAGGAAGAAACTACATCCACATCCAATGCGAACACTGGCTCCGTCTGTGTGCTTTCCACAAATTATCCCACAGACCATCCAGTGCCGCCTATGCTTGTCCCGCAGATTCTCAGAAAAATCCTCTAACCCACCCAGCATCCTCCTTTGGACTTCCGTCATTCTGCTCGTCCCTGCAGACGGTCTGATCTTCTCTCTGCCAAACGCGTAGCTGGGCTGCCAAAACTCCGCTAAGAACCTACAGGAAGATCCTGGGTGGTGTTGCAGGGAAGGGGGTGGGCGAGGACCAAGTGCTGGCCCCTCCCTCTTCCTGCTATTGTGTCCCAGACACACTCCCTGACCTTCTTGTTGGTTCTGTGCTCTGGCCGAACACAGACAAGTTCCGTTTCAGCTCTAGACTGGTACCCGGGGAATGCATGCAGCTGGGTGTGTCTTCTCTTTAGTGATTCCTTTTTCATTCTTTCAATATCAATCAGTTTGTTGAATGCTGCCGAGGTTCAACCTCCATGCAAAGCAGCAGGGGCCTCGAGGAATTCTGATTGTCTGATCTGCTTTTCTGCGATTGTGTTGTCACTGTTTTATTGACTTTTGAAAGCCCTATTTTTGACTTCCCTTCCCCTCAACTGGGGAACATTCTTGAAGGTCCAGTGAGTCCAGCCATATTTTTTCCTAGGTTTATTACTTAAGAAAAACATTGAGAGTTAAGGCCACCAAGTTCCTCACCCTCCCCAGAGCCTTGGGTTTCGAAAGGTCCAGAAAACATCAAGAGAACCCACCAACTGCCTGGTAGCTTGGCATCAAAATCTCTTTGGCAAAGAAAGGACCAAAGAACGCATTCACAGCAAGGCAGAAAGAGGCAAGGCATACCCCAAGGCTACTTTCCTTGAGGTTAACGCAGACAGGGGTCTGTTCTCTGGAACCTTCCGGGGATCCCTGTATTCGGGGAAGATGTTGTGGCGACAGCAGCACCCATTGATCCCCCCGCCCCCCTTTTAAATTCTGTTCTATAAAGAGTCCAGTGTGCTAGAAAAAACACTGCTTTCATGTGGCTTGGAAACCAGGCGTATTCTGGAGCAGACAAAATCTGGACCACTGGCTGACCGTCACAATCGATGCAAACTTATCAACAATCGCTCCTGGGCCCTCTCTCTCTGCTTCACTGAAGGACTCCAGGAGGCTGTGGTCTGCCTGCGCCTGCCCTGCACACCTGCACCCACGTCGAAGGATGGAGTCTAGGCCTTAAGGGAGTCACATGGGCCTTGGCGTTTGAGCCTCAGGTGACCCATCTGTAAGCTGGGATGATCGGATCCACATTCTTCCAGGGACCTCCTTGAGGAACAGATAGAACAATGCAGTGAACCCTTTTTCAAAGTATTGGATTTGCCATGTCAGGAAGGCACTCTGGGGAAAAGCTAAACACAGAAGTCCTTCTGGGTATTGTGAAGGGAGAACAGAAAAGTCTAAGACGTGGGCTGGGCCTCTCATGGTGGCTCAGGGGGGCTGAGAACCTACAGGAAGATCCCGGGTGGTATTGCAGGGAAGGGGGCCTCTCGTGGTGGCTCTGGGGGGCTGCCCATGGTAGAGGGAGAAACACATGACTTCCCCAGCTGATCCACACAGGGGAAGCCTCCTGGGCACACATATAGCCCATCCTCAGCACATCCTCACCCTGGGGCTGGGTGCACGGTATGTATGTCTATTTAGAGTAAGCTGGTGTCGTGGTCAACTGTCCCCTTTAAGGTTGCTTTAAGCTGTGCCATCTTGATGCTTGGTGACTTGGGGTACATTTCATAATCTCTCTGTGCCTCCGTTTTTCCCTGTCAGATTGTTCACGATAAGGTCCACCTTCTAGTGTTGCTGGAAAGCTCAAAGGAGGGACAGCGTTTGGAGCCCAGGAGGTGCCATAGAAGTTCTTGTTGCTGTGATCCTGCTGTGTGTGTGCAGGGTTTTGGCCACTCCTGCTGAGATGGGTGCATCTTGGGGCTCCCAGAGCACATCCTGGTTGTTTGTCTGCTGGACACCCCCGCCCTGCCTCGGGGGAGTTCTAGGGGCCCAGCAGAACTTGCAGATAGGTCCCCCTGTGTGGCTTGCGAGAAGAGTGCCGGAGCTGGAGGGAGACTCCTGTTTAATGGCCAGGGAGGGGTCGAGGCCGGGAGGAGAGGTTCTTCCAGGTTCCCAGGGCAGATGGATCCAGGCAGAGCCAAGCTGCATGGGGCCCTGGTAGGACCCCAGGGTGCACGGCCCTTTTGTCTGTATGCAGCACACTCCCGCCTAGGCTCCCATCCATCCTGAGCTTTGGGGACCATGTGCTGTCCATAGAACACACACCACATATTTAGTAGATGGGAAGCCAAGGCCCAGGGAGGGGATGAATGACTTGGGGAAAGTCATGTGGGGGGGTTCCCATGCCCCAACTCCTAAGCAGTGTTCCTGCTGCTCTACCAGGGTTTTTGAGAATCCCAGGCTCTGTGTCCCCTCGCTCTCCCGGTGACTGGTTAACAGCTCTCATGTGACCTCATTGCCTGAAATGCCTCTCTGCCCACTGCCTTCCCAGTCCCCGAGGTCACCTACGTTCCTCCTCTGGACAAATCTCAGTCTTGGCTTCCCTGTAACATGAAGTCCAGCTAATTGCTGACTGACTCCTGGGTCTGTTGAACTGGAAAGGTATTTGCCCGCCCCCCTTGGGCCTTTGTTACTCATTGACCTGTGTGATGGTGCATTGGGTCTGATTGCTGGAAACCCATGTGGCACCTGCTGAAGCTCTTCTCTGTGTCCCCTGCTTGCTGGGCCACTCGGGGACTAAGAATGTATAAAACATAGACTTGTGTCCCCACAGATGTCCGCGGTCTCTGAGGCAGCCAGAAAAGTGCGCTGATTAATTAAGCAGCTATTTGCCACATTCTCTGTGCCATAGTTTCATTTAAGCCCCGCTGCTGCTCACTGGGAACAGGAGTTGTTGTGCCCATTTTATAGATGAGTAGACTGAGGCTCAGAGTTTAGATCACAGAGCCAATCAGTGGTGATGCCCAGGTCTGACCCTCAAGTCTCCCCGCCTAGCTCCTGGCTACCTTTCACTTCTGCGATGTTGGTTTTCTCAGAATTCCTTCTGGGCAAGTAGGTGGGAAAGGAAAATGTGGTATAAACCAGTCCGGCAGCTGGCGTTGTGACCTGGAGCCCTGTTTTGGGCACGGAGTGGGGTTTTAGCAGAAGGAGGCCTGTCCCAACCTCATTTCCTGTCTGGAGCAGCTTCCTTCTGTACTGAGACACAGTTGGCAGGTACGGCCCCATCCCCATGCCGCAGGGTGGCTGGGAGTCGGACTCCTGAGCTCCCACCCCTGTGCCCTGCGTGGCCTGGCCCTGTCACCCCCTGTCCATTGCATGATTGCCTCAGCCCTTTTCAGTCCGACGCTGCGCTGGGATTTTTCAGGAGGCCGTGGAGAAGGGCGGGGACGGGCATCCAACGCTCGGCCTCAAGTGCAGGGAGAGAGCTGGCTGAGCCAAGTTGGGCCTCAGGTCGGCTGCGGGGAGTGACCCTGGTGTGACCCTCCGAGTGGCACCTGGTGGGGGCGGGGGCACCAGCCAGAGCACCCAAATCAGGTCACCTCCCATCGGTCCCTGACTTGTCACATAGTAGAGTTGTCAACGGAGCTACCAGGGGTCCTTTCTCTCTCTGCTCAGTGCCTGTCGCATGAGAACCTACTGTACGGGAAAGCCACCTCCGAGTAAATCGCCGTACAGTCCACGCTTGCTGGAACTCAGATGGTCTTTGAGGGCTAGTCTTGCCAGGGGGGCCGTGGCAGATGATAGGAAGGGGGGGCACGAGGGGCTGCTGGGAGATGTCCCTGGCTTCGCCCAAAGCACGTCAGCTTTCTTCTTAAAGACAATCCATTTTTATGTACTGAACTTCCTTATAAGGTTTCCTTCAGGCAAACAGCTTCTGAACCAAAAGTTTGCGAAGTTTTTGGATTGAGGCGACAGAGACAGGGTGAGGGCTGGCCTCAAGTGGCCTAAGTCGGCAGAGCTGGGTGCCAAGCAGGCTGTCTTCTTGCTCCTCCACTAGCGCAGGGAGGGCGGTGGGGGGCATGGGGAGGGGGAAGGTTCAAGGTGCACCTCCTGCAGCCCATTTGGGCAGCCGTGGTTATTGCGGGCAGTGACCTAGACGGAGGTCCCGGTCAACTCTTCCTGTTGGGACGTTTGCAGTTACGGTTATCAGCTACAGGCTGCCCCGGGGCCTGCAGGCACCCCCTTGCCCCGGACAAGGAGAACTGGAGCGTCCCTCTGCTTTATCTGGTCTCCCTGCAGACTTCAGCGTCCTGGGGACCTCACTAGCTGCTTCTTGGTCTAGGCCAGGGTGTCTCAGCCTCTTCCCTACTGGGACCAGATAATTCTGCCGCGGGAGCATCTTGTGCGCTGTCTGGTGATTAGCAGCTGCCCTGGCCTCCACCCACTAGATGCCAGTAGCATCACCCAGTCACGATGATCAAGAATGTCTCCGGACAGTGCCAAATGGAGGGTGGGGGGAAGAATCACCCTCGTTTAGACAAACACCGGGATAGCTCTCCGTGGGCTCCGCCCTGAGCCTCCCCAAGGCCCTGAGCACATGGAGGGCGGGGCTCCGGGAGGCGCCCTCACCCAACCCGCCCAAAGCAGCGATTCTCAAATGCTGATGTTCAAGGGATGCGTGCCAGTTTTCAACCCACTGTCTCTTGGGGTCTGGGAAGCTGGGTTGTCGGAAGGAAAAGAAGGCGTGGAGTAAAGAGATTTCTCTGGGAGCATGTTTGGGAAGCCAGGAAGGTTGGACTTGAACTATTTCTTGTTCTGAAGGAGGATGAGGGGGCAGGTAGAGGCCAACAGTCTAGTGGGATCATGGCACCTGGCAGCCAAGGAGACCTGAGCACACCGGGCTGAACTGCGGTCTGGGATGAGCCCCTATAAATGTAGACCTGTTTTCACAGTGTTTCACTCTTGTGGTCTGGTGATCATGTAAGAGTGAATTTACGTACGAACATTGCTCTGAAGCTGCACGAAAGCCGTTCATCTGTCTATTCAACAGGCGGGTTGAGGCCCGACTTTGCACCTGGCCGTGATGCTAGGAGCTACAGGTAGGGAAGGGAAGGGGCCAGGTAGGCTACCTGTCCTAAGGAACTCGCACAGGGGGCTGAAGGAGGCCTGCCTGGGCCCGCGCAGGGGGCAGCGGGAGACCCCGACTTCATCCCTGGCTTCTGAAGGAGCCCCTGTGAAATGTAAAGTCCTTTCCCTCTGAGCACGAACGGTGGCGTTGCCAGAGCCCCGGGCTTCTGGAAGTCTCCCTGCGCTGTGTAGGCGAGGTGTCCCACGGCCAGGGTCTCGGGACCACGAACACGCTGAGTTAGCAAGGCCGACAGACGGCTTTTCATGCCTCCTGCTTCCAAGCTGGCAGCTGCCCAGCAATGTTCACAAATATAAAACCGACTTTGTTTTCAGAATGTTCTGGAGCCTGGACTCCAAAGGCTGCATAAAGGCATTCTTGTGGGGCTGGCTATCTACTGGGGAAAATCGTGCCGGGGCCCCAGACCCGAGCATCCCAGGGGACCTGCCCACGGAATGCCATGTACAGCGGCACAGGGCTGGGGGCCGGGTGGCCCCTGCTCTGTCGCCCGCTGACCTCTGAGAGGTGTGTCACAAAGAGGGCTCTTCTGGGTTCGGGGAGCTGGATCTTCAGAGGAGCCCCGGGCTGGAAGTTCAGAGACTTGCATTCTCTCTCTGGCTGTTAACGTCTGCGGGGAGCTTGGGGCGAGGTCCCCATCCCGGAAAGGAGCAGCGTGAGGGCCGAGGTCAGGCGGCTTTTCACCAAGTAGCCGACGCGGAAGGTCTGGGTCTGTGACCTGAGGGTCCCTGGCCTCCTCCGGTCACTTACTTCTTCACCCTGTCTCGTCGGCCTCTGCCTGCAGCCCGGAACCCTCATTCTGGACTCTTTGTGCCTCACCCCGGTACTGGTGGGCGCTTCGTTCTCCCAGTTTGACTATTCATCCGTAACAAGAAACGTTTATGCCACCAGGTCCTTGATTAGGCACCCAGGTGTGCGCTCAGTAACTGTCACCGCCCAAGCCTCGCTCCCCAGGGAGTCGATTATGGTGGCATTTCCGCCGCCCGAACTTGGCTCAGCTTAGCTCTTTGGCTTCTTCTGCACTTGCCTGGGCGTCAGAGCCAAGGAGGACCTCTTCTGCCGCACCCCGATCTCTGCCCCCACCCCAACCCTCCCCACCCCTGCTCTCCCACCCCTGATCTGGCTCATGCAGTGCCTTTTGCCTCGAAAGTCCTTTTTCTTTCAAAATCCTCCTGAGTGGTCAGTGTCAGACCCCTTGGCGTGAGGTGTTCCCTGCCCCCTGCCCCTCTTCCCCCAGCATGGAGCAGAGTGCCCTGCACAGAGCTGGACACGGGGGCATCTGCGTGGCCGCCTCTCTGTTGGGGCCCCTCTAGTTTGAGGAGGAAGAAGGAGGAAGCTAGTGCCACGCCTGCCTGTGGCGGGCTTCCGCGACCTTCTGCCCCCTTTTGGTCGTCAAGCTGGGGCTGCCTGACTTTGGGCTCGGCAATGTGGAGCTCCTTCTAAAATGCAGGGAGAAACGTCCTCGGTGTGGTGGGTGGTCCTGGATTGGGCTTGAGGGCCTGGTTTTGAGTGTAGATGCGTCCGTAAGCCTCAGTTTCCCATCCTAGGAAATCTACTCCCCTGGGTCCCCAGGGGCAAGAGTGGGATGGGATGGGGCGGTGGGCAGGAGGTAGGAGCTGCTGGGTTGTGCAAGCGAAGGCTTGCTCCCTGGCCTCAGATTTGCTCCTTTCTGAAAGCATGTCTCAGCAGGAAGCGCTAACCTCCTGGTCTCTGTCCCTTTGTAGGCAGGTGACAGCAGGGACATGTCTCGGGAGCTGCAGGACGTGGACCTCGCTGAGGTGAAGCCTTTGGTGGAGAAAGGGGAGGTGAGTGGAGATGCCCCTGGCTAACCCCGTCCCGTGCCCACTCGTACACGGGCATACGTGTGCGCACAACAGGAACACGCGTGCATGTACACTGCCATGTGTGTATACATGCACACACACGCACATGCCCACTGCTTCCTGGTTTCCACAGGTCACCTTGTCCAGGGATGCAAAGGGACAAGAAGTACCAGTTCAAGTCCCAGCTTGGCTCCCGAGTGCTAAGGCACTGTGGCCAGGCCTCTCACCCACCGCTGGCTTTTCTGCCCTCTCCTCACTGATCTCATTTGTGAAGTAAGGACATTGAACCAGAGTTCCTCTAATCACCTCCACCTCTGGCGTCCCGTGGTTCTAAAACCTGCAGCATGAAGTCCGTTGTCCATCGACTCTGTCTGCCCCGTAGCTTAGAGGTTAAGGCCACATACACTGGGACCAGACTCTCTATGTTCAGATCCTGCCTATGACACCCAGCAGCTTTGTGACCACCGGCAAATCCTTCGACCTCTTTGTGCTCCAGGCCCCCAACTTTAAAAAACAGTGACTCTAGGACTTATGTCATGGGGCCAGGGTGAGGATAGAGTGGGTTCATTCATGTGGAGCCGTTAGAACCCTGTCCGCCCTGAAGGGGACCAGCTTTGCTCATGAGCTCTTGTTGCTACAATTATTACCATCTTTTTGGGCAAAGCTTTCAGGTCGACAAGGCCTCCCTGTTGGAAACAGAAGCCCCTGCCCTACAGCCCAGCCTGGCATGATCCATCCTGGACCAGCTGTGGATGGATGTGAAAAAGCTTTTCATTTACATAGTTGATGCTGTATTTTTAAACTATGTTCGTGTCCCAGTTTTCACGGAGCCTCACAACGGCCAGTGATGAGACACCTTCTTTTAAAATGTAAAGCTCAGGTTCAAAAGTGCAGTTACTCTAAGGTCAACTGAATGCTTTTGAAAGTAAAATTCGCATGCATGAGCCACGTCCTGGGTGCCTGTCTCTGGGCCAGTCACACTTCATGGGTTTTCTCCTGCTAAACGGAAGGGTAAGGCTGTGGTTGATTAGAAACTAGGTTCATTGATTGTTCCCATTTTACAGAAGAGGAAGCTGAGTCTCCAGGAGGTTAATTTGTCCTCTTGGGTCGGTCACATGGTTACAAAATGTGGGGCTTGGAGCCAAGCTCAGGCCAGCTGCCACTGGAATGGGCTTATGACTCTGCTAGTGGCTGCTCTGTTTTATGTCCGTTAGTTCATGGACTTTTCATTATGAAAGTGGGAGGCAACTTTCTATTTCCCATTATATAGATAAGGAAGCTGGTCTTGTTGGGAAGGGAATTGCCCAAGTTCATTTGGATAGGTGACACAGCTAGTATTAGAAGCCAGGCCAGGCGAAGCTGCAGAATGCTTGAGATCATTGCCATGCTAGGGGTCTGCAGACATCTGCTATAAAGGGCCAGATGGTAATATCTTAGGCTTTGAGGACCACATGGTCTCTGTTGTAACTACTCAGTTTTATAGTTACCGCATGAAAGCAGCCCTAGACAATATGTAAGCAAATGGGCTTGCTGTGTTCCAATAAAACTTTATTTACAAAACAAAAGGTGGAGGAATGGGGAGGGCCATAGTTTGCCAGCTACAATACTATTCACTATTCATGCTCCAAATCCATTTCCTCTTCTGTCTGAATCTTTGACGCAGTATTGAAAAGCAAACAAACATACAAGAAAAAAAACAACCCCTAGGTGATACAAATACATATCAACATATTCTTATCCCTTTTGAAAAACCATATGAAATAGTATACCATGCTTTGCTTTATTTATTTAACCACTTACGATGGAGACCTTTCCAACGTCAGTCCATAGAGCACTTGCTTCTCTCTTTCCAGTGTCACAGTGTTCCACCACATTTATTTGACCAGTGCCCTGTATGTGGACACTTGGGTCCGCATTGCCATTGCCAACAGTGCTGCAGGATGTTCATACACTCGTTGGATCTTACATGTACGTCATTTCGTACACACGCAGGTGCAGCTCTAAGGTAAACTCCCCAAGTGGCATCGCTGAGTGCAAGGGTAAATGCGTTTTTAAACACAGCATTTATATATTTTAGGCAGCACAGTGCCACCCTTGGAAAATTTTACTTCTCAAACAAACGTCTAAAAGATTGTCAACTCCAGGTTACATGTCAGCCTGTCTCTAAGTAGGTATTGACCCTTTCTTTCAAGGTTTAGATGGAAGTAAACCTTCCAATTCCTTAGATTGACTCAGCAAAGCGTTTTTAATTAGGTTTGCTGTTGGGAAGTTCTTCCTGATGTCTGTCCTCAATCTCGATGACCTCTGCACTCTTGTTAACATATTGAAGGTTAGGGTTCTTCAGAATAGCTTTTCTACTCTCTCCTAGCAACACACACACACACACACACACACACACACACACACACACACACACGAAGTATTTTTGGCCACATTTGCTTCCACCTGAATTTATCAAACTCCCTAATGTTCTTAACCCCAGCCCCAGGGGGTGTGAAGCTATTTTAATCTCTCTCAGCAGGCGGCTGTTACAATCTTATCTTCCAACCCCTGGCTGTCCCAAGGGGTCCTCCTTCCCCTTCTGTCACCTCTTTTGCCTTTTGCTCTGCTGAGCTGTTTTCTTTCATGGTGGGTAGTGGTGGGTCTAACTGGGCCTCCGCTTTCAGGGGGTGTTTGAACTCCATCTCTGAGCTGAGAGGAAAGCATGCCAGTAACATCTCTTGGAAATTTTGGCCCAGGTGGCTCCAACTTCGACTCTGAGCTGTACTTTCACTGCTACCCAGGGGACAAGGGCCCCTTTCCTGTCTTCCTGGGCTTGGCCTGCCAGTGTCAGCTCTGGTGAAAGATGGAATTTGGGCTGGACACTCAGAATTGTTGGATTGAGGGAAATGGTCTGTTCTCCTCTTCCACCCATGAGAGATTGGATTTTAATCTAGATGATAGGCTCTTGTGGAAGAAATTTAAAGGCAGTAACATGGTCAGGTTTGAGCTTTAAAAGTGTAGCACATAGGTGGAGACAGAGAGATCAGTTAATAGGCAATTACAGTCCTGTATCTCTCAAGCTTGTGGTCAGCTTAGACCTTCAGATCTTTTTTCACTAAGGCTGCAGTCAAAAAGGAATCCATCTACTGTGTCTACTTTTCTGCTGGACTGCAATTCTTTGAGATGAAAAGTCTGTCTCTGTAAGGCATTAGAGAGGCCCCACAGAGGACAAAGGGTAGATATAACAGACTCAGGGCATGGAGAGGTCCGTGTGTTCTGACATAATTTCTCTGCCCCGGGAAACTGATGAAACTGACCATGTCTCTTGTCTTTCCACAGACCATCACTGGCCTCCTGCAAGAGTTTGATGTTCAGGCAAGTAGAAGACGTGCCTTCCCTTCCCCCTTTCCTACTCTGTCTTCTCTCTTTTCCTCTTTCTTCCATTGGTTAGATCAGTGTTCAGATGTTAGGGGTAAGGGGAGAGAAGGAAGTGGCCTCAGCTGATTCCCCACACTCAGCTTCTCTCCCCGGAGAGAAGTGCGTTTGAGTTCTGGCCAAGGGCGTAGGAGCCAGTTACCCCCTGTGAAAGCAGGACAGATATCCAGCCCCCTTCAACCCTGCAGAGCTGGGCAGAGCTGTGGGGCGTGTGTGGAGGGAATGGCAAGACACTGAGTGGGCTTGGGACCCTGCGATGGGAGGGAATGGAGGAAGCAGAGGCTTGACGTTCTTGACTGTGCCTGGGAAAGTGAAACCAGCCTTCTCTGTGGTTTTCTGGCTCCATCTCTGCTCCAGGTTGACATGAGAGCTAGGTGGGAGGTGCATCTGAAGGTCTGTCCAAGAACAAGTTTTGGGGAGAGTGGGTTGGCCTCTCATGGCCCAGGGGCGGGTCAGAACCTCAGGAACTATAAATCCTGGACTCATTATCCCAAAGCTGCATGGGCCCCATGCCGTGCCAGGTGCTGGGGGTGGAGCCGGAAGCCTGAGCACATCCAGGTCTTGTGGGCTTCCCGGAAAAGACAGGACCGAAGAGAGACCAGACGCAGGCCGTGACGCTCACCTGGACCTCTGCCTGCACATCACACAGGTGCCCGGGCTTCCGGCCCATTCTGAGCCCTGCGTCTCCATCATACCTTTCACCCCCTTCCACGCCAAATAGCTCACTCATCCTTCTGAATCTCGTATTTCAACGATCGGCCCACCATCCACCAGAGGCTGGGAATCTTGGCGTTGTCTTTGGAAGGGAGGGGAGAGAGGGAGAGGGGTTGGAAACGTCGGCTGGGGTGAAATCAGGGAGGTGAATGTGCGAAGATCACACTCAAGGTGTGTGGGCCTTAGTGCACTTATGCGTCATCCTGGCTATACCTGGAGACCCCCCCTGACCCGCGCCCGTGGAACCCACAGGGCGTGTCCGAGGTGTTGGTTTCTGTCCGGCCGTTTGTTCTCTGAGGCCAACACATCCTACTGGGTAACACTGACTTGTTCAGAGCACACTTATTACACCACCACTGTGCACCAGGCCCTGGACATCCAGACGTGTGACACCTGAACTCTGCAGGGGACACCCCACTGAACCCCAACAGCGCTATGCAGTCGGGATTGCTGTCTCCGTTCTTAAAGCTGGGGAAACAGGCTCAGAGGTTAAGCGTGCCTGGCCCTCAGTTGCATGGCTAGACAGTGCCTGGTGTGATTTGACTATGAAACCTGCTTTTACGGCCTCCTAGCAGGGTCTGTGTCAGGACCAAGAGCAGGCAGCCTGAGCAAGGGTTAGCAGCCATCACGTGCCCTTTACTTAAGAGCGGTGCTGGCTTGGCTTGAAGGCGACTCCGTGAGCTGGCAGGGATGCCGCCTGCCCGAGGGAGGTCCTTCCAGCCTGGGGCCCTCTCGCCTCCCTCGCTGTCAGTGGGCATCTGGGGCAGTCTGCAGGGACAGCTTGGGCTGGGACAGGTCATTTCTACCCCAGGGGTTTGTGATTAAAAGCAGCTGAGCCTGGAGATGCCCTCTCACCCCCCAGGAGCAGCTCTCTGACTCATCAGCCCTGGGTTTATAGCATCGCTGCTGTCCCAGCCTCTTGGTGCATCTGCAGTGGATGAACTCAGATCAGGGCTGGCATCTCCCCATTTTATGAATGAAGAAACTGAGCCACCCAGACGGTGAAACTTGCCACAGTCAGGCCACAGCTGAGATGTCATGGCATCTTGAACAAAAACATCTTTTTTTCCCCCTTTCTTGAGTCAGGCCAACCGGATTTAATTCTAGCTGACCCTTTCAAGGTGTGTGCCCTTGAACAAGTTACTCAACTCTTCTGAGCCTCCCTTACCCTCCATCTGTAAAATTAATAAAACAGTAAGAATGACTGATTTTGAGCCCTTACTATGTGCCAGGCACTGTTCTGGGCAGGCCGCCTTTACTTTAATTTAATTAAATTAAGTGCACGCATTTACTTTTTGCAAGAGCCCTGGGTGTGGGTTCTGGTATCACCTTATTGCAGATCAGTGGTGCCTCCAGGTCATGCAGACAGGGAGGCCGCCCCGACTTCCGGGCCCTCTCCCCATCTCTCCCGGCTGTAACTCAGACACCAGTGCCATTCACAGCGGGCTTACTGCTCAGAAAGCAGAGGCCACACTCGGCAAGAATGCAGGTCATAGGCATGGATGGACATGTGGAAGTGACCCTTAGACTCCGGGGTCTGGGAACCCCCTGAGCCACCAGCTCCCCCCTGCACATGTCCCCAGGGGTGGGAGGAAACGTGATCAGACCTCCAGGCACACTTTCTCCTCTGGGGTCACTGCTGGCGGGGGCTCAGCGGGGTGGTGTTGACTGAGCCTGCAGCCCTACTAGAGCTAGAAGCCAGGCCACCCGGTGGGCTCAGCCCACCTTTGTGCAGAGGAACAGAGAGGGACCTGGGATGGGTAGGACTAGGGCAGCTCCCTGGGTCCAAGACTGAGCCAGGAGGCGGGGCTATGAGTAGCTCAGGCCCAGGACAACGGCTAGTCACTCAGCCCCACCCATCACCGACCGACCATGTCTGGTTCGTTCGTCCCACTGTGACTCAGACTGTCAGCTCCCTGCACCTTCTAGGCCATCAAAGGTTGGGGGACCCGAACCCATCACTTCACTGGCTGTATCAGCACCCAGAACACAGACCTCGGTCTTCAAGGAGCGCTTGGTCTCATGGGACATGGCCTCTGGTTCTACTCTGTTATACTTGTTTAAGGAGAGTCAGGGTTTGGAAGCCACTTGCCTGAGGTCCCCTGCAGTGACAGGAAGGTGCCACCAGACCCCGGGCCTTGCCTCTTCCAGCCCTGAGAGCTTCCCGTTCTGCCCACGCCTGATGAGGCTGGTTTAATGGTGCTTCCTGCGAGCCAGGCCCTGTGCTAAGGGCTTCCCGGCCAATATCTCATTTAACTCCTCAACAACAGCATAAGCAGAGGTACCGTTATCTTCATCGTTCAGATGGGGAAACTGAGGCTGGAGGCTGGGACTGGGTATCCCACCCAGGTCTGTCGGAGCGGGAAGGAAGCCAGTGCTCTCACTGTGCCGTTCCCGGGCCGAGGTCTCTGCCTCTCCCGTCCCCGGGCCAGAGCTCCCCTCGCTGGTCTCTTGTCTCACAGGACGCTGGGTACATGGGGGTGCTCTGGGAAAGTGGGAGGTGAATAAGTTGTCTCCAGGGGTCCCAGGTTTGGCTCACCCAGCCCCTCAGTTTACACCTGGGGAAACTGAAGGACAGAGAAAGAGGGGAATCGTTTGTCCAGGGTTGTGAGGTGCGGGCAGCTGAGGGTGATGACATGTGATCCTCTGTCTGGTCGTTTCCCACCCTCCTGAGAACAGGGAGAGACGAGTGACAGGGCAGTAGAGCTGCAAAGATGCAGCAGCTGTGGCAGCCGCGGCCCTGGCTATTTGATGGGCTCAGGGGGCTGTGAAGCTTGAGTGGCAGCCCCAGGGGCTGGCTGATCATTCGGGGCTGGGCTGGGCGGGGCTCCGGGCAGGGTGACTAATGTACTTTCTCTGTCACTGAAATGTCAGCTCTTGGTCCCGCTCCCGCCACGGAAGCAGCCATCCCCTCTGTGGTTTTGTCTTCCTGCAGCAGCCTTTGGATGTCCCTCCTCCCCAAGGTCAAGGCCACAGATTCAACCAGACTCGAGAGCCGGGTCTGCCCTTTCTTGGCTGTTTGACCCAGAGCAAGATGCTTCACCTCCCTTCAGCCTCAGTTTCCTCATCTGTGAAATGGGGAAATTCGCTCCAGCCTTGTGTAGAGAGGACAGTGACAGAGGGGAACCCTGATGTGATGTTTCCCAATCAGTATTGGTCCAATAACACACCTGCTCTACCAACTGTATCATGAAGTTCTTCCAATTTTTATTTTTGTGTGTGTGGTGAGACACAGACAACATAAAATTTACCATCCTAACCATTTTTAAGTGTCCACACTTGAGGGGCATGAAGTACATCCATAATATAGGGCAACCATCACTTCCCTCCATCTCAGCACTCTTTCTTTTTAAAAAAATGTTTTTAAATTAATTTTTGAATTGAAGTATAGTTGATTTACAAAATTTCATTAATTTCTGGTGCACAGCGAAGAGACTCAGTTACACGAGTTTACACACTCCTTTATTATATTCTTTTCCATTATGGTTTATCCCGGGATATTGAATAGAGTTCCCTGTGCTCTACAGTGGGACCTTGGTGTTTATCCATTCTATATGTAACAGTTTATATCTACTAACCCCAAACTCCCAGTCCATCCCTCCCCCACCCCCTTCCCATTGGCAACCTCCAGAACGCTTTCCATCTTGCAAACCTGTAACTGTCCCTATGAAACACTAATTCCCCATTCCCCTCCACCCAGCCTCTGGCAACCACCATTCTACTTTCCGTTTCTAAGAATTTAATTCCTCCAAGTAGCTCACGTAAGTGGCATCACACAGCGTTCGTCCTTTTGTGATTGGCTTCTTTCACCTAATGTCACGTGGGATAAGTTTCATCCACGCTGTAGCCTGTGTCAGAATGTCTTTCCTTTTTAAGGCTGAATAATACTCCTCTATATGTCTAGACCGAATTTTAATTAGCCTTTCACCTACCAGTGGACACTGGGGTTGCTTCCACCCTTCTGCTGCTATGAATACTGCTGCTGTGATCATGGGTGTGCAACACCTGTCCAAGACTCTGCTTTCAGTCCTTTTGGGTACGTACCCAAAGTGGAATTGCTGAGTCCTATGGTTATCGTAGATTGCTAAAATTTTGGTCATTCAAGAAACCTGGAAAACGTAGTTTACCTCTCCTCTGTGAAGATAATTCCTCGCTTCTGTGTCACTCTTGACAGTTTGCCAAGCACTGTTATGCGCTCCCTTCTCCGGGCACAGGTAGTAGCAAGAGCAGGGGACAGGAGTTTGGGCCCTGCGCAGGCGAACTTGAAGGTGGCTAAGGCTGGAGTGGGCAGGCTGCCACGTCCTCTCAACGTCAGCAGAGTGGCAACCTGAAGACCACAGAGGTTAGCCTCGGCGAGGGGCTGGGGAGGCAGGAGACGGCTCATCAACATCGTGCCCCAGCCTGGGCTGAGCCCTCCCAGTGAGTCCCAGAGCTGTCCTGGGAGGTGGATGCGTTTTCCCAATTGTGCATTCCTTTGTTCCTGGAACAAATGCCAGCTCTGTGTCTGGCATTGTCTTAGGTGCTGGGGATACTGGAGTGAGCCTGACAGGCAGTGAGCCCTATTTCCAGGGGCTTCAGTTCTAAACGAATAGCTCAGCACCGTATTCCCAGCGTGTTGCCGGGTTTTGCTTTCCTACTGCTCACAGCAAACCCTGTCTTCATCTGACAGATGGAGAGCCTGAGCGCAGAGAGGTTCAGTCGCTTGCCTGAGGTCACGGGGTGGGAGAGGGGTGGGGCTAGGATTGCACCCAGCCTCCTGACTCCCTAGAAGGGGGAGGCAGCACACACGAAGGATTCAGCAAAATGACAACCCCAGCTACTGTAGGGGCTTGGAAGACGATGGTGTAGGTTGATGAGATGGGGCAGGTTAAGGGGTCGGGAAAGGCTTTTGGAGGAGGTGACGTTGGACTGAGACCTGAGTGATTTGTGAAGTCATATGACAGGAGGAGATTAGGGACCGATCACCCATGCAGAGGCATTGGCACATGCAGAGGTCCCTCTGGCTTGGATTCTGAGTCCTCCAAGGGCGAAATGTATTCTTCCTGTAAGCTGTTAATAGGATCCATCTTACAAATGAATCACAATATTTGAGCTGCATCCGAGTGCCGAGTGACAATTTGTCAAGGTTGTTTCCAGAATGACCTTTGGATAAAACTATATTCATTTAGATTTGGCTACTAGATCTTGTTGACTCGTGATATCTGTGAAGGCTTCCCAGATTTCCAGCAGTCTCTAAAATCGTGGGCGTGGGTCGCTGAAGGATGTCCTTCAGAGGATGCCATGCACCGTGATGGCTGACGTTCTCTGGGTCACGGGGTGGGGAGCAGAGACTGACAGCACCTTGGTCAGCGGTGGCCAAAGCGTGGCTGCAAAGCGTACCAGCGCGGAGACTCTCCCACCCACCCTGACCTTGGATTCACGCGGGAGCTCCTGCAAAACGACAGTCTCCTGCCTGCTGTGGGCTTCAGCTTCTCTGAGGAGCCAGGCGGGGGCCCAGGCTTTCCCAGGGGCTTTTGTTGAATCTTTTGGGACTTTGTACCCTCATGCCTTCTTGACAGATGAGGAAACTGAGGCTTTCCCATGGCCAGCGACTGTGCAGGGGCCGCATCGAACCCAACTCTGCCCCAGATCAGCTCTCTCAACCACGACATGTACTGCAGTGCTAGATTCTAGGTCACCTTTGCAATTTCTATCAAAAAGGATCTGGCCAGGTAGATAATCTGAACAGTGCTATGGTGGGTTTATGTTCAAGCCCTTGAGGGGGAGCTGCTGTAAGGACCCGAGAACTGACATGCCTCAACGGCAGCCCACTTTCATCTGTTCTATTTAGTTGGTCCTTACGGCTCATGGAATCAGGGCCCTGTCTGGGCAGCGCTTTGGGAGTTGAGTTTAAGGAGGCTGAGCTGCCTCACTGTGTGTGTCCAAAAGCAGCCAATGGTATTTTTCGAGGAGTATTTGGTACTTCAGCATTTTGACTAAATTGGGGAGACTCGTTTCCTTTCCCAAAGTGGTCGAGAATTTTTTTTTTTTTTTTTTTTGCATGAATCAAAATACACATTGTTAGCCCAGAGGTCCTCAGTGAGAAGCAGCTCCAGATCTGCTGTCTTAGGAGACAGCTTAGCTGCCAGAGCAGATGGCATCTCGGCCTTATCTCTTCTGGCCTGACGTCACCTTAGGATGGGCAGCTCTTGAGACCCTACTTTGTCCCCCCTTGGAGAGGCTCTGGAGCCCTCAGAGCACAGAGCTGGGTGGGCGGCTGGCCTGAGGTGCTGGGGCTGCAGGAAGGAAGTGGTTTGATCTGACTCTGCAGAGAAGGTTCTGGCATCAGACTAGGCAGTTGTGTTTGCAAATCTGATGAGTGGGGAAAGTGAGAGTATTTTGGGTTCTGGTTTATTTTCTTTGGCTAGAATTCTAGAATCCAAGAATATCAGAGCTGGCAGATGCTTTATTCTCCAGCCCTACCCCTTCTGCTCCAGGTGGGGAGCCACTTTGTGGAAGGCCACTGAGGGGAGGGAAGAGGTGGGAAGGGAACAAATGGGTATTTGCGTGCCCACCCGTTGTCTCAGGGCTTCCCTGCCAAGGTGGGAAATGATACTCTCCTTAGCAGATGAGAGACCAGTTTGGAGATGTTAAGAAACTCGTCGAAGGGTACTATTGAGATAGTCCTAAGTTTGGTCCATCTGACTGTTAGATACATAATAAACCGTGGGAGTCGTAAGAGCTGGTGTATCTTGAGCGTCAGCTGTTTGTCAGAAACTGTGCTGCCCTCTCTTCCTGCATCATCTCATTTAATTCTCGAAACAACCCTTTAAAAGAGGTTTTGTTGCCAACCGCGCTGAAGAGACGGGGGTTTAAGGGACTTGCCCAGTGTCACACCATGATGAGATAGATGGCAACGCTTGACTCAGTGCGGAGCCAAAGGCCATATAACTGGGGGGGGAGGGGGGGAGGGCGGCGTGGGGACAGCGGAGTTGAGTCCACTGCTCGTCACTCCCCGCTCAGGGGCTGGGTAACTTCCTTTGGCCCCAAATCTCCTCTCCTGGTGCTATTTCTAATTCCTTCCACCTGGATCTTTAGTTATTTGGATGGTTTGATTTGATTCAGTTTCCATGGGAATCTGTGTTTGTGTGCTCACCAGGGATCTCCGGGCAATGAGCTGATGTTACCCACAGGGCCTCTGGGTGGAGGGGACAGAGGGGGCCGGGGCAGGAGGGGCAGTGGGCCGGAGGGTCTCCTGGGTCTGGCTCCTGCTCTGGAGCTCCCAGTCTGGTGGAGCTGGGCCAGGGGGGGACGTCTGATCCCCATTGTGTGGGTGCTGACTTTTTTTCCCCGTCTCTTGGAGGCAGATCAGCTCACAGGGAAAATGGAAATGGTGACCTTTTACGAGTTTCTTTCTTGGCACACGATTGCTTCTTGTTTTCCTGCCCCCTGACTGAAGGTGGGAAGACCTTGGAGGCTTGGAAATCCTCAGCCCACCATTTCCCATCCCCGCCTGCCCCCAGCCTCACTTCTGAGAAAGCCGTTAGGACCTAGAGCAAACTCTGAGCGACAGATGGCAGCGGCACGCATCTGGGTCAGTGCCAAGGGAGGCTTTGCCTCTTCTGCCCTCCTCTGTGGGCTTCCTGGGAATGCCCTCCCGGTGGAGGGGACAGAGCACCTTGCCCGACAGCGTCCCCGTGATGGGGCTCCGATGGGCTTCCCAGGTCGGTCCAGCCCAGGCCATCAGGCTGACCTAGTATAGACGCACATCTCTTGGTGTTGCAAAATAGATACAGTGGACAGAAGCGGGTTCAGGTCAGCTTTCCCTCTGCTAGCCCTGCGTTCTTGGGTAGTCACCTGACTTCCTGGGGGCTTAGTCTTCTAACCTGTAAAAATGGGGGTAGTAGCCCTGTCCCCAGGGTGTCATGATTGTGACGTAAACACAGCATCAGACTCAGCATACAGGCCTCCTTTGCTTCCCTCTGCTCCGTGGATGGCCCTGCTTCCTCTCTTCCGCTTTTCCCTAATCCAAGAGAGACTTTCCTCCTGATTCTTTCTTGCTTGGAGAATCGCCGTCCTCATGTGGGTTCCAGCTTCCGCTGTATTCCCAGGCTGGCACCCTTTCCCCCGCTACAGATCATTTCCTGAGTATAACTCTTCTGTTTCTCCATGTGATGGCAGCATTAAAGAAAGCTGAGAAACGGAGGGAGCTTGGCCCCTTTGAGATCTTCTTCTCTTCTAGGGGTCCCAGTGGGCCAGGTATCAGGACTCAGAGGCCCAAGGGCCTGTCTGGAATCTTAACTCTGTTACCTGCAGCTGTGTAGCTTTGGGTGCTAGGCTTCAGCCCTGGAGGCTGGCTTTTGCCATCTGTGAAATGTCTGTCCTGAGAGCACTGGGGCCAGCCCTGGCTTTATGGTGTTTGTCCGGTAAGGGGACGGCTGCCCTTCTATGCAAATACGATTGTGCTCCTTCCACACACGTGCCGTCCCCTGTCAGTCTTCATAATCCATGTGCTCCTTACTGAATGCTCAGGACGAGACCAGTGGCTCAGCCAGGCCTCCCCTTCCCCACTGCGGGCACAGGAGATGGACCAGGAAGATAGGGGGAGGGGTTATTGCACATAAAGCTGGTGGTGGGGCAGGCCCCTGGCCTTTTCTCTGGAGCCTCTGTTCTCATGATTTGCCTTGCTTGCCTCAGCAAGCCTTGACTTAATGCTACATCTGATGACTAAATCAGCTTTCTTTGCCTGCTGTTCCAGAGGGCGCCCTCTGCCCTCAGGCCGTGGCTTGACCAAGGCTTGCTAGACTGAGGGGAGGGGCGGCCCAGCGCGCCAGCTGACTTAGAGCCTGGGTAAGTGTGTCATCCTCTTAGAGTCCAAAGCGTTCAGCGTCTCCCTAGGGCCTGCTGGGCAGGCGGATTATGGAGGGAGGTGCAGCAGCTGGTCTCAGAGCTCTCCTAGATCATCCAACCAGTTGCCTTAAACCTCGGGGACGAGTCCCTGTGGCTTGACAGTAATCTTCTCTGGGGTGGGCATCTGTAACAGCCAGCATGGAGGGAAACGCTGCAATTTCCAAAACACTTTCCGGTCCCTACTAAAAGTCTTGGGAGCATCTCCACAAGCAGAAGGCTTTGTTACTGACCTCAGTTTACAGCTGAGGAGAGGAATTGTCAGAGAAGTCCGGTAACTTGGCCAAGGTCCCATGGTGGGTGTATCGTTAGAATTAATATCACCCAACAAACAGTGCCCTAAACAAGGAAATGGTTGATATTTTCGCTGACCCAGAAGGCCTGGTACAGCAGGCTGTGAATATCACCCAGTCTCAGACTCCTTTCAGCTTCCTGCTCTGCCACCCTGGGCGTGTAGCTTTTGTCCTCATGCTCATAAGATGGCTGCTGAATCCCTGGGCATCTCATCCATGTTCCAGGTAGTAAGCAGGTGGAAGGGTGAAAAAGAAAAATTAAAAGGCCAAGTTTGAGTCTTTAAAAGAATTCGCCTCAGAGCTGCAGCAAATTCTGCTGACATCTCATTGGCCCGAACTGAATCTTCTGACCATCCTTGGCTACAAGGGAGATGTGGAAGGAGAGAATTTCATCAGGCACATTGCTGGGAATTTTGTCGTTAAGAAGAGGACAACGAATGTCTGGGAGGCCCAGCGACATAGTCTGCCATAGCTCACAAAGCTCCCAAGCCAGAATTGGCAGCCGAAGAGCTGAAATCTTTGAGGACCACTTAGTGGTAGGTTCTGTTTTCACCACCTGCCAGCTTACAGGCAGTGTAGACAGTAGGCATCGGTGCCGTTTCACAACTTACCAGCTTACAGGTGGCGTAGACTGTGTAAATCTCTAAGCACCTTCTCCAGGGCAGAGCAAGCCTTTCTCCCTGGGAATCTGCAGTCAGGCTGGGGAGACGGCTAAGAACCAGATACGTGCCGCATTTACGTGTGGTAAATGCTACAAGGAAGAGGACAAGAGCCATGTGTCCTGTGTACAGTGGGTGGCAGGAGGGGCCACCCCGAGGAAGTGACGTTTGTGCCAAGGCCGTTCCAAGTCAGACACGCCTACTGTACATGCCTGCAGTTTGGGGGCAGATGTGTATTTGGGGAGTGTGGGAGGAGCAGGTGTTATTTCTCTGTTCTATGTACCAGCGTATCCCAGCACCTGCCCCGTGGATTACTGGGTTTTGGAGTTGCTGGGGAGATAAAAAACAATCTACAGCACATCAATGGGGACCTGACTTCCTGTGTCCCTCTTTAGAGAGTCACTGTGCACATTGTATGTTAAAAGTTTTCTTTCTTCACGGGGCACCTGGTACAGAGTGTTAAAACGGAGACAGCAAAGAGCACAGGCTTTGGACTTGGACGGCCTCAGGTTCAGATCCTGCCGCACTGCTCCAGCTGTGTGACCTTGAGCAAATTCCCCTGAGTTTCCTCATCTGAAATGCGGACAGATGTTACACAGTGGGGTGGTTGTGTGGGTTCAACGGGAGAGTGGATGTAAAATCCTCAGAGCAGGGCCGGATACAATGATAATTGCCATCATACTGCCCTCCCCTCTGCACCCTGAGAGAGTGGCTTTCTAGACTCTTCCAGAGGAGGTGAGAGGAAAAACCAGGCAGCCTGGCCTTCTCTTTCTTGCATGCCCCTGGCTGGATCAGACCCCTGCGAGCCCGGACTTCTGAGATCTGGCTCTGAACTTGGAAGAGCTGAGGATGGCGGTCTGGGTGGTGGACGGGTTCTGTGAGTGTTTCCAGCCACTGTTCTAGCCATACGGGGGACCCCTGAGGAGCCCTGAGACAGGCTTTCCCCTATCAGCACAGGGAGTGGACCATGCAGTTCTGGGTCCCTCGGTGCCCTCTCTTTGGGAGAACGTGGGGGACACTGGTGGGTTCCTCCCTCCAGGACACTGGGTGATTCATCCCCACGGAGACAGAAGGGCAGAATGTTCCTTTGGGACTGCAGAGGACAAAGGGACGTGTCTGTGAGAGTTTTAATTCCTCCATCCAGTCTCAGACCCAGCCTTCTTGGTTTGGGCCAGTGGAAAGAGAGGCCCAGGGCCAGCTGAGGACCTTGTGCGTGTGCGCGGGTGACTTAAGGAGTGGGTCTCAGGCATGGGGAAGGTCACACTTGCCTTCCCTCCTCTTCCCCGTGTGGGCAGGTGGACACAGAACTCAGAGGAGGGCTGATGGGGGCCAACACCCGCATGAGGGCCCAGCAGACGTGGGTTGTAATCCTGGTTCACACTACAAGCTGTGTGCTCTTGGCCGGGGGCTGGGTCACCTCGATTTCTTCATCTGGAAAATGGGTTCGCTCAGCTCATCTGACTCTTGGTGGGCACTTAGCGAATATTATCCCTGTATCTCGGTGACCTTGCCACACCTGTACACCTACACCAGGCCACTTCCAGCTTCTGAGACTGGGTTCTTTATCCTTCCACATAAGGATAACCACAGCTGATGCCTCTTCTGAGGCACAGGCTGAAGTCTGCAGTGGTGTGAGGCCGCGGGCCACGGTCACAGCACTTCTGTGGTGCCTTGTGGGGGTGAAGCGTTAGTGCTCCATGGGGCTTGTGCCAATCCTGGGAGACTTCACACCAGTCCTGGGAATTCTGTGGGGAGAGAGCTTGCCGACACCCTCACAGCCAATTAGGGGACAGAGTGGAGCCTGAACCCAAAATAGATTAATGGACTCTCTAGAGAAGCTATGTTTACCATGATCATGCGAGTGTCAGGTCTTTATCCAGCAGATCCTGAGCTGTGCCAGGGCCCGAGGATGTCATAGTAAACAGGACAGAGGCAGCCTCTTCCTTCTTGGACAAATTTAGCTCTGGTCCCACGGCTTTATAATTTTAAGGCCTTCAAAGAAATCAATCAGCATCTGTTACCCATTCCCACCCCGGGTGCCGCTAGACACATCCTGGGTGCCGCTAGACACATCCTGGGTGCCAGCCAGGGCCGGATGCCCCACACTTGCCACCAAGGTGGGGCTCAGGCGCATCATTAACCCCCTGCCCCCGTGTCCCGAGCAGCCCCATCTCGCCGGCGACTGTATCCCTCACCAGGCTTTTCTCATCTGCTGAGGAACCCGGGGTGGCCAGCTCCCCCCCGTCTTACAGATGGGGCTCCGGGGGCTCAGAGGGCTTGGGGAAGGCAGAGCTTGGATTTGAACCCTGATGCCCCAGGCTGGTGGGGACGTTGCCCAGCCTGGCCTATGTTTAGAGGGTGCCTTGTGGGTCAGCTGAGGAGACAATAGAGAATGCCGTCCCCACAGTGAACCATTGTTCCCACGGTGGCTTCAGGGCCAGGGCTCCGCCCAGCAGATGATCTGTGGTCCCCCCTGGGGGCTGGACCATTGCCCCACCGTTTGCGGATTTTTCCAGCGTTTGTATAGGCAGGAGTGAGCAGGCACTCAGAGGAAGAGAGAGAGGGCTGGGGGGATGGGGGCCTCTGTGTTCAGGGCACTCATTTGGTTGGGGGGATAAGGCAGGTGGCCCAGGAGGACCCCTGTGCTGGGGATGGGCCTGGGCACTAAGCACTCACCCTTCCCCCTGAGTTTCCATTATTCTTCCCATTTTGCAGAAGCACGACGGCCGCCTGGGAGATGCTTCAGGGGTCTTCAGAGCGGATGCCTGGAAGCCCCAGCATCTCGCAGCCTGGGATGGAGAAGGGAGAGGGGTTTTGTTCAAAGCGCAGATACTGAGTTTTCCTGCTCTCAAGGTGGAACCTGAAAATTGGGGTGTATTTATTTTTGAGCCAAGTTCTTCAGATTGGCAACCATTGACCTCAATGAATGGCGGGGTGCTTCCTTGGTCCCCCTTCCCCTTTTGTCTCTGCTTCTCAGAGTGGCTTCTCTGGCCAGAGAGAGCTGCCACCCGAAGCCCAGTGCTCCCACGACCAAACTAGGAGCTTTCCTCCATCCGCAGTGAGACGCGCGCTGGGTGTCTGCGGGCTGTAATTCCAGCCACACCGTGACTGCGGGTCCCACATGACAGGCCCGTCTGTCTGTCTCTCCCCAGGAGCAGGACATCGAGACTTTGCATGGCTCCATTCACGTCACACTGTGTGGGACCCCCAAGGGGAACCGACCCGTCATCCTCACCTACCACGACATCGGCATGAACCGTAAGTTCCGAGGAGCCGCGTGTCCTGGGCGAGCGGGTGTCTGCCAGGGTTGGAGGAGAGGATAGCTAGGAAGGGCGGCTGGCAGGGAGTCTGCCTCATCCTCTTTTGCCGGGACTTCCTGGAGCTGTTCTGGGGAAAACTCTTGCCACAGACTGGACGAGCCCGGAATGCACCGCCTGGGCGCTGGGAGATGCTGGGGACTCCGGAGTCCTCCACCATCAGTCTGTGTGACAGTGACTGCCTTTAATGAAGGTCTACGGTGGTTTTTAGTGTTTTCTCAGGATTGTGCAACCTTCAGTGCGATCCATTTTAGAACATTTTTATTATTCTGAAAAGAAGTTCTGTCCTCTTATCTATCGCCCCGCTGTCTCCCATACCCCCCAGCCCCGGGCCACCACTAATCTACTTTCTGTCTCTAAGATCTGCCCATTCTGGACATTTTTTATCAATGGAATCACACAACGTGTGGTCTTTCATGACTGGCTTCTTTCGTAATGTTTGCAAGGTACGTCCGCATTGTGCCATGTATCGGTACTTTATCCTCTCTCGCTGAATGATGTTCCATCGTACGGATACACCGCGTTTTGTTCGTCTGTCCTCGTTTAATGGGCATTTGGATTTCCCACCTCTCGACTATTCTGAATACCGCTGCTATGGATGTTTAGATCGCGAATCCTTAAGATGACCAGGAAGGGTTCCCAAATGTGGGTTTTTCACAAATGGGACTGGAATAAGATCTACTTAGTATTACAGGTACACAGAACAGAAATGCTTCTGTGATGATTCAGAAGGCGTTTATGGCCCTTCCTGGTCCGGTGCGTATTGCGAGCTGGATGCTTGCTTGATTTTTGATTAACAGATGGACTGAATGACATTGTTTTTCCAACAGCTTATTAATACCTCGAGGCTGCGAATGATGTCAGTCACTGAAAACCATTTTTCTCCTTCACTCTCACTTCTCTTTTCTCTCTCTTTTTCCCCCATATACCCCCTTGTAACCATCATATACCAAATCCGATGCTAGGTACTTTGATCTATACCACCTTATTCCACTGACTCTGATGAGGATATGGAATTGCATCTGGCGGTGTTACTCCTCCATTGTTAGAGTACAGTGAGTGCTGTAACAACAGACCCGAGGCCTCTGTGGCTTAACATGATATATGTTTAGTTCTCACTCATGTAACAACTCAGTGGACATTCTGTGGGCCACCTTCCATGTGGTGATTCAGGGACCCAGGCTCTTTCTAGCTGTGACTCCACCGTCCCCTGGAGCCTCCGAGGCTTCTGTTGGCTCCTCCACACCTGGCAGTCACGAAAGAAAGAGGAGAGAAACCTAGAGGATTGGGTGGCAGGTGTTATGAGGAAATGGGGAGCCTCACATGCTATTGGCTACAATCTGATCACACGACTGCCTCTGATTGCAAGGGAGGCTGGGAAATGTAGTCCAGAAGTGTGTCCTGGAAGAAAAGGGAAGTGTTTTGGTGAGCAGCTGGCCATCTTTGCCTCAGCGATTAGGAGGCTCATCCAAGCCCACGTAAGAGTGGTCCTCCTTGTTTGAAAATCCTGTGTGCCCTGGCCAGTATCCCTGAGGTGAGGGTTTAGGACACCTAGAGAGAAAGAGAGTGTCAGTGGGGCAACCCCATCTCATACGAGGACCGTCACGGCCACGACTGTTGGGGGAAGAAGCAGGAGCTGGAATGGGATCCCCTCCCAGCGCTGCCTGGAAGTTTATGTCATCCACCAGCATAGGCAGGAGAGTTTACTGACCGTCTCCACTTCCACACCCACTCCCTTGCCTCATGACTTATTCTTGCCTTTTATCACCAGAGGAAAGTGGGAAAGAAAATGTAGCCATTCTTTCTTGAAAGTTCCTTCCCCCTGCTGTGTAGGCATGAAACCAACAGAATGAATACAGACTTTATTCTCTCCTGACTTCTTCCTCTTCTCTCTCCCGTGCCTGTTCTCCAGACAAAACCTGCTATAACCCCCTCTTCAACTCCGAGGACATGCAGGAGATCACCCAGCACTTTGCTGTCTGCCACGTGGACGCCCCCGGCCAGCAGGACAGGGCGCCATCCTTCCCCGTGGGGTAAGAGGAGGGAGCCTCGGGCCCCAGGACAGGGAAAGGAAAGCCCTGCAGGGTGGGAACAGGTGGTGGGAGGAGGCATTAGTCAGGCTTTTAAGGTTTCTTTTTTAATTGTAATAAAATATATATAAACTAAATTTTACTGTTTTTAACCATTTGTAAGTGTATGGTTCACTGACATTAAATACATTCACAGTGGTGCAGCCATCACCACCATTATCTCCAGGACCTTTTAATTAGCCTAAACTGAACCCCCATAACCATCAATCAGTAGCTCCCCGACCTTCACCCCTCCAGACACCCCGTCCCCACCCCACCACAGCAGCCCAGCTAGACGGGCTTTTTACTAGGGGTACATGGCCCGGACAGGACTAAAGTGGAAGAGGGTCTTGACAAGAAGAAATAGTTAGGAGAAAGATCTAGAAGGTTGGGAAGAAAAATAGAGACCATAATTGGAAATGATATTGATGAAGTACGTCCTGTGGGCCAGACTTAACCATCTTTATTTACAAATGTCATTTGTATTTAGTCCTTACATGGCTGGTGCTGGTAGCTCCATTCTCTAGATGGAAGAACTGAGGCGTGGAGGGGTTAACTGCTGTGCTGGTTTAATTGGGGGTGGGCGCTGTCGGGTTTGAGCCCAGTCTGCTGGCTCTAAGACTCAAACTCTCGCGGAACATCAGGCTGCCTCGGTCCCGGGTGTCTACACTGCCTGCTCCTCCCCAGTGCGTGGCTGATGTGGACTTTCAGCTCTCGTTGTGAGGCTGGGGGCAGGCTTACCGAGGGCACTGGACAGTCAGGGTCACATGGGGGTGGCAGACCTCTCGGAGGCCCCTCACCGTGCTGTGATTCAACCAAGGTGGGACCAGGTTCTTGGGTTTAAAGTCTGTCAAAGAGGCCTTCTCGGTATCACAAAGAGATCTTTTTTGTTAGTGCTCTGAATCGTCCTTAATCATTAATCTTTATCAGCGGGGAAGGGAAGGGATGCCCAGACATACGTTAAAAGAGTTCAAAGCTTCTTAATACAGCAGCAGATTAAGTGTCTGTCAGTGCATCCATCTTTGTTTGGACAAATTGTTCGAAAGACTTGGGGTAACCCAGTGACTCTCAGCTCCCCACGGGGAGATTTTAAAAATATTCTGAAACCTGGGCCCTGCTCGCAGGAATTTTCATTCACTTGACCCGGAGGTCAAGGCGCAGGGTGTTTGTTCCCCTAAGTTACCAGGCGATTCCAGCGTGTGGCTGGTGGGACCCACTGTCTGAGCGGGGCCCGGCGTGGTCAGGGGTCTCCTAGGCCCTCCAGGGCGCACCCCCTTCATCCTGAGGCTGAGACGGCAAAGCAGGGATGGGGGCCCCTGGCCGGGTCACTCCCGGCTCTGGAGTCGGCTTTCTACACATGGGGCCTCGTGAGTAGAGTCCTGTTGCCTGCTGGCTGTGTACCCACCCCCCAAGAGCAGTGAGGAAAGAAGCTGTGGAGTTAGGTGTCTCCCCAACTCTCACCGTTTGGGGGCTGCTGGCTCCAAACCGAGCCGTGGCCATTTCAGAAAGACAACGGCTTCATCGATGTGTAGCCCCGCCAACCGGGGCCTTCCTGGCTCTCTCTCTTTTGCACATGCTGGTCCCCCAGCCTAGAACGTTCCCTACACTCTTCAGTCCTCAAGCTCCCCCCAACCCACGTCCCCTTCAATGGCACTTCTTCCAAGAAGCCCTCCACTTGGTCAGAACAGATCTCGCTGTTTCAGCCTCCCGCTCTCAGCACCTTCCCCTCCCCGGTGGTCGCCACTGTCATGAGTCACGCGTATTTGTTTCTGCTGACTTGCCCCCCGGCTCCTGCACGGGACCGTGTCTGCTCTGCCTACGTGGGTTCCCGTTGCCTCGCCAGGAGCCTGGCACGAGAAAGGCCCAACAGCTCCTCTGTTGAAGGGACTCCTTCCTGCCTGCCTGAGCCCCGAAGTCGGCATTGTGGAATGCCTTCTAGTGGGTGTCAACCCCCCTCCCCCCAGCACCTAGACCGAGTGGGTCTTGTGAGGCATCTTGACGGCTCCCCCAGGGACCTGCCTCCAGGATCACGGGACATTCGGAGGAGCTGGCTCCTAACACAGCGTGCCGTATGGACTCACTTTCCATAAAACGGGCCAGACTCCCTGATGACAGCCAAGACCTTGGTGAAAAGGACAAATCTTTGAGTTCCTTCCAGGAAGATGGGAAAGAAAATGTGTGGGAACTCTGGCTAGGGTTGTAGGCACCTGGCCGGGCAAAGACTCTAGGGCTTCCTTCTGGAAATTCAAGGGAGGTGAGCATACACTTGCTTCTGGGGAGGCAGAGGGAACAGCATGTGCAAAGGCCAAGAGGAGAGCCAGTCTAGAAATGGTAGGTAATCTGGAAGGAGAACCTGCTGGCCGAGAAGGATCCAGCCTGGTGGGTGGCCCCTGCTGTCCCCATTGGAAAGGTGGGCACAGTGGGAACAAGAGACCCTTTCCAGGCCCTGCTAAGGAGTTGATGATGGGAAACTGTTGTTTCCTGACAAGGGGAAGCCCTCGCCTTAATGTACAGACCCAGGCAGCCTGCAGGCTCCCTGGTCACCCAGTGAGTCCTCACCACTGTCACCCTCCTCGCTGCCTGCTGTCATGGGCCAGTTTTGAACAGAGAGGAGCTCCCCCAGCCCTCTGTTAACAGGAGGAGTGGTCCCGGAAGATGTGTGAGGTGAGGCATCCCTGTGCCTGAAAATTGCCCTGGGTATCCCATTTCCCGAAGCCACTGTGTCCAGCCAATCAGGGTGGCTTGCCTTCTCTGCCTTGTCTCCCAGGCTTCTTCTCAAGCATCTCTTGGGGAGAGGAGATGAGAGGGAGGGGCTTCCCCAAGGTCAGGAGGGCTTCACGGGAGGGCTGCCAGGAGGCCTCCTTTGGGAAGGTAAGTGAGTACATGGGCCTTGAAATCCTGAGAGCTCCAAATCCCTGCTTGTCTGTGAAGCCAAGTCACTTATTTCTTAGCCTTAATGATATTTACAATCTTTATATGAGAGAAATTATAGCAACCTCATAGACTAGTTGTAAAGATTAAATGAGCTTACAATGCTCATCAAATGCTTGTTGTGGGACCTGGAACATAGGAAGTGGTTTGTAAAGGGTCACTTTACAAAGTAAAAGGTGGGGGAATTGGCCTGGAGAGCATCCTTGCTCAGAGGAGCAGGCCGTGTACACGGTGGGGTGCTCGGAATGGGGGCCACGGGAGGGGACTAGACTGGGGAGTCTGGGCGCACGGGGCGGTTTGTTGCACGGTCTCCGCCTATCAAGTGTGTTTTCGTTTGCGCTGTTCATTTCCGCTGAGGTCCCGGCTTTTGCTAACTGCCTCTGCATGGCCTCTCCCAAGGTACATGTACCCCTCCATGGACCAGCTGGCGGAAATGCTGCCCGGAGTCCTTCACCAGTTTGGGTAAGAGTGAGTGATCCACTCCCCCACCAGCTTGCAGAGAAGGGTGATCTCTAGCTTCTGCCTCTCCTGGGGTCTTGATCTGGCCCCAGCACTGAAATCTAGGTTAATGCTTAAAGATCGGGGAAGAAATCAGCTTGTTATACTCTGCAGACACTGTTTTTCATGCAGTCTCTTTACTCCCATCTGCCTCTTGCAAGTCGGGCTTTTCTCCTTGAGTCAAAATCCATCATCCGATGACAGCCACTCCACCCATCCTTCCCTAGCCTCTCTTCTTTTATTGCTTTCTCTTTCCCATGGAACATTCTGGAATAGGGTTGCCTGAACCCTCAACGTCTCCCTCCAGGCCTTTATTTCTTCAGGGCTCAAGGAAACCTCTTAGTGGAGCCTTTTGTACGATGAGAACATCTCCATGTTCTTGCCCAATTCCTTTTCATTCCAAGTTTTAGAATCCAAAATAAAGCTGAAGAGCGGGAAGAAGCAGTTTGGTAAATAGGCCTTCCCGGAAATGACAGCGGGGCTGTCAGAGCCTGGCCGCGGTCGGGCGAGGAGTGAGGGAAAGGCATGTGTCTTTCCAAGGTCATGGTCTTCTGTCCAGACATAAAGCATGATGCATTGCAGGTCCTGCAGCGCACGTATGGCAGCGTGGTCCCACTTTGTCTAGCCTGCCAGCCACCCTCAGTGATGCCCACGACACACCCTTGGGGAGATGAGGTTCCTCAGGGCAAGGGGCGGGGAAGGTTTTCAAAGGGCGCTTCCCATCGCTCACTCCTTCTGGGACATGAACTTTTATTTCTCCTTCCAGACTGAAAAGCATCATTGGCATGGGAACCGGAGCGGGTGCCTACATCCTCACTCGATTTGCTGTGAGTTCTCCCATTAAAAAAAAAAAAACTCTCTCTCTCTCTCTATATGCACAATATATATATGTTTTAAAGAAAATTAATTCAAGATTAAGGAAGAAAATTAGAAAAGCACCAGAGAATACTCCCCAAAGGGAAAAAGAAATGAGCCATAATTCCATTTCCCAAAGGAGAACCACAGTGCACTTCGGGGTGTGTGGTCCAGAGTTACGTATGCACATGGGGTGTGTGGGTGTGCACTCATTTACACACCAGCAGCTCTTTCCCTTCACCGAAATGCCGCACGAGACATGTTCTTTTATCATCATCTTTGCTCGATTCGCGGTGATTGTGGCCAGGCCCTCATGTCACTGACTACTGTGCTACTTCTCTGTGATAGCTGCACGGGCTTTGTGGCCAGGGAACTCTTGGACCCTGACTAACTCTGACCTAATCAGAGATATATGTGCTACCATGACAGATGTCACTTACGTTACTAGGGGTCCAGGTCAGGTGCTGCTGGGTCCTTTGGATCCTTACCAAACAGTTGTTTCAAAATGCAGCGATGCTCGTTTTATTCAACCGTATGTAATCTGATGGCCTATTATTTGCCGGACTTTGCTAGAGGTTAGGCGTGCTGGCACAAATACAAAATGGTCTGGCTGTCTAGGCTCTGAGCAGATAAAATAAGGTCTCAACTGTATCTTAGGTCTCTGTCTCCATATCTCTGAGAAGTAATAGAATTCTTACTGATTACTGAAGAGCTGATTAGCTTGTCTGATTTATGAGGGCCATGGTATGTTGTACCCATTTCACAGCTAGGGAAGCTGAGGGGCAGCAGCGTGAAGTGACTTGTCCCACCTAGGTCTGCCAAGCACATGTGCTCCTACTTCTCCTATGGTTTCCCCTTTCCCTTCTCTCATGAACCCCATTAGTGTCTACTGAGCTGGAACCTCAGTTTTGGAAGGGGGGCAGTGTCGAGAGCAGCGGCCTGCTCTGGGGGTCTACACGGGTCCTCTTCTGGTACTTTTCTCAGTCTTTGGTTTGACTTTAAAGTTCACAGTCTCTCAGATGGCTAGGTTGCCTCTCTCACTTCGTGTCTCCAATTGCAGCTGAACAACCCCGAGATGGTGGAGGGCCTCGTCCTCATTAATGTGAACCCTTGTGCGGAAGGCTGGATGGACTGGGCCGCCTCCAAGGTGAGGCTGGGGGCCTGGGTCGGGCAAGGGGTGTCCCAGTCTGCAGAGGGGCAGGTGTGCCTGACTCCGCCTGGAGCACAGAATGCAAGAGACCTCTCCTAGCCCCACCCCTTCACCACCCCCAGCAAAGAAGGCAGCTTTCCTCCGCTTGGCTTTGAGTGGTGAACATGACCGCAGCCATGTGCCGTTCAGATTTCAATAGGACACTGCTGTCCAAGCCAGCAATACCACTGGGACATGGGTCCCGAGCCAGCTTTGATAAGGACAGCCTGGGTTAAGAAGTGTTCGCTGGGGACTTAGCATATGTTGGGCTTAGATCAAGATGCTGAGAATAAAAAGATGAACAAGACAGATGCCTGTCACCCCAGTCACCTACATATTATTAATGAAAAAGAAATAACGTATCTGGTACTGATTCTATGCCACTTAACTTTATGATAATAATAATTAGCTAACAAGTGTTGAATGTTTATCAAGTTCTCTTTCTACTCTCCGTGGCTATACCTTCATGACCTCATTCAATCCTCAGTCACTCCAGGAGTGGGGATTGTTAAAACCATTCTACAGAGGAGGAAACTGAGGGTCGCAGGGGTTAGGAAGCTGTCTAGGGCCGCACAGAGCCAAGCAGTGGGAGAACTGGGGCCAAACAAGATCCCTTGGACTCTGTGGTGCTTGGAATCACCTCTGAGCTGGGCTCACCGCCGGCCCCGTCTCTCCGTCAGCAGGTGTCAAATGCCCGCCGAGACCCAAGCACCGCAGGTCTGGGAATGTAGAGCTAGCAGGACACATCCCTAGCTGGGGAAAGGGCCCGAGCTGTCTCAGGAAGCTGTGCTCTGGCTGGGTTCCTTGTTTATCTTTTAAAAAGATGATTTTTTTTTTCATAAAGGCCCCAGTATTTGCCAAGGAGAGGGGGAAACCATTCCAACTCTAACAGGATAGACTTTCAAGCTGGGGTGATCCTGGCTTCTCATTTTGAAAGTGTGTTTTTGCCAAGTTTGGGACGGCTCTTGGGGACAGGGGGTTTGAAGGGGTCTCCCCTCCCCCTGCTTCCCACCCCATCCTGGCCACTGTGATATTTCATTCCTTCCTGGAACATTCCGCCAGGATGAGGGAGCCCTTTCCTCCCACCAGCGTGATATTCAGAAGCGGAACACACTCCCTGTTTTTTTTTTTTTTTTCCAGCAAAGGGAATGGCACTGCAGTTGGCCAGTTTGGCTTCTTGGTAGCTGTTCTGAGCCAGACGTGGGGGCTGGGACATTGACCACTGGCTAAAGTGGAGCCCGAGGGCTGTTTGGGGGGTTTTAGTATTTGCACCATATCCTTCCTTTCCAGCCCAAGCCCTGGAAGAGGAAGACCTCTCTTGGGGGTCTAGTGTGTGTCAGACACTGGGGTCTGATCCTGTGACATGTGTAGTTGCCGTGTGTAACCCTCACCTTGGCCTTGTGACTCTGAAGCTCCTGGCATCCTGGTTACAGATGAGAGGTCTGAGGTCCAGTGGCTCTGCTACCCTCCCAGGGCCACACAGCTAGGAGGTGGCAGATGGGTCAGCCTAGGTCCCCCAGGTCTAGAGCTTCTCTCCCCTGTGGGTTCCTGCCTGACACTGAAGTTGGCCAACACACATTTATGGAGCTTCTGCTGTATGCCTAACATGTACAGAGCTCTCACTGTGTACCTAGCATTTATGGAGCTCCTGCTGTATGCCTAGCATTTATGGAGCTCCTGCTCTGTACCTAGCATTGTTGGTGGGAGCAGGTAGACAAGAGAAGGTCAGTATATTCAGAGAGAGGAAACTGGCTTAAGAGGGAAAATCTAGAGGATGATATAGTTTGAGGTAAGCAGATCCTGGCGTGTAGACTGGGAGCTCAGTGTGTGTTTAGAAGTCATGGACAGGCCCCCTTTACCGAGGACTTGGTGAACTGAGGCCTGACAAAAGCTGGGAGTACGTGGGGTCTTTGTTCAGATGCATTTTCTCCGCATCTCCTGTGCCCCGGGCTCTGAGAGTAAGGAGAATCGATGACCCTGCCTTCCGGGGCCCCAGGTTCAGTGAGTAACTGGAGACAGGTAACCGCCTTCGCATCAAAGGGGCGTCCTCAGACCTGAGTGCCAGGGAGCCCACACTGCTGCTCCGCCCCCAGGGCAGTGGGATTGGCCTCACCTTGTCCGGCTACTGTGAACGCCGGCTTTCTAATCCCTGTTTCTGTCCTCCCAGATCTCCGGATGGACCCAAGCCCTTCCAGACATGGTGATGTCTCACCTCTTCGGGAAGGTGAGCAGCGTGGCCTGTCGTTGTGTTGTTCAGTCGTGTACTGCCAGGCATGTAGAGCGCAGAGACGGCCCAGGCACAGCAAGGAGCCGCTCCATCTGACCCTCCAGAAATAGCCCATCGTTACTCATTCACAATCGTCACGCCATTCCTTCTCTCTTGCTCTCCCTTTAACAGAAGTCTTTTTTTAACAGCTTTGTTGAAGTACAGTACACTGCACATGTTGAAATTTGACAAATTTGACAAATTTTGACATTCTTAAAACCATCACTGAAGCCATCACAGATGACTAACGAAATACCGTAACCCCCAGAACTTGCCCTGTGATGCTTGGTAATCCATCTCTCCTCCTCAGGTAACCTCTGACCTGCTTTGGGTCACTGTAGATTCATCTGCATTTCCTAGATTTTTATGTCAACAGTATCTTTTATTTTTAAATCTGACTTCTTTCACTCAGCGTTAAAGTATTTTGCGATCCATCATGTCATTGGGCGAATCAAGAGTTCGTCCCTTTTTAGTGCTGAGCGGTGTTCTGTGGTATGGGTGTACCAGAGGCTGCTTCTCCGTTCACCTGTTGATGGACATTTGGGTTCTTTCCAGTTCTGGGCTATAACAAAGCCTACAGCAAACACATCCATGGAATTTGCTGTGCGTCAGCCTTGGTCCTAAGGACTCTATGACCCGTATGAGGAGGACCTTTTATTCCTAGTTATGGATCTGTTTTTTTCCCCAGTTGTACATGGGGAAGCTGAGACCAGAGAGGTTGAGTGAGCTGTGTGAGGTCTCACAGCGAGCGAGAGGGGCTGGGTTTTGAACCTATGAGTCTCGCTCCAGTGTGGGTTCCGGTAACCATCTGTGCCTCTGCTGGAGCCTGGCTCTCAGGTGGGTTGTGGTGCACTTATCCCCACTGAGCATGGGCTGAACCAAGCCCCTGGCAGCACGCGAGTGGTGTGTGGTTCTGCCCTGCCACCCGGCCGGCGTGGCCCCTGAGTCTGGCTTTGTACCTCCTGCTGGGCTGGAGGATGTACTGCTCTGATGCAGGGGTCTGACGTGGCCTTCAAGTTGCCCAGCTTGAGGTGACTTGTCTGTTCACTGTGTGTGGCCTACACACCACTGTTGCCTCCTTAGCTGAAGAGTGACCGTCTGGCGTGTGACCATATGACACCCAGGGAAGCAGAGGTTTTGCTGGCCTGCTAAAGTGTGCACTGCGTTTGGTCCTTGTATTAGTTTCCTGTGGCTGCTCTAACAAAGTACCACAAACTGGGTGGCTTAAAACAACCGAAATATATCCTCTCTCAGTTCTGGGGGCCAGAAATCTGAAACCGAGTGTTGGCCGGGCCACACTCCTCCCGTGGTACTAGGGGAAGATCCTTCCTTGCTTCTTTCGGCTTCTGGTAGCCTCAGCCTTCCTCGGCTTGTGGTTTCTCACTCCACTCTCTGCCTCCATCTTTGCGCGGCTTTCTCTGTGTCTGTTTCAAATCTCCTTCTGCCTTTGTCTTACAAGGACACTTGTCACTGGATTTAGAACCTACCGGCATAAGGCAGGATGACCTCATCTCTGGATCCTTAACTTAAATTACATCTGCAAAGACCTTTTTTCCAAATAACGTTCGCAGAGTCCAGGAATTTGATGTGAAACATGTCCTTGGGGCCACCTTGTAGCCCACTAGAGTCCCCTTTCCTTTCTCATGCTTCCTTTCACGGTTTGCAATACATTTTCTCCACCCTGAGTGTATAATCTGAATCTGACAGCAATATGGGAAAGATCAGAGCTAGCATCTGTATTTTCCTGGAAGAGGGGTGTCAAGTATAGAGTAAGAACTTTGCCTGACTGGACCCCAAATTACCTGGGGTATATGTTGGTACCCCCGAGTTGCTGCAGCTGTGTTTCAATCTGTAACCCCAGCACAATTCCTCGGACTATTTTTTTCCTGATGTTTTTTGGGGATAAGACTGGTCTCTTTGTTGCTTCAGTGACGGTGGACTGTCTTGACACAGCTCGGGGAGACACTGGGCCCCGTTTTCTCCCTCTCGCTCCTGATCTGGCTGTTGTCAATCACATCAGACCCTTTCGTGAAAACTGTAGCATCCGCTGTCGCACAAATGAGAAACAGAGCAAGCTCATAACTTGTTTGTTTGTCCCAAGTCACATTCAAAAAGGAAACAGGGAGAGGGAAGGCTGAGGCCAGCCTTCTGCAAGGGTCTGGTTGGCCCTCCTGGAAATCAACATTGCCCGTCATTCCGGCAACTTCCTGTTGCATGAGTTGGTTTTGTTTTGCAAACATGAAAATCTCCTTTTCACCTCTCCCCATTAAAAAGAATATAATAGTAATTGCTAACAGTCGCCTCGATGCTTACTGTTGACAGTGAGCTTTCCAGAGTGGCCAACCTCTGATAAATCCTACAATTTGATGAAGGCGGGTAATGTCATCCCCACTCTTTTTTTTTAAAAGGGAGCTGAGGCTCAGAGAGGTGAAGCACTCGCCCAATTAAGGGGCAGTGACGGAGCCGAGAGGACCGACTTCAGATCAAAACTCCTGAAGTCTGAGCCCAACAGGGCGTGCTTGCCCCCCAGCTTTGCATTCCCTCTGCTCCCAGCTGATACCCAGACATCAGTCTGCATCTGGGTGCGGCTTCCGCTTTCCTGAAGGTTCCCTCAGGCTCCATAGCAGGCTCGTGGAGTAGGCATTACTGCCTTCACTATGTAGCTGGATAACCTGAAGAATGGTGGGGGTAGTGACCGGCCCGTGGCCGCAGTTCCCACGAACGACATTCTCCCCTCTGTCAATGCAGGAGGAAATGCAGAATAACGTGGAGGTGGTCCACACCTGCCGCCAGCACATCGTGAACGACATGAACCCCGGCAACCTGCACCTGTTCATCAACGTCTACAACAGGTACCAGGATGCCGCTGGGCCACATGATGGCCGCTTGTCAGGCTCCTTTTGTAGTTCCGGAACGAACATGGGGCAAGAGAGGAGGGATTATAAAATTAATATAAGATGCAGCCCCTGAGCAAATAGATGAACAGAACAAGGGTGCCCAGTGAGGGCCCCTGGGAAGTCAGGTGCCTCCTGGAGTTTTGAGTGCTTTGCGAGGAGCTGAACTTCTACTCCAGACCACCAGGGGCGCACGCACGAGTGGGAACAGTCACATCGCAAAGGGTTTGCGTCCATGCCTGTGCCAACGCTGACCCTAAGGAAGGCCCGGATGTGGGGAGAGCTGAGCGGGAGGGCAGCAAAGCACTGGGAGAGGACGGGAAGAATCCAGGGAGGCTGCTGGGAAGCGAAGGAGTCACTCCAAGGATAAGGACACATGAGCATGGCGTTTGGCGAGGGTGCAGCCCTCTTAAGGATACCTGAGTGCTGGTCTGGGGCTCAGCTAGGGGAGGGGACAGCTCGGGGCCCCTGGGAGCAGCCAGGGGTTCTGGAATCTCCAGGGAACTCAGCCTGCGGCTCCCACAGAGTGGGCAGGAATAAGCCTCCTGGGCTCTGTGTCTCTCACATGTTAGTAACTTGACTTTATGAAGGGCATTCGTGTCCCTTTCCTCTTACCCTCCACCCAGCCTCTCAGTGCAGGGGTGACTGGTAATGGCCCCAGCGTGTAACCAAAGACACGGAGGCTGAGTGCTCATTTATTCAGCAAGTGCTAAGTGAGGACTGGAGAGGGCAGGCTTTCACCTGGGCAGTGGGCACCCAGAGGAGACGAGCAACAACCCCTCGCTGCCCCACATGTTGCAGGGACGAACTGGTGCCTCTGAAAAGCCCTATGATGAGGGTGCTCTCACCATCATTTCCTGCTGAGGAAGTGAAGGCACAGAGAGGTTCGGCATCCTGCCAAAGGTCACACAGCTAGGAAGCAGAGGAGCGTGATTTGGATGCAGCCGGTCTGGCTCCGGGCTGTGAGCTGGGAAAGGGTGTCTCATGGTGGGAGCTGCCAGGCAGGGAGAGGCTGGTGCCCGTCTGCAGGGGAGAGTAATGGACCCACACTGGGTACAGTGGGAGACCATGGGAGGGTTTAAAACGAGGGAGTGAAAGGATCAGGTCTGAGTTCTAAAGAGTTGGTTTGGTTACTATGTAGGGGACTCAGAGTTGGGGGCGAGAGTGAGAGTGAGGCTAAGAGAAGAGGCTGGACACCATTTGGGAGGTAGAGGCTCCTACGAGGGGGGACGGGAAGCAGGGACCCTCTGTAGAGGAGGGTGTGATTTGTACATAAAAGGAAGAAAGCACCTGGGGGACAATGAGGTGGGGTCCATGAGTCCCGCTGTCTCTGAAGCCACTTCTATGGACCCAGAGAGGCTGGGGTGGGACCTCACACAGCTTGGGATGTAGGTGGGTGTTTGCCAGAGGGGCCAGTGCAGGAGCTTCTGGGATTGGCTCGGTGGGAGGGGCTTCCTCCAGGGGAGGGTCTGCCGATGTAAAGGTATGTTTGTTTGTTGTTTGTCTGTAGCCGGCGGGACCTGGAGATTGAGCGGCCGATGCCCGGAACCCACACGGTCACCCTGCAGTGAGTTGCCCTTCTCTCCTGCACCGTCTCTTTAGCTGTGCTTACCGTTGCCCGCAGCACCTTAGTTCTGAGTTTGGCAGGACTGCCCCCCCTTGTGCTAGGACAGCCCAGTCAGCGAGAACTGCATGGATTCTGCCCAGGGATTGGGCACGGCCCAGACTCACTCGTCTTCCCCTTGTGCAGGAATTTGGTTTGTAGGGTGTCCCTGAGAGCTGTGGGGGGAGCCTTGGACCTCGAACAAGGAATGCCAATAACCACAACTGGACAGCATTTATGAAGCACCTGCTCTGTGCCCAGTGCTGTGTGAGGCTTTGCTTCACAGAGCCTGGCGATGAATAAGACATAGGACCCACCCTGAAGTGCCCTATAGAGCTAGAAGGAAAAGACAGTTGTGGGTACAGCCACCTGGATTCCAACAGTAACACTAAGTCTTTTTATAGTTCCTTAAGTGAACCGTATTATTTGACACCTGAACTTCGCACGTGCCATTTTCTATGTCAGGCATGTCGTTTTCATCTCTGTTTTTGATTGCTGGCAAAGTCCTACTCATCCTTCCTTACGGAGAGGGTGCTTGAAAATAAAACATCAGGGCATGGAAATTCTCTGGCTGAAATTCATACTAAGGTGTAAATGACTACTAACCCGTTTTTTCCTAAGAATAAAGCAGAGGATAGAGAATGAAGGTAGTAAAAAGAGCCAAAGGTACTGGGGAAAACAAAGTCAATTTTTTTTTTTTTTTAATTCTGGCCCCAGCCTGGCAGGGCTGGGGGCATGAGAATCTCTCAGTGAACCTTGTGTTAACTCCCCCTTGTCTCCCTGCCCCCAGGTGTCCTGCTTTGTTGGTGGTTGGGGACAGTTCTCCTGCTGTGGACGCTGTGGTATGTAGAAATCAACCACTGGTTTCTGTGCTTAACTCAACGGTCCAATTCTAGTTACCTTGGTATGAAGTCTTCCTGCCCACCCTCTTCCCCTCCTCTGCTCCCATCAGGGCAAGTGACATCTTCTAGATGCCATATTGGCCTTTGGTCAGAGGGTCCAGCCACCAGCCTCCTTCCCTGGTGACTGCCAGCCCTAGTTGCTTGGCAGTGGGACCTCTGTCTCCTCTCCCAGGCCCCCTCACCTGCCGATCTGCCTCCCATTGGCTTGTTTATACGGGCGTGTTTCTGCTTGGCTTCCTGGCCAGGAGACTGTCTGCGTGTTTGGGAATCAGGTGGAGCTTTCAGACCTGGTTGGAGCCTGATCCATCTGATGGGGCAGACAGGCCTCTGGGGAGAGGGGCTTAGGAAAGGTTTTCTGGCTCATTTCACCCCTTAATTCCCACCTGTGATGTGGTAGAGGCAAAACGGACTCCATCTTTCCAACACCCCCATAGCCGAGGACACGGGAGACTTGGGGGCTAGTGGGCAGAGTCCTAGAGTAGTGACATGCCTTGTGCAGTAGGCTAGAGCAAGGTCAGCAAATGTTCATTTAGTAAAGACCTGGGGTATCCAAATGAACCATGAATTACTTGCAATCTAGTCCACTGGACATAATCATAAGATGCATCAATAAAGATATATTCTTTATGTTAAGGGAGGTGATAATTCTACCATAGGCATTTTGAACATCACACGTTACGGGTGGGTATTTTGCCTACTTCTAGATGCACTTTTAAGAGGGTCATTGACAAACTGAAGAAAGAAACCATCTTGGTGGATATGATTTCATTTGAAGAATGGTTGTTGGGACTGGGGTTGTTGAATCTAAAGAATTACTGGAAGCAGCTGGTTAAACAAGCCCATTCATTTAGTAGCTGTTTCTGGAGCACCTTCTACATTTTAGCTAATCTTCACAACAGCCCTTTGAAAAAGATATTATCCCCATTTTATTGATGAGGAAACTGAGGCTCAAGGAAGTTAGGTAACTTGTCCAAGGTCATATAGCTAGTGATGGTAGGGCTGGAATTTAAAGCCATATCTGTTGAATCCCAAAGCCCACATTCTTTCTTCCATGACAGTAGGAATACTGGAGCTCCTGGTGATGGTGGCAGAGTGGCAGGGAGAGGGGGAAAATTTATGACTTTGGCTCCAGGTAGACAATTTGCAAATTTCTTCTCCCTCTTCTTGTCTAGGTGGAGTGCAACTCGAAACTGGACCCAACGAAGACCACTCTTCTCAAGGTACAGGGAAAATGATGGAGGGTTACATTTGTTCTCTCAGAAATCCCTAAGTTTCCTGCAAACTTGAGTTGTGCCTGATTATGGCAAAGCTGGTGGTCAGAAATCACAGAAATGGTGAATTAATGTGTCTGTTCACAAACATCTATTGGGTGCTAGCTGGTAACCCAAGGCTGCAAAGATGAGGGGATCCCTCTCTGGCACCCCAGGAGTTTACGGGCTGCCGGCCATGGTGCTCTGAAGAGGGATGGATAGGGATTGTGTGGGTGGGGCCTGATTCTAGACAGCCTGTCCCCACTGCACCACCCTGCCCTGCTGAATGGGCCCCTGGAGTTCTGTCGCTGCATTCCCGTTGGGCTGAAGGCTGCCCCAAGTTAGCTGACCTTGAGGCTAGCCCTTGGGATTTAGTCTTGAGACTCTGGGCTATAGGCTGGCCACAGCCCCACTCAGTCTCACCGAGACCTTCCAGTCCTATTTCCTCATCCTCACCTCGCTGCCCAAGTGCTCCAGAACCCTGGGCTTTGGATAAATATTCACACATGCCTGGAATGGCTTTAAGCAGTGATGATGGCTTTGGGTTTGGTGATTTACTAGCAACTCTGGAAATTATAGCATTTACCAAGGGTGGCCAACCAGGAGCCCCATCAGGCCTGAAGCCTTGAATCCTGCAGTTTCCTTCTGAGGGGTCTTTAAAGAGATTGTGTGTCCAGGGCCTCGTGCAGTGAATGCTTTCCGGTCAGACAGACCGTGGCCAGAACTTTGCAAGTTCCTCAAGTTCTCTCTGGCCCAGTTTCTGCCTTTAAAGTGGGACAGTCGTCCCTTCCAGGGTTTTGGGGGAGCAGAGAAATCATCTACGGGGCCTAGCACAGCGCCTGGCCTGTTGTAAGCTGCAAGTAATGGTTGCCAAGAAGGCGGAGTTTAATGCCGAGACAGATAGTAATCAAAGCAGGCGTGCCAGGTGAGGTGGGTGTTTCCCCACCTGTAACATGTCTAGGCCCCCCCTCAGCAAGGCAGGCCCGGGGCAGGGCAGCGGGCAGAGTGGATGCCCATTTGGAGCTGGTCCACAGAGCCGGCATCCCCTCCACGTGAGGCCTTTGGCACTAACCAGCTTTCTTTCTCCCAGATGGCGGATTGTGGCGGCCTCCCACAGATCTCCCAGGTGAGTTACACCTGTCCCCGCTCCCCAGGTGGAGGGCACTTGCCTCTGTGACCCGTTACCCCCCTTTCCCTCACTGCCTGCTGGCCGCCCACCTTGCTATTACATCTGATGACACATTTGGACCTGCTACCGTTTATGAAAGGTGCTTGCATGTCAGGACTTGCTTGGTCGTCCCCCAGAAGCCCCTGTGGAGTAGTTGATGCTGGCGTTCACAGGGGTGAAGGGATTTGCCAAGTGGACACAGCTTGGCAGTCGCACACCAGAATCTAGGTGTGCCTGACCGCAAAGACCAGAGGCTTCCGCTGGAGCCACAGGCTCCTGTAGCCCAGGGGCAAAGCAGGGAGCGCAGAGAAGAGATGGACCAAAGGGTGTGTTTCTGTGTTTGTGTGTGTGTGTGCATGCACATGTGTATATGTATGTGAGTATGTATATGTATACGTGTATGTGAGTATGCATGTATACGTGTATGCATATGTGTGTATGTATGTATATGTGTATGCATGTGTGTATGTATATGTATATGTGTATGCGTATGTCTATGTATACATGTATGCATATGTGTGTATGTGAGCATATATATGTATGCGTGTATGCATATGTATGTATATGTATACGTGTGCGCATATGTGTATGTATGTATATGTATACGTGTATGCATATGTATATGCGTATGTGTGTGTATGTCTATGTATACATGTATGCGTATGTGTATATGTATACGTGTATGCATGTGTATGTATGTTTATGTATACGTGTATGTGTATGTGTGTATGTGAGTATGTATATGTATACGTGTAATCATATGTATGTGAGTGTGTATATGTATACGTGTATGCATATGTGTGTATGTGAGTATGTATATGCATGCGTGTATGCATATGTGTGTATGTGTGTATATGTATATGTGTATGCGTATGTGTGTATGTGTATACGTGTATGCGTATGTGTGTATGTGTGTATGTGTGTATGTGCATACGCGTATGCGTATGTGTGTATGTGAGTATGTATATGTATGCGTGTATGCATGTGTGTATGTATATGTGTACACGTATGTGTATGTGCATATGTATACGTGTATGCATGTGTGTGTATGTATACGCGTATGTGTGTATGTGTGTGTGCATATGTATACGTGTATGCATGTGTGTATGTATGTATATGTATACGTGTATGTGTGTATGTATATGTATACGTGTGTATATGCATATGTGTATGCGTATGTGTGTATGTATATGTGTACACGTATGTGTATGTGCATATGTATACGTGTATGTGTGTGTATACGTGTGTGCATATGTATATGCATGTGTGTATATGTATACGTGTGTGCACATGTATACGTGTATGCATGTATGTATATGTATGTGTGTACACGTATGTGTGTGCACATGTATACGTGTATGCATGTGTGTATGTATACGTGTATGTGTGTATGTGTGTGCATATGTATATGCATGTGTATGCGTGTACACGTATGTGTGTGCACATGTATACGTGTATGCATGTGTGTATGTATATGTATGCGTGTACACGTGTGTGTGCACATGTATACGTGTATGCATGTGTGTGTATGTATACGTGTATGTGTGTATGTGTGTGCATATGTATATGCATGTGTGTATATGTATACGTGTGTGTATATGCATGTGTATGCATATGTGTGTATGTATATGTATACGTGTACACGTATGTGTGTGCACATGTATACATGTATGCATGTGTGTGTATACGTGTATGCGTGTACACGTGTGTGCACATGTATACGTGTATGCATGTGTGTATGTACGTGTATGCGTGTACACGTATGTGTGTGCACATGTATACGTGTATGCATGTGTGTGTATACGTGTATGCGTGTACACGTATGTGTGTGCACATGTATACGTGTATGCATGTGTGTATGTATGTGTATGCGTGTACACGTATGTGTGTGCACATGTATACGTGTATGCATGTGTGTATGTATACGTGTATGTGTGTGTGCATATGTATATGCATGTGTGTGTATATGTATACGTGTGTGTATATGCATATGTGTATGCATATGTGTGTATGTATATGTATGCGTGTACACGTATGTGTGTGCACATGTATACGTGTATGCATGTGTGTATGTATGTGTATGCGTGTACACGTATGTGCGTGCACATGTATACGTGTATGCATGTATGTATATGTATGCGTGTACACGTATGTGTGTGCACATGTATACGTGTATGCATGTATGTATATGTATGCGTGTACACGTATGTGTGTGCACATGTATACGTGTATGCATGTATGTATATGTATGCGTGTACACGTATGTGTGTGCACATGTATACGTGTATGCGTGTATGTATATGTATGCGTGTACACGTATGTGTGTGCACATGTATACGTGTATGCGTGTACACGTATGTGTGCGTGCACGTATAAACGTATCGTCACTGTAGTGTGTTTGCTGCACAGTAACTGTCCCCTCCAGGTCTCCACCCATAAATACCCGCCCCCCCACCTAACAAGTGAATGAATTTTTTATCTCTTCTTATAATTTTCTATCAGTACAGTTTTGCACTCTATCTTACTATGAAATATTTTGTGCATTTTGGGTTGTCTTTTCCACCAAACTGTCCCCTGACCTTCTTTCTCCCTCCAGTCCTGAAAGGGACTTCAGAGCTTCAGTAATCCAGCGATTTCTCAATCGGATGTGTGCCTTTTTCTAGCTCTAGGTGCCCCCCCGGTCCTGACAAGTCCCACTGAGCTCCCTGGGAGCCTCGCTTGCAGAGTGGGCAGGCACAAGTGGCCTCGGGTGGCTCTCTTAACTTCTGTTCCCAGTGTCTCTCTCTGCTCCCACTGGCAAAGAACAAATTATTTTCAACTTTTTATCTGCTGTTGTGCTTTGCCCAGTTGATAGCTGGAGTAGCCAGAGAAGGGTGGGCTGTCTCAGTTTCTAGAGGGAACAGATGGCTTTCCAGTAGAGCCCTGCTTAGAGGTAAACAGGATTAATACGTGCACACTGGTGACTAGTCCGTCCACCCAGGCCGCTCGACACTGCTACTGAGACAGTGCCACCTAAGCTGGCTGCAGAGGAGGGGCGCCATTTTTCTTTCCACCTACACTTCCTTCCTTCCTTTATTCCTTTCTCTACTTGAAATGAGAAAAATCTAACTCTATCCTTAGTTAAAACACGTTTTATATGTCATGGCAGGAGCTGAGCTAGCCCAGGCTCCCAGGAGAGCAGCCCAGTGAGGACCAGTAACTGTGTAATCCCTCCTCCTCCTGCCCTTGCAAGTTGGGTGTGTTTTTACAAAGGGCGTTCCCATCCTTCATTCCATTCAATCCTTGCAACAGTCTTTAGAGGAAGGAAGAGCATGCATTCTGTCACAGTCACAGAAGGGAAACTGAGGCTAACAGATGGGAGAGATTGCCCTTGGTCACCCAGGGGAGCCGAGTTTGGGCCCAGATATTCTCCTTTCCAAGCCTGTCCTCTTGTTTCTGTCCGCCATGTTGAACACAGATGTCCCTGCAACTCTCGTCCCCTTCTTACCATCATCACGTGACCCCCAGAGGCCAACTGCAGCACAGGCTCTTCTTTAAATGTCATTTGTCTCTTTGAGAACAGTGGCAGGAGCTGGTGGAGGTGGGCAGGGACACTCCCTCCCCGATGACCGCTCACCAGTGAAATGAGAGGGTGTGAGAATAGACCCAGGACATTGCATTTAAGAGTTGGAATTAGGGCTTCCCTGGTGGCGCAGTGGTTGAGAGTCCGCCTGCCGATGCAGGGGACACCGGTTCGTGCCCCGGTCCGGGAAGATCCCACATGCCGCGGAGCAGCTGGGCCCGTGAGCCATGGCTGCTGAGACTGTGCGTCCGGAGCCTGTGCTCCGCAACGGGAGAGGCCACGACAGTGAGAGGCCCGTGTACCGCAAAAAAAAAAAAAAAAAAAAAGAGTTGGAATTAATTAGCCTGCGAATATGGCCTTCACCTCCCATTTAGATTAAATTTTTGAGTGTAATTGGTAGAACTGGGTGTGTTCTCAGCATTCCCAACTCATTTTACTTAAAGTAGCCCAGTTGATTGATTTGTCTGTTCACCTATCCATCTATCCATCCATCCATTCATCCATTCATCTATTCTTCCTTCTTTGACCATCTTTTTCTTTCCTTCCATCCATACAGCCTCTCTTTTCATTAATCTATCCATCATCCTTCCTTCCTTCTTTCCATCGATCTTTTTTCGTTTTCATCTATCCATTTATCCACCATCCTTTCATCCAGCCAGCCAGGCTGAGAGTAAACTGTTATGGGGTTTGGAAAGCCCTGGGTTAATATACAAGACCACTGATTAATCATAAGACCTTGGACGGATTATTTATCTCTCCAAGTCTGCTCAGCTGTGAAACATATATGAAGATGGTACTAACCTCGTAAGGCTGTTGTCGGGAAGATGAGATAATGCTGCAAAGCCCTTAGCACAGTGAGTGGCTATTACATTCTAGACCCTGAGTTGGACACATCACTTTATCCAATGATGTCTTCTTTAGAGAAGCCCTCAGGAGTAGGTGTGGCACTCTGCCCATATTTTAGAGGTGAGAAAACTGGCTCAGACAGGTCATGTAACTTCTGGTCAAAGCTAATTTTGGTCTCCATAATTATCCCATAGTCTTTCCTTTCCTTTTGTGTTTTGTCCTATCCACCTGAGGTGGCCTTGTATCTTGGGCCAAGCTCTTTAACGAAGGTGCCCACAGGCATGGCTGCATGATCTGGACCTCTGGTGACTGACAGCACTTCCCCTCTTTTCTCTTGCAGCCGGCCAAGCTTGCCGAGGCCTTCAAGTACTTCGTGCAGGGCATGGGATACAGTGAGTATGGCCTTTCCTGGCAGGCGGTGGGTTGAAGGGTAGGTGTGGGAACTGGAACCAGGTTGGGATGAGTACAGTATTCTGTATCACCTCGGCCAGCTTCAGGCTTTTTGCAAACTGGGCAGGTCAGGGAAGAAGTATTTAGGTGTGTGGAGGATGGGCCGCAGGGCAGGGGTTCCCGTATCTCTTCATACCACAGTGCCTCATTCTCCCTCCATTGTTGAACAGAAGCTGTTTCACACCAGGGAGTGTTTTAAGGTTTAGGTGAGGATTACCCCTCTGAGCACAAAGAAGACAACAAACAATAAGACCATGAAAATCTTTTAAATTTTGATTACATACTCTCTAAGAGACTTGTAGTGATGGTGGCGATGCTGGTAAAATGGCAATGATGGTGGTGGTGGTGGTGATGACAGATTAATAAATCCTTTATTTTTCTCTTATTTAATCATCACAATAATCCTAGGAGATACTCTTATCCTCATCTACAAATGACGAAACTGAGGCTTTGAGAGATTAAGTAAGGAGCAGAGTGGGGATCTGTGAAAGTCCTTTGAAAAATGTAAAGCTCTGAACAAGTGGGTGATAAAGCCACTTACATTCAAGACAGAGCATGTCTTTGCTAAATCATTAGGTTTGGGAATTGAAGGTAAATAGAAGCACAATTAACGAACTTGGAGCTTCTTGCGCTATGAGTATCGTTCATTTACAGACATTTATTCACAGACACATTTTCAGAAGTGCGGTCCCGTGACCAGGACAGGCAACACCAAGTGTCAGCGCACTGCTGGGCAGCAGCCCCCTTTGGTATATGTCAGTGTGTCAGCCACGGTTCCGGCCCCGATGTGGCTCTTTGTCTGCGGCCTGGAATTATAATTCATGTGCCCGCCTTCACAAGGAAGTCTCAGCGTCTCATCACTCCCCCCGCCCCCCATTTTTTTTGCTGAGGCTTAAACTGTTTTTGCTCATTTAAAATAGTAACGTTATGTTTGGTCAACTGACTGCAATGCGGTCTTAAGGTTGGCCTCAGCCGTGTTTAGTTTCTGGAGTGGCTGAGAGTGGACGAGCCTGATTTACATGCTTCGGACAGGATCCCTGTCCCAACGTGCCCTCTTCCATCTACTCGTGGGTCTCCTGCCTTTCCACCCTCTCTCCCTCCAAGAAAATGTGCAGGCAAAGGCAGTAACTGGAGACGGCCTTCATTTACCTTGCAGCCATGAATTGCAACTCGTTTGTCTTGGACCTGCCCTGGGTTTAGATTTCTGCTTTGAAAGTGCATTCTGGGGAGAAAGGAAGTGAAAGGCAGGCCTTGTTTCCCCCCCGCCCCCCACATAAGCTTCTATTTCCAGAAAGCTGAAGCATCCTGCAGGTTGTAGGGAAAGACAGCAGAGAGAGCTGGAGGCATCAACTAAAGACAAAGGAATCATTCACTTACTGAGTGCCTGCTCAGCAGCGGGCCAGAATGATGAGCCCTCAGCATCCATGACACCGTGCTAGGGTCACCAGAGCCCTGCAAGGTCAGTAAGCCCCCAGATCTGGGGTCAAGAAATAGGGGCTCAGAGAGAATATGTGAGCAACAGATACAGAATTGATCCCATTTTTTTCCGGATTCAGCAACTAGCTCTGTAAGAAGAGGATTCGGTACAGCAAGAATGAATTCTGTCTGTGGGTGTCTGCCACAGAAAGCCAGGACCTATGCCCATTGAGTGAATAGTGTAACCCTTACATGCCTGTGTATTTATCAGCTGCCTCAGTGTGTGATATCCATTATTCAATATGGCCTTGGCAATGATGCTTCAGTCGGGTGGTGTAGTAGTTTCCCAGGGCTGCCATGACAAATCTCCACAAACTGGGTGGCTTAGAACAACAGAAATCTATTCTCTCACAGTGCTCCAGTTCTAGAGGCTAGAAGACCAAACTCAAGATGTGGGCAGGGTCATGCTCCCTCCAAAGATTCTAAGAAGAATCCTTCCTTGCCTTGTCCCAGCTTCTGGTGGTTGCCAGCAGTCCTTGGCTTGTAGCTGCATCACTCTGACCTCTGTCTGCCCTGTCTTCACATGGCTTCTCCCCGTGTGCACCTGTGTCTCCTTCTCTTAAGAGGAAACCAGCCATGGCATCAGAGTTCACCCTAACCCAGGGTGACCTCATCGTATCTAAATAGATCTGAAAAGACCTTATTTCCAAAGAAGGTTACAGTCTGAGGTGCCGGTGGACGTGAGTTTGGGGGGATGCCATTCCACCCAGTACAGACGGGGCGATTTTTTGTCTTCATTCCACCTTGTAAGCCACCTGCTGTGTTCAAGGGCATTTTAAATCCTTTGGAATGGACAGTGCCGTTGATAGTACCTGGGAGCTCGCAGGTTTCCTGAAGGGAGAGACGACAGCTGACCACTCTGTGTGGCCTTGGTTTCCAGCCTGTGGCATGCAGGGATTAGCCTGGCCAACCTTGAATGTCCTCCCCGCTCTGGTAATTGTTGGCCTTACAGGGTGGTGGACACACACCCCAGCGCTGCTACCAGGGTGTCAGTGGTAGTATTCCCATTTTATGGGGGGGGCCGGGGGCTCAGAGAGGGACACTCCCAAAGCCCCAGAGCTGGGATTCAAGTAGCGGGTAGCAGGCAGAGCTGGGATTCAGACCAGCTGTGGGTTCACGCCGCTGTGGGATCGTAGCAAGTCCTTACTCCACCTGGGTCTTGCGCTCCACCTCTGTGGGCAGAGACAGAAACGATGCGGAGCCCAGCAGCCGGGTGGCTGCGAGGATGGACAGGAGCAAAGGTGCCCAGGCGGGTGGGGCGCACAGCAGGCAGCATCCCCGGTGTGCAGGTGCTTCCAGCGCTGGCCCATCCCCTCACGGGTCTCTCTCTTCTCTCGCAGTGCCCTCCGCCAGCATGACGCGCCTGATGAGGTCCCGCACAGCCTCGGGCTCCAGCGTCACGTCCCTGGAGGGCGCCCGCAGCCGCTCCCACACCAGCGAGGGCGCCCGGCTGGACATCGTCCCCAACTCCGGCGGCCCCGGGAGCAGCGCAGGGCCCAACTCCACGGAGGTGTCCTGCTAGGTGGCCTTGGGGACGGCCGCCCCTGGACTCTGGGATCAATCGCTGTAGCTGCCCCTCCTCCGGCCCCTCCCCGCCCCTGCCTGCCAACCACATGTAGCTCGGTATTAATCCAAAGCTTATTTTGTACGAGTGAGCTCTGGTGAGGACAAAGTGAGATTGGGTTTGTGGAGGGCTCCCCTTCCGGCGAGGGCGGGGTGGAGTGGACCAAAGGGAAAGAAGCATCTCAGTGTCCTGTTTCCACTAGCGAGCGGCCTAGAGGCCACTGTCTTACCCTCCCTCAGAGACACCAAACTGCCAAAAACAAGAAACAGAGCAAACACTTGATCAATCCAAGGCTGGGCTGACCTGAGCATCCTGGCGCGAAGGAACGTTTTGTTGGAAGCCCAGCCCACCTACTTCCTGTTTCCTTTCCAACTAAAGAAAAAACAGACCCAGTTTCTGGAAACCAAACCCCTTCTGATTTGGAGAGGGGGAGAGGGGGGAATGGTGGCGAGCTCTTTTAACAAAGCCAAACAGGAAGCGGGGAAAGAGGTGGAATTTATGCAGAGGCTCCGAAGTGTTTGGAAGAGCAGATCTCTGTTGTGAACTTGAAGAAGTAGATTTTTAACGTCGGTGCATATATACACTTTTCAGTGCCGATGCCAGAAGCCTGTTTTTCTGGCATTTTTTTAATGGACAACAGAAGCAGGTGACAAAATCTCCCAGTTTTTCAAGGAGACGGTCTTGGCAAACATTTGGTATCGGGGGTTTGAGGCTTTGATTCTGCTGCCTGCCTCTTCCTCCACGTCGCCTACTTCCTACCCCAGATACATGGACGAGTGATTATTTCATTCATGGGGGAGATCACGTAGATTTGTAGCTGCTGCTTTGAAATGGAGGGCCGTGCCTGGCTGTGATGCGTCTCCATGCAGCGGCCGGGGGAGGGGGGCGGGGGCATTGAGGTGGGCTGGTATTTTTGGTTATTAGATGTAAAGGATTCCTCGTGGTTGTGATGGAGTCCAGTGCAGTTGTGATTTCAGTTGATCCCATCAGGTTCCCAGGAACCATGTGTGATTGAGTTAAATCTAGCTTCCAATCTTGGACAACCCGGGTTGAATCTGAACTTGACTGCCAAACATTTCTGACCTGGTGACCTTCCGGGATCTTCAGATAGAACTGTTCGCTCTTGTAGGGGGTGGGGATTCCCTTGGGGAGTGGTGGCCCAGAAGATGCAAGGATTCTGGAATGTGTATTCCATGGGATTTCCTTCCCTCTCCCGCCTTCCCCTCTACCCTGCCCCTCTAACCTCTCGCTGAACGGGGTGGCACCACTGACATTTCTGGGCAACGTCAGCGTAGCTGTCAAGTTCCTGTACTACTTACTGCCTTTTGATTTTTACTTTGGCTAACCGTGGATCTTCTTATAGGAAGTTTGATCAGAGTGAAAGGAACATTGTGACTCAGCCGCCGGGGCCTGGTGGTTACTGGGAGGAATAGTCAAGCCTTCTAGGTAGCTTGGGGGAATAATGACTCAGTTTATCTGCGACCTAGCCCCTGGGAGGCAGAAATGGCTGAATCAGAACAAGAAACTGTTGTGTACAAGTCTTTCCAGAGGAGTTTCTTAATGAGATATTTGTATTTATTTCCAGACCAATAAATTTGTAACTTTGCAGTGGCTTGTGTCTTTTTCCTCCGCCTGAGAGGTCGTGCATTGGGATGGGTCTTTCCTTACCTGGGGCTTCCTAGCACATGCCCCTCACCTTTGGAATTCTTTGCTTTACAGCATCCCTGTCCAGTAAAAATGTAATACGAACCACAGATGTAACTTCAAATTTTCAAGTATCCACATTAAAAAAGGTAGAGACAAGTGAAATTAACTTTAATCATTTAACCCAACATATCCAAAATATTATCACTTCAACATAGGATCAGTGTAATTATTAAGGTATCATGCATTCTTTTCTTCCTACTACGAAATCCAGGGTGTGTCTTACGTCACAGCACATCTCAATCCAGACCAGCCCTCGTTTCAAGCGCTCAATAGCTGCATAATACAGTGATAAGGGGATCAAGGTTTTCAACCTGTGATCAGAAGGAAACATCTTTTTTCACATTTTATTTTTATTATAGAAAAGCATGTGGAAAGACCACCCAGTGACAATCCCTGCAATGCTTCTGGCCCTTGTATTTTAAAAAAAAAATGTAGACACAACAGGTTTCAGTACCACCTCCCATTTCTATTTAAAATCAGTTTGAAAGTTACAAAACAGTTGCAAAGATAGTAAGAGGGTTTCCATATACCCCACCTCCAGTTTCCCCTGTTATTATCATCATCTTATGCTGCTACAGTGCATTGGTAACAGCTAAGAAATCAACACTGATCGATTACTATTAACTAAGCTCCATACTTTCTTGGGATTTCACTAGTTTTTCCCTGTTGTCCTTTTTCTGTCCCGGGATCCCGTCCAGATACCAGGTTACATTTCGTCATCACGCCTGCTTTGCTTCCTCTGGCCTGTAAGAGATTCTCAGACTATCCTTGCTTTTGATGACCTTGACGGTTTTGAGAAGCCCTGGTGGGGCATTTTGTAGAATGGCCTTCAATCGAGGTTTGCGTATGTGGTTTTCTCATGGTTCAGTTGGGGTTCTGAGTTTTTGGAATGAAGACCCCGGAGGCTCAGTGCCATTCTCATCACCTCGTGCTGTCAGCATGATGGACCAGCGTGATTTAACACGGATGAGGTTGACTTTGATCGCCTGGCTGAGGTCGTGTTTGCCAGGTGTCTCAACTGTTAAGTTACTTTTTCTGCTTTTCCATACTTGTTCATTCTTTTTGTTTTGTTTTGTTTTTGCGGTACGCGGGCTTCTCACTGCTGTGGCCTCTCCCGCTGCGGAGCACAGGCTCCGGACGCGCAGGCCCAGCGACCATGGCTCACGGGCCCAGCCGCTCCGGGCATGTGGAATCCTCCCGGACCGGGGCACGAACCCACGTCCCCTGCATCGGCAGGCGGACTCCCAACCACTGCGCCACCAGGGAAGCCCCATACTTGTTCTTTGGAAGCGAGTCCCTAAATGCAGCCCACACTTAACACGCCCCTCCTTTTTAAACAACCATCTTACCGTTTATTATATTGGTTTTTTCTTCACGTACCTTGAAGAGTTTCTTAGCATAATTAGCTGTAAACGCCGTTGCAGCCTACATCATCATGCAGCAGGCGCCTGGGCAGGGAAGGAGGAGGTGACCGTGTGCGGTGTGCACGTCAGGAAGGGTTTTAACGCATGAAATACAGCACATAACTGCAGAAGAAACCACTGATGGTGAAGTGTAATTCTCCAAATGTTCCGATTGTGTGACGTTTCTTTACTAAATAGTGATGTGGAGGCAGGTCTCAAGGAAGTGATGAGCATAACAGCAGTTCGAGAAAACTGCCACAACTGTGGTAAGAAAAATACATGTGATTTCAACTGGTGGCATTAGGGTTTGTGGCCCACAATGCCACACTGCAATTAGAGATGAGTAAAAACAAAGATTCATTTCCCCCCATCCAAGCACACAACCCCTGAATTTAATCCATGGATCCCTGGTCCAAGGACCCGAGGTTAAGGAGCCCTGCTTTCGATGCAGGAGGAGAAGCGTGTAGGCTCACCCTTATTCTCCATTCACAATAAGGGCCTTTTCTGTGACGGATCCTGTGTGAGAGTCAGGAGCAAAGGAAAGGCAGGCATAGAAGAGCCAGCAAGGAATCACCATGGCAGTGGGTGCATATGTGGCACAGAGAGCCCCTGGACCTGCCACGATCAGCTCCTTGGAGCTCAGGCTTCCAACGAGAGAAATGAACGGTTGCAGGTGTTTGCATGTATCAGATGCTATTTAGAGATGGTTTGCCCAGAGGCTGTTTTGCCAGCTGGGGATCTATTTCTGATTTCCTAGCTGCTTATTTTGGTTTCAATCCCCAGACCCTTGGGTGTCGGCAGCAGCTGGGAGACCAAGTGTGCACCAAGACCAACCACGTGCAGGCTCTATAGGGGCAACTGAGGCCCATCTGCCACCTTCCTCATTCCTCTTCTCAGACACCACCTCACTATTGGTCACTGGATGGGTCCCTAGATACAGCCTAAATCCATCTTGGGCTTCTCAGGCTGCATGGAAACCCTTCAACTGTGTTCCACATGGAATCCAAGGGCAGAGGGGAAGCTTGTCCTTATGGGTTTGGAGATGGGGTTAGGGAGGGGGCCCAGTGAGCAGACGAGCCTCCTTCTTTCTAAGAACAGATTTCCCTGCATCTCTAAAGCATAAACCGATGGGATCCTTGACCTTCTGGTTCTTGGACCTGGAACTAAACGGGTCTTTGTGTCTTTCAAGGGTAAGAATTGAACGGGACCAGCTTGATTCACGTGTCCAGCCGCTGTCCAATCAGCTATGAGCGTAAGAGCATCTCGAGATAACTGTCACCATTGTGATAATATATGTGACTTCAACTGGTGACGTTAGGGTTTGTGGCCCACCTTTAGGTCAGAGAGACGCTACATTGCAATCAGAGGTTAGTTCACACTACTCCCATCCCCTCCCTCACATACACACGGCAGGATTCCGAGTAGTTGATGTAGCTGTAGCCGGTGAATTGCTATGTGCTTTGCCATTAAACCCACTGACAGCCAAACTCACTGTTGCAGGAAAGGCCCTTCCTCATTCCTGCTCCGAGAAATTTCCTGAACACCCCGCCCTCCCCAGGAAGCACTGACCATATGACCTCGTGACAAGGGCACCCTGCAGAGAATGCATCACTAATAATAGTAATATGTAGCGTTTATTATAGTTTCTTTTCCCTTTTTATCTTTATCTGCTTCACAGATAAGAAAGCCAAGGCTCACAGAGACGAAATGGCTTGTGCAACCATTTCTAAAATGGATTACGTCCCTCTTGTCTGGAAAACAGCTGGCTGAGAACATGACTAATGCAGCCACCTATTGACGTCTTGGGACTGTAGAACATTGGTTAGTTCCTGGGACTAATAAACTAGAGGACCTTGCGGCTTTTACTGCCCATGGGGACATTTGTCCCTCCATTAAGTAGTCCCACCTAGGCGGTGACCAGCCTTTACCGTATCTTTCATCTGGTTCTTAATTCTTCTGTCTCCTCCTTCGCTGGCAGGCTGACATTTTTCTCATGGCCATCAATAAGCCAGGTTTAGCAGCTTCCTTTTCCTCTTTATGGGATGGACTAAGAAACCCACTTTCGCTAGTGGTGTGTGAAAAATAAGATTTAGCATGGAGATCTGGAAACATTCTTTACAGCATATAATATACGAAACCATACCTGGGTTTGGTGCCAGCCTTTTCATCTCCTTAGAAGTCATTTTTGCTCAGTTCTACATTGGAAAGAGCCCAGGTTCAGCTGGAACTGGGACCTCTGAATATATAGGATGCTTCTGCATCTTTGTTTCGTCGGTGGAGGGTGAGAGAGAACAGTGGCTTCTCCGCTGTATGCTTTTTCACCTTCATAATAAAATGCTCTGGCCATTTTCCCTGAATCCCATTTTCCCAAAACTTCATCCACCTGATATCATCTGAAATCTTTCCCAGAGTCCACACACGCATCTTAATTGGAGGCATCCATTGGACTCCACGATCTGAATTCCAATTTTGAAAAAAGTATATGTTTCAGGATAGAAGTGTACTTGGAAATGATTCATGGGGCAATTATTTTTGTACTGGAATGGATTCTCCCCTAGACTTTATTAGAATAACATAACGTGTTTTGGGTTGATGAGGGGGATTTAGCTGGAAGGTATCAAGTGCACCATTCACTTCATTTTCTCAGCCATCTGCACGTCTGTTCAAAGAGCTGAGCATGTGCTATGCACAGCACTGGGTTTGGGAGACACAAAGTATGGCACCCTTCCTGCCTTCAAGAAGCTGCTTAATCAAATTACAGCATAAAATGAAAACATAAAAATAAAAAGTTAAGGGATCGAGAAGCGTAGGATGAAAATATTAAAGCATTCAACTGAATATCGGTGACATGTTTCCTTTACCTTTGCGATAGGACTAAAAATATGCAGACACGAACACTGATTTCAATTCTTACCATCGCCTTGCGGGTTATTCCCAGTTCATAAGGAAACCGACTCAGCTAAATAATAGATGCGTTTGTTAAGTGCTTACCACGTACCAAGCGCTATTCTAAAGCTTTTCATGCATTTTGGTTATCACATCATCACCCCCACAAGGAAGGTACTGTCATATTTTGCATTTCACAGCTGAGGACGCTGAAGCACAGATCGGTTAAGTGAGGAATTCCAGTAAAGAATAAAAGATAGAAAGATCCACCGGCCTCCCGAAGTCAGAACTGGTCCCATTGCGTCCTGCAACCCTCCTTATACTTCATTTCACTCCCCTTGGTTCCCAAGGCAGCTGGCAATGGATCTCTATCCACCCATCCCTCCATCCATCCAACCCCTGCTACCCAGTCCCTGACACATACAAGGCTCAGAGGATGCAGTCATGGTCTCTGACCCCCAGGTACCCACAGGGCAGTTGGGGATATAAAAAGGCATGGAATAAATGAGTAAGTGAATGAATGCCAAATGTTCATTTTATATTTACATGAGATGTCTTCCGGCCTGGACACATTTGTACCCCTGGTGTTTTCTACATGCCAGAATTCATATTCCTCAGTGCATTTCCAAACTTTTAGCTATTTTTATTGTCATGTATAAAATATCTGGGACCTAATTTCCACCATCTGCACATTTACTGAACGTGTTCAATGTTCCATCATTGCCTCATAATAACTGAATATACAAGAAAATTCACCCAATCCAGTAAGTCACTTTGCTGATGATATATTGCTTTAAGGCGAAAAGCTATAAACAGGGAATTTGAGCAATGAAAACCCTTCACATTAAATAAACACGTTCCGTGCTACATAAATCATGAGAAAAATGAGGACTGTTGTAAAACATGCGAGATTGCCCAAGTGCTACTTTTCCCCTATTGGGAAATTCCAAGACATTTCTTCATATGTATTTTGTAGTCACCAAAATGGCAGTAGGAATACTTAAATATTAAGTCATAGTCTGAAAACAGATACACACACACACATATATATATATTTACACATACATACAACACGTATGTATATGTGCAGAAATACACAGCTGGCCATTCTGACCATCCATGATTCCCAGCTGTGCAGGGTTATCATTGCAGTTACTTTGGATCAAGTAAGTCTTTAAAAATCAGTGACCTAATTCAGTATAATAGTCACAGGCTACATTACCTCCCCACAACCTCTAGGTATACACAGTACTTACAATGTCAATGAGAGTCTAGACAATCATATCACTTCAATCTACCTTCTTTGATCACTCTCTGAATCACTTTCAAAGTTAAAATTGCAGCTCTTGTCAGTAAAGCACGTCTTGTGCCTTTTGATTCGGACGTCAGACTAACCTTGGTTTGCAATCCTGGTCTGTAATTCATTAGCTGGTAAGACTCTGAGCAAATAACTTAACCTCTAATAGCCTCAGCTATCTTATTTCTAAAATGGGTAAATGATAATAATGCCACATCTCATAGGTTTGCTCTGAGGATTAAATAAGACACTGCAGTAAAGGGCCCAGTAGAAGGCCTGGTAAGTGCTCAACAGATGCTAATAAGGTTTAGCAAGCATCGGTGGTTCAGTAAGTTCAGGTCTCCTCTTTCCCCTACACACCTACACACACATGAGATGTTCACTCCAAGCACCTACATAAATTTCTTCACCGAAAGTTGACAAATCTTTAGCATACCTTTCGTTTTCCCCCAGAACATGGGGTCACAGGGGACTAGAGTGGCAAGCTTCCTGCTCTATTTGAGCCCCCCGCCTACGTGACACTCCGATAGGGCTCATTCAGGCTCTCCCCGGAGGCCTCCCCAAGAGCAAGGAAGAGTGGAATAAGCTGGGATTTGGGTTGCTACTTTGGGGGGCAGATTTCCCGGCCTCTTGAGTCCCAGACTTTCCATTTATAAAACGGGCAAGAGATGCTTACTCAAAATCGCTGTGATGATTAGTACTATAATTCAAAACTTAAGAGCGCTTGGTACCAAGCAAGCACTCTAAATAGAGGGACAGCTTTTCGTTATGACTATTACTCTTAACTTTTACTGACTCAGGGCACACCACGGCTGGGCCCATAGCTCCTTCCCCATGACTTCAAAACACGGGGCTGAGACGTTCCCTCTGGGGCCTGCACAGGACAGATCCACTTCTCAAACCGGAGCATTCCGGCCACGCCATCCCACCCATTCCCAGGATAAAACCCCCAATTCCACCAACCAGGCTTCCTAGGATCTTGGAAGCCATGCTCACTTTCCCAAGCTGGGAAGCAAATTCAGTAAGAACCTAGCTCTCGGGTGTCTGCTGAATTTCAAATGGGGTCAGCATTCATCTAGTCCTTGTAGCTTGTAGGTGGCAGGTGATTTCACTCTACGAAAATCCAACATGTTCCACGTACACTTGAGAAGAGATTGTTCATGGGGTAAATTCTCTTGACACAGGAATTCTTCTTTTGTGTTGTTTTTTTTCCAAAAAAAATGTACACTTCTTTCAATAGTAAATGTCTTTCTATGGCATTTAAGACTTGGCTGATAAAAATCGGATTGTCATGTACTTTGGAAGAAAGAGATCTTCTGAATACAAGTAGGAACGTGTACACAATCTCCTTTATTCATCAAATACACACTGAGCGCCACTGTATGCCTTGCATCGGGCATTCCGGAGGCCACCGTTAAGGACACATTCTCAACCCTTCTTCCCCGTCTAGGAATCCCACCCACAATTCGCCACCCAGAATTCCCTCAGGAATAACCGCCCCGTCACTCAGTCTGCAGCACTGGGTAACAAAATCATCTTCAAACACGTATGAGAGCTGGTTCAGCTTTGAAGGAGGGAACGAGCTGTAGGGGAGGCATGGATTTTGGTTTAGCCCAGATTTTGTTTGACGCTTAGACACGTAAATAATCTGAAAGTCAGACACTCTCTTCTCGTGAAAAGAGCTAGAGAGACAACAATAAGAAGCAAAAATGATGCAAGAATCGCCTGTCCTGACACGTTTTCCTGCTCTGACACATTTGGAAGCTCTAAAAGTAGAGGGGAAAGATGGGTTATAGAGTCACTTCAACTTGGATTTGCATTCCGACTCCTCCACTGGCCATCTGGGTGACTTCAGTCAAGCTCCCTTCCCTTTCTGAGCTTCTGTTTCACATTTGTAAGAACAGAAATAGTAACGGGCGCTTTTCAACACGGCCTCGAAGTTTCCATGAGCTAGTGTTAACGGTTACGTACAGCACTGAGAACAATGTCTGACACATAGAAGGTACTATATAAAAGAATTATAGCAGTAAATATTTATACTTTACTAATAAAATAAATAATAGCCTCATTTCCATTAATAGCAACTTTCTCTTCCTTTTGTTGAATAGCTTCAAGCCCTTTCAGCTTTTCATCCCTGTTAAATATACTTGTTTTGAAACAACTGGTTAACCTCTGTCTTTGTACCAGAACTGGGTTTTATGGGTCAGTAGACCCCCAGTCTGTGAAATGGGTCACTGAGGCAGAAAGAGACATGTCCTGGGCCCAGGGACCCTTGCCAACCTAGGCTGATGCAGACTGGACCCACTTCTTGGTTTCTGAAACCACTTCTTGGTTTGACCCACACTCACGCTGGACCCAAGGCTCCCTAAGAGCACAGGAATGTCACAGGGCACCATTCTCAGGGGTCAGAGACATCACCCCAGGGGACTCCACCAACTCCCATGAGCCCCCGTGCAGGGAGAGGACCCAGAAGTGAGGAGCCTGGCCGATTGCCCAGCGCCCTGCCCTGTCCACGAGCAGCAGATTCAGTGCTGGGGTCAATCGCTCCTTCTGACAGTTGGCGGACCTTGCTCTGACCCTGGAGTATTGACTGGGGACTTCTCCCAGGAACAAGAAGGAAGTTTATCATCTTGCATTTCTGACTGGGATGAACCCAATGTACACCCTTCACAGGGCAGGGGTGAAGAGAAACCTGACCTCAACAATGCCCGGAATAATGGATACAATTGTTCATTAAAAAAACCAAACCCAAACAGCAATTCACCTCACTCGGCAAATGCTGGGTGACCTTGGGAGGCACAAATCTTTGGAATGAGAGATACTTTGGTGTGCGGTGGTCACAACTGTCCATCGGAGTAGTTCTAAATCCCATCTATCCTTCTGAATGGACCCAGAGAGTCTTACGATTTGGTATTTAAAGAAGGAATTAGTGACACTGCATGCCTAGCTGATTCTGTTCCTTGAGACTTGGGCAAGATCCAGCAAGACGTCCAGTGACTTGGACAGGCCGGATCAGCCTTGGGTATTGACCAGGACGGCTGGAGACAGGCACTTTCCTTGGAGTGTACGTGGAATTGTCAAGGAGAGGACCCATTGTCTGGGCTTGAGCGGCACCACGATGGGTGCTTTGGGTGGTCGGAGACAGGAAAGGGGGCCACGGGTCCGGATCAGGGTAAGGTGGACAAAAGAAGGATCAGTGTGGGCCTCAGAAGGCTGCCTGCTTTACAAGCATGGGGCCAGGCCTGGAGCTCGTGTTTTGTGCCTGCCTAATTGGCAATTTCTGAGAAGTCAGGGTAGGAATCCAAGTCGGCAAAAATATCGTTGGGATTCCGACAGCTCAGGTTGCAGAAGCAAGCATTAATCCACAGGGCCTGGCGGGAGAAGCCAGGCCCGTCGGGACACTGGAAGGAGATGTCGATGGTTTTGGACTTGTAGGGGATGCAGCACCTGTTGTCTGTGCAGACCCCACAGTACTTGGGCCGGTACGAACGTGTGCTGGTGCAGCCGGCCAGTGTAAAGTTCACGGGCGCTTCTGGCTGGTACACGGCCAGACACTTCTTCCCTTCCTGCAGGAAAGGAGGTTTCAGTTGAGATGCTCAGAGGATCAACAGCCACTTTCTTCCCTCCAAGCCCTCAATTCTTCCCTTTTCACTCTCCACGCCTCACTTTCAGATTTGCGGCATCTTCCAACTGGGAAGGACCACCCCAAATACAGCAAGACCCAGTCATATTACGCAGGAGGAAACAAGAGCACAGGAGGGGGCTGCCTTGCGGTGGTGGTACCTCTCAACCTGCAATTTCCTTTCTCTCCTGTGTTCCTGCCTTGCCAATGTCCAGTCCCTGGTCAGTTTCACTAACACGGAATGCCTTTGCGGCCACTTTAGCCAATCAAGTACCCCTCGCTGGTTAGGGGCAGAACCATCATGGCCTTCCTGATCGGGGGATGCATTTTACCCTAAACTCTCCTCCTCCTCTGCCTCTGACAGACTCTCCCACACACCCTTTCCATGCAACTGGATTGCCATTATCTAAAGGGAGCTCTGTCTCTCCACAGGGCTGTGGGCCACTCGAGAGTGGGGCTCTTTCTGTGTCCCTGCAGTCTGATTCTGTGCCTGGTGCATAGTAAGCACTTACTAAACTCACTGAATGAATGGTTGTCGGGGTCTACTCTGTACCGGCACCATGCCAGAAACGGGGGTAGAGCAGAGCCAGGCGATGTGGGGTGGGTCTGAGGCTTGTATGGTTGATCTGAGAGCTCTCTTAGGCACATAATTATGGAAATGAACTTGGGTGGAAAGCAAGAGGCAACAGCAAGGGACGTGAATTCGTTTGGTGGTAAGCCCACCCCTACTTCGCATGCACCATGCATTCAGGACGCTCTGTCCTGTTGCTGGTAAATTTCCCTCCCATGCTTTCCGTTAAGAGATGTTTGCTGAGTACCAAGCACCAAGAATACAAAGGCTAGTAGGGCAGGGGAAATTAATCAGAGAGGGAAAAGAGACAAGGGGAGAACTGTGGGAAGCTAGGCTGTCTTGTCTGCTGGACAACCCTCTCCTCAGCATCCCCAAGAAACCACCAATGATCCCCAAGAGGAATCAGTGCTGAGTTTTTCTTTCTCTTTATTTTTCACGTGACACCAAGGCAGATGACCAGTCCTAAGGCGTTAGCAAGGAGGTCCTGGGTTAAGCAAATCAGATCCGTTTCTAACTCCAAGGACTGGGTCTTAGCCTCCTGTGGCCACTACACCCTTGATCCTTTATTTTAATTATCTTTGACTCTCAAAGCTGGAAGGGATGTCCGAGATCAATTCTGGTGTTTTACCAATGAAGGGACTGGGGCTCAGAGATGCAAGGAGATTGGCCATGGTCACACAGAGTCAGCAGCAGATGGGCATTTGACCCCAGCAGTCCTGAGTCCCGTTGTCCCCTACCGCCCCGTGTGGCTGTCACGTGAGTGGGGGCTGGCCCAGGAGCAGTCGGTGAGGGGTCTTTGGAATCACCACAGGAGAGCACTTCTGAGGGACCCTGGGATCTCTCCAGAGTCACCTTGATTGTAATAACATGGTCACCACTTCCACTGAGTGAAATTCACAACCCACCAGTGACACAGGTTATCCCAAGAAACTGCTACAACGTGGGCTTAATTATTATACAAACGGACCCCCCACAAGCAAGCTCAGGAGCCGGGCTCAAAGCCAGCCTTGTCTGTTACGCCCGAGACACCTGCCCCACCCTGGGAGGCGGACCCACCTTGACGTGTGGCCAGAGGTCCACGTCACACGGCCGCAGGTTGCAGAGGCGACTCTCCTGCTCAGGCCAGCACCGGGCATTGACGTTGGAGATGCGGGTGGAGACCCCCAGGCCGCAGCTGGCGGAGCAGGGGCTCCAGGGGCTGCTGTAGGCTATGCAGTTCCTGTGCCACGGCTCTATCTCATCCATGGCTGCTGCGGATGGGAACCAGATGCCCTGTGAGTTTCCAGTCTCTGTCAGCCCCCAATTCCTGTCGCCACCGCCCTAAGGGCTGGGGTCCCTGAACCTCAGGCAGGACAGAGGTGGGCTGTCCCTCAGCGCAAGAGGGCAAGTTGGCTTCTAACCAGCAGTTTCCCAGGGAGAGGAGGGCTGTTCTGAGCTCCTTACACCTCTCCGGAGGGAGGACCATCTTTAGAGACAGGTGGACCTAAGTTCAATTCCTGCTTGAGCACCTAGAGGCTGTGTCCCTCTGGGCCTCAGGCTTCACTAGAATAATCACATCTGCCCTGCAGGGCTAGTACGGCAATAAAAGGGTCCAGATACTGACTGAGTACCCATCAGGCATCTGCAAGGGGCTGGGAACAAAAGGTTAAAAGACACTGTTCCTGCCCCTGCAGAGATTACGTTATGTGGGGAAGGTCAAAGGGAAATGCCTGCACTGTAGTACCAGGATTTCATCTGGGCGATGCCGCGGGCATCGTGGTTAAGGGGACACACAGGTCTCAGAGGCAAATGGCCTGGGTTCAGCTCTGAGCACCACCACTTAGTAGCTGGATAGCTTCCAATAAACTAGCTCCCACCTCCGTGTCCCCACCTGTAAGAGGGGTTGACAGTAGCACCTCTCTCCCTCCTTCCCAGGCTGGGGACAGAAAAGATGGGTTCAGACACGTGACAGCGCTCAAGCTGTCCCTGGCCCTTAGTAAGCCCTCAGTAAAGGTGAACTGAACCCCAACTCTTGGCTGGTTCTATCAACGCGTGTATCCTGGCATGCAGAACATGGAAAATGGAGTGAGCTAGAGATGGAGGCAGGTAAAAAGCCAGGAAGACCAAGCAGAGATCTCACAGAGAGATAGACCAAGATACCCGAGAGAAAGACTGGAAGAGGAAGCCAGTCCAACCTGGCACACACACGCATGGCGACCAGAGAGAGGAACAGGCAGGGACAGCAGGTGTGCAGGGGAGATGGGTGAATGAACGCAGGAATAAATGAGCAAGAGAAGAGGACGCACAAGACAGAAGAAAGGAAAAAGAGGCTTCTGAGGACAGAAGAGAGGAGGGTCCGGGCTGGGATGAGCTGGGGCTGCGAGCACGGATGGAGAGGGCAGTGGGGAGGGATTTGCTTGGAAGGATGAAAGGGCTTTGGTTTCTGGGTCAGCCACTCGGCAGGGGCTCTGCTTGTGCTCGGTCAGAACGGGGTCACTGGGCCACACACAATGACATGATGGGCAGAACAGCCGCTGCCCTGCACCCTCACCCCGTGACCCTCCTGTGCTCTGCCCTGGGAGGCCTGCTGGGGACAGAACTTCCCCGGCCACCTCCTCCATGGGCAGGGGATTGCTGCTTCAGGGGGCTGCTCAGCCCCGGGTGGGGCACCCCAGGCCCCATCCAGAGAGGCTGTGCATCCCTGAACTGTAGGGGTGGCAGTACCACCCTCCTTCCTGGTCCAGTCAGACCCCTGGGGGCAGGTAGCCTGGGGACAGGTCTCTATTCTGGCCTTTACACTCCCCCCTCCCCTCCCCTCCCCTCCCTTCTCCTCCCCTCTCCTGTCCAGTTTGTTCTCTGAAATCCTCCCTCACTTGGCTTCTGAAACCCTCTTTCTCCTGTATCCGTCCTGCCTCTTGGATTTGTCTTCCTCAGCTTCATTCTCTCTCGCACCTTACATGGTGGTGTCGCAGGGCCACATCAGTGGTCCTCCATCGAGGCGATTTTGCCCCCCAGGTCACAACTAGCAATGTCTGGAGGTATTTTTGGTTGTCGCTACTTGGCTGGAAGGTGCTACTGGCACGTAGTAGGTGGGGGCCAGGTGTAAACCTCCTCCTACAAAGCCCGGGACTGTCCCCTCTATAAAGAATGATCCTGTCCAAAATGAGGTCAGAACTGAGGTCGAGAAACCCTGCTCTACGCAATCTCTCTGAGCACCATCTCTCACGCACTTATAACTTTAAAAAAACAACCAGTACCCTCAGAACGCCCAAACTCCATTGCCATTTCTTCACTCCCTCATGTCCACTTGCCTGGTGGACACTTCCTTCTAGAAGTGTCCTCATCTGCTGTCTCCCACGTCATCAGATGCTCCTGGTTTTCCCATTACATGCTTGGCTCTCCTTCTCTGTCTCCCCCTCGGTCTCCTCTTCTGTCTTCCCTCAAACATCAGCCCCCCAGACCTCTGCCCCAGGCCCCTCCAACACGTTACCCCTAGGCCCTCAGCAGCTCTGGGCCAGAGACTTCCGGAGCTCTCTCTCCGCCCCACCTCCCCCCTCCAGTGCTTTCCCCGCAGGACGGTCCTCTGGGTGATCTCATGGGCAGGGCACCCAGCCTCAGCCTCTGCCTGTCTCCAGCAAGGGCGCTCTCCTCCCCAGAAGTACTCCCTGCTTTCTGTCCTAAGTAATGACGAGCCCGGGGAGTCTCTGTTACCCCTCTCTCTCCTTCCCCCCACCCGTTGTATTGATGCCGAGCCCTTCAGTCTTACTTGTTCAATTCTTCTTGCATCTGTCCCTTCCTTGATACCTCTGCTCCCACTGCCCCAATTCAGGTCTCCTCGGCCCACATATCCATCCATGCATCCCTCCATCCATTCATCCATCCATATGACAAACACTGATTCGGTACCAGCTAAGTGTCTGGCATTGGCTAGGCTCATGTAAGCTGTGGGTGAAACAAACAGGTCTGTCCCTGTCCTCTGTTTCCGGAGCTTCCTCTGGCCTGGCCTACCTGGCTGAAGTCTCACCTGTCCACCCATCCCCCAGAGTGAGCGGGAAGCCATCCACTCCCTCTCTGCCCTTCCACCTGCTGCTCAAGCCTCTCCTCCCGGGGTACCCTCACACTGGTCCTTCCTCAGCCTCCGCCCCTCCCCTCCTAAACTCCTTAGTAGGAGAATAAGGAACCGCAGGCCTCTGCTTCCTTCTTTACAAAGCACTTCCTCCTTTTACGCATGAAGGATCCCATAAGACAGGTGGACAGGTGGTCTTATTTCCATTTTACCAGTGGAGAAATAGGGTCCCGGAGGAAATGTGACTTTCCCAAGGTCACACCGCTCCTGAGTGCTGGACTGGGGACTGGGGGCCGGGGGCTCCTGTCAGTCACAGGTGGGCAGTCAGAGCTTCGGGAGTGTCCGCCCCCACACCCCCGGACCCCAGGGCCTGCCCTCCGCCCCCGCGCCCTGCGCCCCGCGCCCCGCGTGCAGCACCCACCGAAGGCGCCCGTGTGGCGCGGCGCGGTCTTGCGTGGCCTCCTGGCGGCGTCGTCGCACACCCACTGCTCGCAGCAGCGCCCGGGCACGCTCACCCGCCGGGCGTGGCGGCACCAGACGCGTGGGGGGCGCGCGCGGAGGCAGAGCGGCGTGCAGCCCACCGCGCCGCCCACGCACGTGCAGTTGTACTTGCAGTTGGGCTGGAAGGACTGGCCGTTGTCGTAGCGCACGCCGTCCAGCACGCAGCCCACGCCGACCACCTCTGCGGACACAGGCGCCGAGGGTCAGGCAGGTGGGCTCCGGCGTCCCCCGCAGGGCAGCCCCGCCCCCGCTGGACCACGCCCCCCCACGTTCACGTCGTAGGGGAGGGGCGAAGGCAGAGCAGTGAGAAGCCACTGGGCCCAGCCGGCGGCGTGGGGGGAGTTCGGTGGCACCTGAGCAGAGGCCGCGCCAGTTCATTTAACCCGCGGAGAAATACGCGGTGCCACCCTGGAGCGGGGCGGGGGGAGGCCGGGACGGGGAGCCAGGTGGCTAGCCCCTGGTCCTGTCCCATCAAGTGGCACAAAACCTGGTCCTGACAATTTTCTGCCTCCAGGGTCACGGTTCTGAGCCCGGCAGTAAAGCCAATTCGAACACTTGGAAACAAAGACTCAGTTCATTCAATGCAAATTTATAGAGTAGTCTAGGTGCTGGGGATTTAGTAGTGAAGCAAGGAGACAAAAAACCACGCCCTCGAAAAGATTACATTGTAGTGGGGGAGAGAGGAAAGACAATGGACCGTCTAGAAAGTTGATGGGGCCAGTAAAGCAGTTGAGGGGAGTGGAGGGGGGGGATGGTTTGCAGATTTAAACAAGGTGGGCCAGCAAAGCCTCACGGAGGGTGAGGATGATTCAACAAAGATGGGAAGGAGGTGAGCTGCCCAGGTCTTGTGGGAGGAGCCTTCCAGGCCGGGAGGGGCTGTAGGCAGGAAGGCCCGAGGTGGGAGCAGCCTGGGATGTGGGAGAGGGCAGGGAAGGGTGAGAGAAAGTCAGGAGGCAGGAGATGAGGTGAGAGGGGGCTTCCCTGGAGGCTCAGCGGAAAATACAAAGCTCTTAGAGGCTGGCACACAGTAGGTGCTCAATGAGTAACTGTTGAATCAATGATATGAATTATGTTTCACAAAAACACTTGTGGTGCTGAGTTGAGAACAGACTGATGGGTATGGGTGGTGTCAGGAGGCCACACTAGGAATCCAGATAAGAGGTGGTGGTGATTGGACCAGTGAGGGACAGCCAGGAGGAGAAGGGCTCAGCTTCTGAGTATATTTGGAAGGACCGGCTGACAGACAGGATGCAAGGATGAGAAGAGAAGCATCAAGAAGGACTCCTAGTTCTACGTCCTGAGCCCTGGAAGGAGAGGGATGCTCTGTCCTCAGAGGAGCAAGGTTGGGGTGGGTGGACTCAAGTTCCTCACTAGACACGAGATGCCTGGTTGACATCAGAGTGGCCGTGTGGAGCTTGTTCTGCAAGCCTGGAGTTCCAGGAGAGATCTGGGGCTGCTGGGCCCCCACCAGCATTCCCACCCTTGATGCCGGGTTCCACCCTGAGGACAGTGTCTGGAAGTGCAAGCAGAGAGCCCAGGGTGGCAAGGGCATTCACCCGAGGAGAGCTAGTCTGCCAAGAGTTCCAGCTTATCTCCTGGATCCACCCGAAGGTGAATCATCATCTCATCATCACCATCATCGTCATCGTCATCGTCGTCATCATCATCCCTGTATCTAACAGGAGTGAGGGTTCTTGGTTGCCTGACCTGCTTTGCGTTAGGCTTCCTTGCTTTGCTGATTTCATCCCATAAGGAAACGATACCACATCCTCATCTGCATTTTCACCTACAGCAAACCTGAGTCTCAGCGCTGTTGCATCACGCACCTAAGGTCACAGAGCTCAGCTCAGCGGAGCAGTGAGGGCAGCCTGTGGGAATACTGGGGTGACTGCCGGTTTCCTTGGGAGGTGATTGTGCCGGAGAAGGTACAGAAAGGAAAGGCGCTAACACTTACTGCCCCTCTGATCTGGAGCCAGGCACCATCTGGTATCTCACGCAGTCCTCGCAGGGACTGCCCTAGGAGAGCTTTGTTTTCTTCCTTTGGCAGAGACGGGAACTGGGGGTGTGGGGTTAGTGCTCGAGGTCACCCAACAGGTGACTCATGGAGCTGCTCCCAAAGCCTGGGGGCTCTGACTCCACCATCCATTTCCTTCCACCAGACACCAGTAAAGGAGGGGAAATAGGAAAACAAAACAAAGCAGAGGAAGCACTGGGTGAATCACTGATCTTTGTGTCTGAGTCACCCCTGGCGGTGCGCTTTTGCTCCAGGGAGCGTGCGCGTGTGCGCGTGTGTATTGGTGGAGGGGGAGAAAGGAGTGCTGAAGCCCGTCTCTGCCCGTGTGTGGGAACTTCTGGTGGAGAGGGCAGCGCTGGGTGCTGGGAGTCCTTAGCACAGTGGTTCTCAACACCAGCTGCACGATGGCACCACCAAGGGAGCTCTTTAAAATTTTGATGCCCACACCATGCTCCAGTATATGAGGGTGGACCTGGGTTTCAGTATTTTTTATTGTTTTGCCCTCGGTAGCTCCCAGATGAATCCAGTTTGCAGCCAGCATTGGGAACCTTTGCCTCTAGAAGTTGTTCCCAGTCTCCTGGGAGGTTTCGGGGGTAGGGACAAGCGATGGCTGGTAGGTGTGATGGCTGTGGATTGTCTCATCAGCGGACTCTGGCACCCCTTCCTTATTCGATTTATTTCTGACTAATTGAAGGACCAGCTCCTGGCTAGATGGGGAAGCTGGCTGAGTTTCCTTCCCCGTTCAGATGTGCAAGTCCAGGCATGAACTGGTGGGCTTTCATTTTATTGACAGACTTCAAGGAACTCCAGTCACCTTGCTGTGCCGTCTGGATCTCTACTCCCCTTGCCCCACCCCTGCTGGACTGTCACCTGCCTGGGAGCAGGGACAGTGGGCCATGCCTTGTAACCCCATTGCTGTATTATCACTAACCTGTGTTCACTGCATGAATGAATCAGTGGACGGATGGATGGATGTCAGATGGGGTGAAACCTACTCCGTATTGGGCTTCTACTGTGTATCAGGCACTCGACATCCTAACCACCCAGAGAGGTAGGCGTTATTCATTCATTGCATTTTTCCTTGATGAGGAAACTGACACTTAAAACGGTTAAGCAGCTTTCCTAAGACCATCGTACTAGTTACGGCGCTGGGCTTCGAACTTAGGTCGTCTAGCTCCAAACCCCGTGCATGGGTTTTCTACTCCCTCACTCGGCACTGGGCTTCGAACTTAGGTCGTCTAGCTCCAAACCCCGTGCATGGGTTTTCTACTCCCTCACTCGGCACTGGGCTTCGAACTTAGGTCGTCTAGCTCCAAACCCCGTGCATGGGTTTTCTACTCCCTCACTCGGCACTGGGCTTCGAACTTAGGTCGTCTAGCTCCAAACCCCGTGCATGGGTTTTCTACTCCCTCACTCGGCACTGGGCTTCGAACTTAGGTCGTCTAGCTCCAAACCCCGTGCATGGGTTTTCTACTCCCTCACTCGGCACTGGGCTTCGAACTTAGGTCGTCTAGCTCCAAACCCCGTGCATGGGTTTTCTACTCCCTCACTCGGCACTGGGCTTCGAACTTAGGTCGTCTAGCTCCAAACCCCGTGCATGGGTTTTCTACTCCCTCACTCGGCACTGGGCTTCGAACTTAGGTCGTCTAGCTCCAAACCCCGTGCATGGGTTTTCTACTCCCTCACTCGGCACTGGGCTTCGAACTTAGGTCGTCTAGCTCCAAACCCCATGCATGGGTTTTCTACTCCCTCACTCTTCAGATGGGAGAGTCTGCACTTGGAACCAGCCCTGCCCCCAAACTCTGAGGATGACCGTGGACAAGGCTAAGGGAACTTCTACAAAGGAAAGCTGAAGCACATGAGACACTCACCAAGAGCAGCCGACCACGTTTTAGGCTTCAGCCTCAACCACCACGCAAAGCTGGTTGGATCAAGCTCCTTAAGTGACGTGCCCAAGGTCACGTAGCCAGTAAGTGGCAGAGCCAGGAGGCAAAACCCAAGTCTGTCTGCCTGTAAATTTCATGATCCTTCCAGCAAACCACACTGCCCTCAATCCTGACCCAGCTGCATTGAATGCAGTCATGTTTGTCCACGAAAATAGCCAAACAGTTTAATCCAGAGGTCACTCGCTGCCCACAGAGGTGTTTTGTTTGGCCCATGGAGTGTTTTTAAAAAAAGTTTTCAATGTGTTGCCAACATTTAGAAATCCTACACAAATCTGGATTTCTTTCTGGATTCACTTGAAAACGGAGCAGACTGGATCAGACCAAGCTCACTTTTCCGCCTGGCCTCAGTGGCCAAAGCTTGCATTCACTAGTTTGCCATAACCCCTGTGGTCCTCTCTTTGAGTTATTTGTGCCAGCGTTGCAACTGCTTATTTTTATTTCCTTGTCCTGGCTTAATGACACACACATCTCTGAGGACAGATTTAGCCTGGCCTGGGGATCGTCCATTGGTTGTTGGCCATTTGCTGACAGATTGTGTGTGTAGAGGAACACTTCTTTCTCTTTCCCCTCTGGCCCCAAAGCCTCTTCCTCTCTAGCGTCTCAGAACCTGGACTCTCTTCTTTCTCGCATTAGGGTCTCATGAATTCAGACACTATGGCAGCATTTCCGGGAAGATGTTCAGTAGCACACTGGTGAAGTGTGTGTGTGTGTGTGTGTGTGTGTGTGTGTGTGTGGGTGCACATGTATGCATGCTGTGTGTGTATCTGAGTGAGTGTGTGTGGTGGGGTAGGTGGGTGATTGGGTAAAAATCTGCCTGGAAAAACGTGTTCACTGTGCAAATAAGTTCAAAAACAAAAGTCCTCTCATGACGGCTCTCTTTTTGGAATTTGACAATGGACGTGAACGTTTAAAACCTCTGAAAAGTTCTGTTTCACTTACTAAACCTTATTTATTCCGAAGTCTGTAGACCTATACGACCAGAGAACACTTGGCAAGTGTGATACTCATTATAGTCTCCCGAAAACCACAGTCTTCTTTTCAAATACAAGGAATGGAAATACAGACTCATGATGAGAGGGAGCCAGGGGAACACAGGAGCTGACATTTAAAGACACAGGGCTGGTGCTGGATTGGGAAGGTGGCTTTCCAGGCCCCTGGTGGTAAAGGCAGGCAGGATAGGCCGTCCCGGGGTCTGTACAGTCTATGGGTCCATGAGAGAATGTCTATAGAGTTGTGGTGCCTGGCACGTGGTGAGATGTCATTGCAACTTTAGGGAATCGTATAGTCACAATGAATTTCCTTTTAATGACCTTAAAGAACAGCTGTAAAAGGGGAAAGAAATGATGAGACAGTCTCATAGACGTGGAGGGGATTCTACTGCGGGAAGGCTCAGCCTGGTTTCCTTACCTGGGTACGGGGAGAGAGTATATGAGTGGCTACCTACATTAGCAGTCTCAAACCTGAGTATGAGGGTGGTCCAAGGAGCTTGTTAAAGTTGTAGATTCCCATCTCCACTTCCAGAGAATTGGAATGAGTAAGTCTGGGGTGGGGCTCAGGAATAACATTTTTAACCAACACGTCAGATGATTCTATGCGGATGGAATCTGCACGTTTTCACTGAACAGAGTTTTGTGGGGCTAATCATGAGTCTCAGTAAAAGGGGGAAAATGGAAAGATGGCAGAATCAATGGTAGTTACTTGGACCACTAGAGACAGATGACTTGGCATGAAAGTTGAGGCATGAACTGAGGTCAAAAGAGCGGAAAGTGCTCATAAGTTAACCATGATCGTTTTGACTTGGCATTTCGTGCATAACCCTCACCAACAACCCACTTCAGGAAATATAATGGGTTAACTGAGGATGGGAGAGTCTGCTGTGTGAATATGCAGTGGTGTGTATTAGAATCATAGTTACGGGGACAGCTGGATTCAGCATTAAGGGAAGAAGGGAGCTCTTGGGTTTATGAGGCTTTGCGTAACTTTTCAGAAGTTAGCCTGCTGTGTCATCATGTCATCATGCTGGATCAGGTATCTTGAATAAATACTTAGATGATTCAAGCTAAGTGAATCACAGTCCAGATAGAAGCAGGAGACCAGAAAGTCCCAGAAAGGAGGTCTCTGAGAACAACAAAGGAAATGGTAGAACCCTGTGAAGAGCAAACAAACAACAAACAGCCTCTCCCCCGGCATGGGGCTATTCTAAGGACAAAGGGTAAAGAAAAAGCAAAGGCAAATAGAAACCCCAGGAAAAACAAAAGGCTTCATAATAAAGGACATTCAAACAAGTGCACTATCTCAGGTCACAGTGAAAAACGTTTACATAATCCTAATATTGTAGATAGTGGTTTATAACCAAAAATATGACAATGATATTGGAAGATAGGGGAGATGCCAGGTGGTATTAAGGAACTCAGACATTAGCTACCATATAGGGATCATTCATAGACTATCCACAATTGATATTTAAAGCCGATCAATATATAACTGAAGACATGTATTGAGTATTTGCAGCTACCAGAAGAAAGGGCTGAAAGTTAAAAGTGACTGTAGTAACCAGGGAAACATGGGTGGGTGGTAGGAAGGGATGGTTTCAGGCTGCTGGGTTTTATTCTTTCAAGGCTACTAAATGTTTTAGAGCCATGTTACTTTAATTTCCAATATTACTGAAATATCTGGAGCTCTGCAGGGTCCTGGTGCCCCTGGGAGGCCATGGGCAACCAGCAAAGAGTTCTACCACTAAGAAAACAGAGCCAGGCTTAGGTCTTGACTGGGGGATGCCTCTTCCCTGGACTCATCCATGGATGGAGAACAGAGAAGACAGCCAGGTTCTGGGTGCCAGAGGAATGCAGCATCCCTCCCTCCTCAGAAAGAGCCCAGCCTCTGGCCTCTAATCACGGCCTGGGGTAGGGGGCGGGGGGTATTTCCTGCAGAACTGGAGCCAGGCCAGAGGAAGGGCAATGGGTGGGGGTCCCTGGGCCAGAGCTGGGGATGCTGGGGGCTGGCCGGATGGTGTGCGTGGGGTGTCACTTACGTGCACATACTCCTACTGCGTACCTCGGGCTGTCCCCACTGTAGTCGCAGTAGAGGCCCCGGTGGGGGTCACAGACAGCAGCCTCCGTGCAGTTGTCCCCAAGCTGCTGGGCACACATCTTACAGCATTCGCAGCCGTCTGTGATGAGGCTGACCCCCAGCGGGCAGCGGGGCGGGGATGGCGGGCACTCGCACGGCCACTTGCAGAACTGGGGGTGTGCAGAGGTGTCCTCCAGGGGAGCCGGGGTGAAGACCGTGGCCGTGGGAGCTGGAGAGAGGGCCTGCAGGGGAAGGGCAGACATAAAGGGAGGTGCCAGGTCAGGGGTTCAGAGGCCAAAGGTCTGCAGTCACCTTCCCATCTTCATGGTGTTCAAAAGGCTTATGCGAAATTATGTTTCTCCACCCTGCTTTTACTAGCCAGACGTCTCCTTTCACCTCGGTGCAACCATAGGAGGAGCCGGAGTTCAGAGACTTAAGCCAGTTGCCCGAATTCCCCAGCTGGTAGGCCGGGGGGCAGGGGCAGACTCTAGGTCAGATCTCTGAGCCCCATGGGTGTTTCCTTCCCTTCTGGCCATCCCGAAACCTGGGAGGTCCTTGAGTTGGCCTCGATGGAAGATGAGGGAGCTACAGCTTTGAGTAAATGCCTTCTGATGTGGCACGGCCCACACCCCATCAACCGGTTGCTCTTTTCTCTGCGTCCTAAAGATCTACCCTCTCCACTGAGGTTTCAGGTGTACAGCACAGTGATTCAGTTATACATACATACAAAGACACATGCACATATATGTAAATTCCTTTTCAGATTATATCCCCTTATAGGTTGTTAGGAGATATTGAGTATAGTTCCCTGTGCTCTACAGTAGTAGGTCCCTGTCAGTTACCTATTTTAGATACAGTAGTGTGTGTCTGTTCATCCTAAACTCCTAATTTATCCCTCTACCCCCTTTCTCTTTGGTAGCCATACATTTGTTTTCTATGGCTGTAGGTCTACTTCTGTTTTGTAAGTAAGTTCATTTGTATCTTTTTATTTTCAGATTCCACATATAAGTGATATGCATATTTAACATCGGGTTTCAGGCAGGTATTTTTATTAATTTTCTTCTCCTTCTTATTTCCCCTCTGAGCCCCAGGAAAGGGCTGCATGGGTGGCAGCGGTGTCCAGCCTCGTGCCTCCTGCAGCTGGCTTGCTCTGCCTCCGTAGGGAAGGGAGTCATGCTCTTGTTGCTGGTGCAAACCATGCAGAGAGGGGTCTTATTTTGTGCTAAGGGTAACGGACCACCACTCCACTTCCCCCACCTGTACTCCTCCCCAGAACCCCATTCCCATCCCCTAGCCCATATATTCATCTTTATGCTGGCAAATATGATGGACACGACAACAGGCCAGCGGGGAAGGAGACATAAGTCCCAAAGAGCCCCCCCTGCGCTGAAGATCAGGCAGATAGAACGGGAGGCTGCTCTGGGGTGCCGGCCAGTATTAGGAACTTCCAACTGCCTGTATCTCAGGGATCCAGTCCCCCGCCCGGCCCCTCCGGCTGCCTTCCTGAACAGCCCTCCTGGCCCCTCACTCTTTATACTGGAGGAAACCTAGGCCCAGGGAGGAAGGGAATTGCCTGAGGATGGAGAGTGGAGGCTGCATTTTCCCACCCCCAGGCGGTGGTTCCTGCTGGGGAGCCTCCTGTCTGGGGCTCCTGAATTCTGAGGTTAGCAGAGGTGGAGCCAGGGCTTGTGCGGGGTGCCTCACGGGCCAGCTCCTCCATCTTGAACCAGAGCCTGCTCTGTGGACTTACAGATCTGCGCTTCATTCTTTGAACAATAGATGCTGAGATATTCCGACAGATTCCTTCTTTTCCTGAGGAGGAAAGCGAGATCCAAAAGGCAGAGGGACACATCCAGGATGACACGGCCCATGTCAGGGCCTAGGCACAAATGACTCTCCAAGCTCTCATTTCTGGGACCTTTACCTTTGCCCCCTCTGGGCTCTTTCAGTCACTCCACAAACATTTGCTGAGCTAGCTCACTGTCTCTCTTAAGTTTTAGGCGTTTGAAGATGAAGTTAAAAACGTCTTGGGCTTGTGGTACCACAGCTTATAGGAGAGACATGTGTGAGTGCTGGGCACCGGGGCAGCCCCGGGAGCTCTCTGACTACCGGGGCAGGAAGCTCTCTGCCGAGGTGAGTGGTGTGCATCCTTGAGTGCTTGGCTGTGAGAACCAGAGGCCAGGAGAGATGGTCCAGGTTGAAGTGTTGGATTAGTTGGGCTCTTGGTTCTGTGCTCGGCACATAACAAGTGCAGTAAATATTGATTTGACACATTAAGGGCCTTTGAAAGTCAAAAATGCAAACGTTGATTTGAGGCTTTCGTCACCTCTAGGCTTGGTTTCAGGCAGGTTTGCTGGTGGGGAGCAGATTGCGCTGGAGGTTGGCAGGGCTGGTCTGTGTTCATCGGGAAACATTTAGGTTACCTTCCCTTGTTTGCTTTTCCTCGAAAAGTACAACGTGACACACAAAACCCCAAACCCCCAAATCAATGAAACCACACACTCACACATACACACACACACACACACACTCACACACACACACTCACACACCCTCATCTTTCTGACTCTGTGCAGAGAGACTTTTCCTTGTCAGTCTGTGGCAGTGGAGGCCTGGAGCTTTATGAGTCCCCCAGACCACCTCTGACAGTCTCTAGACCCTCAAGACCTACTCTTGGCAGAGGAAATAAAAAGAACCCTCTCCTCCAGGAAGCCTTCCATGCCTTTCCCAGGTTGTATTAGAGGTGCTGCCTCCCCCACTAAAATGTGAACTTGTAAAGGGCAGAGTCTGTGCCTTACTTCTCTGTGTGGGCCTGAAACACGGCTCACGGCCCACAGCAGGGCTGTGTAAGTGTCGCCTGGTGGAATGGATGGATGGGGAATTGTTGACTCTAAGGGGCTTTGGTGTCTCTTGATTTTTCAGGGTCTACCATCTTGGAAGCTTTTTTCTCTGCTCTAAGTTTGAGGGTCAAGAAAACAGCATGGGACCTGAGACAGTCAGAAGTGGGTTCTCTGTGTCCTTGGACAAACTTTCTGAGCCTCAACATCCCCATCTGTGAAATGGCCACAGTAATGCCCCCTCGGGAACTGTTGGGAGGGTGGAGGCATTGTGTATGCAGAAGCACTGTGTATGCAGGCCTGGAAAAGGGCAGACGCTCGAAAGCACGACTTTGCCCTTGCGCTCCCTTGCTTGTGCGCCCTGCCTCGCACCCACACAGCCCAGCACAAGACTTGGGGGTCTGGACATTTTGAACTGAGCTGGGATGGTCTGGAATCTGGATAGTAACCACCTCCACGTGGTTACTATCCATCCTGCTGTCTCCATACCAAGTTAAACCTCCCCAGAAGGAAGCCTCCTTTCCAAACACATGCCGGGAGCCCCAGGGCACTCAGCTCCTCAAGGGGAGCTGCAGAGAAGGCCCCCCGCCTTGGATGAGGGAAGCAGGTGATGGCACCGTGGGGCAGTGGAGGGAGGGGCCCCGGGTCCGCCGAGCCAAGCCCTTGCTGTTGGCGCCATCTAGTGGTAGAAATCTCCCATCCCTAGAAGGTCCTGGATGAGAGCTGTGGGGTGGGAAGACCTTTAGACCCCAGGGCCTGAGGACTCCTCATTTTGGTGCATGACCCTCTGAATCCCGACTGCCTTGTCCAGCACCCACACCCCAGGGAAAGTGACTGCACACACACACACACACACACACACACACACACACACACATCAGCCACCTTGAATACCCAAGATGGCACTGCATGTCCGCCTGCCCTTGGTCACGGTACAGGGACTATTGCAAACTCACTGGGCCTACATCATTTTTTATAACAGCAGAAGCTAAGGGTGAACAAAGGGAAGGAAAGCAGTCAGAAAGCAAGGAGAATATCTATCGTCTGGAGGAAAAGCCAAAGAGAATCAAGAAGAGCCCTGGGTACTTGCAAATTGCAGCTGTTCACATAAGAGTCTCTTTTACAATGTGCTTCTGCATGTGGACTCCCCGCGGACACCACTGTGTTTACAGGAAAGACAGGAGGGTGGGGCTGTGCCCTGATGCTTCCCGGGCTGGGCACCCAGGGCTCAGGCTCCTGCCTGGTTCTGCCCGCTCAACCCCTCAGTTCCCGGGCTGAGCCCACTGCCCACCTCCATCCTCAGAGACCCCAGGGCAGTGGCTTACACAGTCACTTCCTACCGTGGCTCCCAAACTTTGCCATATGTTAGAACCACCCTGAAGCTTTGATAAACACTGATGCCCGGCCACTGTCCGCAGACAGCCTGACTGAAGTGGTCTGGGCAGAATCCTGGGCACTGACTGCAGCCGAGGGTGACAAGGGTCCACTTGCCTAAGGACCTGGTTAAGATACAGATGCCTGAAGCCCACTTGGAATATTCAGCTTCAGCTCTTCTATGCTGGGCCCAGAATGTACATGTTGACCTGCACCCCTGGTGATTCTTGTGAGAACGGGAACCCTCGTCTTAGAGAACTGGGCCAGGGGAGAGTACGATGGGGAGATTCTAGGCCATTTTCCTTTCTTAACATGACTTTTCTAGAACATCACTTACACGCCTAACCTGTCGGCAGCTTGATCAACCTTCCACAAAGCAGTCCAGGCCAGACTGCAGAACACACAACGTTTTCGGTAAGCAGGCCTCATGTAGTTAATTGAAAATGATGTACTTTGCTTTTACTGTTTTGTGAGAAAGAATGAAAAATGAAAGAAATAGAAAAGGAGCAGCTGTCCATGATAAGACCCCTAAGTGTCAGCTGGGTACTGAATGAATGTGTCCCCTCAAATTTATATGTTGACGTTCTAACCTCTCTAAAGGTCATGGTATTAGGAGGTGAGGTCTTTGGGGGGTGATGAGGTCACAAGGGTGGAGCCCTCATGGAAGGGATTAGTACCCTTATAAAAAGGATCGCAGAGAGCTCCCTGGCTCCTTCCACCATGTGAAGACACGATGAGAAGATGCCAGTTATGAAAAGGGTCCTCATGTAGAATGTGACCATGCTGGCCTGGACCGTGGACTTCCAGCCTCCAGGACTAGAAGCAACAAATTGTTGTTTGTTAGCCACCCGGTGTGTGGTTTCCTAAAGAAGCCCAAAGGGGCTAAGACCATGTCTGCTACTTAACCCTCCGGGCAGGGAGGGTAATCAGTAGGCAGGTTGAAAGCAATGAATCAATCCATTTAATCATATTTATTGGACAAACTTAAGCAGATTAAAATTAAGAAGGAAAACATTTTTACAACAATAAATGGTGGTAGGCATGGGAGCAGAGAGTAGGAGGCTGGCAGTGGTGGGGTGCCACCCTGAGACCTTAATCATCCTGATCGATGATGGAGCCAGACCCCACCATCCTCTGAGAGTGTGTGTGGTTCATCGATGAACAGGGCCTGGGACCAGGAGGAAAGGGCAGGGCATCTGCAGTGAGTGGAGCCCATTTCCCAAGGCTCTGTGACCTGGGGCCGTGCTCACCCTCTCTGAGCTTGTTTCCTCATTTGTAAAATATTAATGATGACAGCATCCTCCAGCAGCCCTAATGAGCAGTTATAGTCTTACCTCCATTTTACGGATGAGGAAACTGAAGCTCAAAGAGCTTAAGTAACTTGCTCACAGTCTCACAGCTGAGAAGGGGTCTCTGAGTGTCCCCAGAGTGTCCCTCCAGAGGGACTTATCACCACGCTGCCCTACTCCTTCATTCCTTCATTTTCATATCCATACATTCATTCCTCCATCCTCCCATCACAAACGTGTACTAAGCATCTCCTGCGCGGTTGGTGCTCAGATGAACAAGGCGTGTGGTTCTTACCCGAAGGCAGTCACAGTATGGACACACACACAAGATTACAACACGGGGTGGTGACAATTGGAAGAGGTGGAAGAGGAGATGGGAGCCTCTCGCGGGGCTTTTCAGGGACACATTGCCCTTTCTTGACTCCTAGGTGCTCAACACTGAGCCTGGCACACCGTGGGCTAGTGCTTCATGAATGGAAGGGATGGTAGAGAGCTTGGGCTTGCCCACGTTTGGGCGGCCACCCCCAGATGCTCCACCAGGGGGCAGGGTTGAGACAGGAATGGCCTGAGCCAGCCTCAGCGGGCCCTGGGGGTTTTAGGAAAGGGCTGCCTTGTCTGGAATCAGTTTCTGTTTTGCTCCTTCCCTGAAAAGACGCCTCGGTGGGCAGTGGGAGAATGTGGACACAGACCTGGGTCCAGAGCTGGGGAATGCCCCGTGGTCAGCCCTCTCCTACCGTTTGCTCTCACTTTTCTGGTGTAACTGACAGGCGGCCACCATGTGACCTGGTGGACACATTTTCTGAGCATCTCCTCCTCCGAGGATACCCCTAGGGGTCTGTACCCAGGGCTTGGTAGGAATGCCCTGCAGGTGGGGTCACCGTCTTGGAAAACTCTTAGCTCAAACCTCCCCAAGGCACCTGGCCTGAGTGTTTGGAGGTCCCAGCACTGCCCAGAGCCTTCCATGCTCACTCTGGTTCCGATGGCAGGATCTCTAGGGACGTGAGGCCCAGCGCTGGCCAGGCTGCACGTCTTGGGAGGTGGAAGGTTTGTAGAGCTTTTCTGCTAATTAGTTTTGCAAACATGCAGTCTTATGAGCGTCTGTTTGGAAAAGTCGACTTTATATGGAGAAGGTAAAAAGGGCAGGAAGCCAGATTTCTTTCCAAATAACGAGCCCTCATGAATTTGTTCATTCATCAAATGAATATAAAGCATCTACAAAGTTCCCCGTATAAAGTCTCAGGGAGCGCCCAGCCTCCCCAGGAGACAGGAGTATGAAAAAGGCAATTGCATTATAGAGCAAGGATCAGAAACCAGCCCCCAGGGACATCCCGCCCACAGCATTTTTTGTAACAGACTAGAACAGGTTCTACACTTTTAAAAGGCTGTAAAAAAAACAAAAAAGAAGATTCCATGGAGAGCCTATAGTCCACAAAGCTTAGAATATTTACTCTCTGGTCTTTTTTTAGGAAATGATCGCTAACTTCTGTTATAGAGTGACAGCGCTATTAATAAGAGCTAACCCTGACGGAGTGTATAGCCAGTGGTGGGCATTTCTACCAGGGTTACGTATAATCAAACTTAAAACGTGTTCATTCTTTTTGGGGGACGTGTTCAAATATTCACACTGTTGGGAGAATAATATAATGAATCTCACATACCTATTCCCGCTTCAATAATTATCAACCAACCTCTGTCCATCTCCTTTGCTCTATTTCTCCCGCCTATACACATACTTTTTCATTCTTGAGGATTTCAAAGCAAACCTCAGACATCATGTGATTTTACCTGAAATTCTTCAGAGAGTGTCTCTAAAGTATGGAGAATTAAAACAAAACAAAACAAAACAATTTTCACACCAATTAACTTAGTTTGGTTACAATTTTGTAATTTTCCCTATAGCAAATACTTAGTCCGTATTCAGACTTCACTGATTACCGCAACGCTTTAAAAAAAAATCAGATGGTTTCTATGAATCAAGATCAAAATGAGGTCTACATGGTCTGCATTTTGCCTTTTATGCCTCTTTTATTAGTTTCCACGCTAAGTCATCTAGTCATTGTGAGAACCCTAAGAGGCAGGCTGCTTTTAGAATCATCTCCCCCAGTTTACAGATAAGTAAACTGAGCCACGGAAAGGTCAGATCATTTGCCCAAGACCATTCACAAGTGGCAGAGTTGGGATCTGAACCAGTATCAGTCTCTTAAGGCATCACACCCAAGGGCCACAAGGTGGGGTATCTCAGCAGAGTCTAGGGTCTATGAGAGCAAGGTGAGAGGGGAAGGGATGGGGCCGTGGAAGCAGGGAGGGCTTCCTGGAGGAGGAGCCATTTGGTCTGCATCTTTAAAGGAGGAGTGAGAATTGACCAGAACGGCAAAGAGAACATCCAAGCTGAGGAACGGCATAAGCAGGGGCGTGTGGGTGCTGCAAAGTGGCATGGAGCAGGAATGACCAGTGGTCACCGTTGCTGGGGCTTAGGGCTCAAGGACACGGGGAAGACAAGCAGGCCTCATGGCCAGAGGACCTAAGGGCCATGCCTGGGACGTGTGCGCCTGCTGGGGGGAAAACGGGGATCTCTCCTGAGTCAGCCAACCCACTGTGCCAGGCAATGACCAGAACACCCCTGTAAGGGCAGTGCTGATGGTCTCCATTTGACAGATGGGGAAACTGAGGCCCGTGGAGGTTAGAGACACAGCAAGACAATTATACACTCTGTTCTGACTCTGGGTCTCGTATTCCCCCAGCAACCTCTAAGAGACCCTGTTCTTGCCTGATTTCCAGTTCATTCAACTCACGAAAAGGAGCAGAGAGCCTTCCACATCCCAGGCCTGGCTGTGGTGGTGGCCATGGCTGACCAGGGAGGGGACCAGCCCTGGAGCAAGAGCCAGTACAGACACAGGGGGAAGAAGCTGCCCTCTGAGCTTAAGCCTGTTCTGCATACCAGGGAAGAGCTAGCAGCCGTCCAGTAGCACAGAGGGAACCGTCTTCAGCCCCTACGGGTGGACCTGTAGGTGGGAGGCCCTGGGCTGCAGCCCTGATGCTGAGACTGTGGCCTTGGACGAGCTGCTTGCCCCCCTGACAGGGCAGGGGCAAGTGGGCTGAGGCAATCCCTCTGGCGCCGTCTGACTCTGACCATCGGCTCACTGAGCTGGGCCTCCGATAAGGCCTCCCCTCCATCCACCGCCTGGACCCCGACCGCTCCCCCTTCCCTCCTCCTGGATGGGGCCCTGTCTCGGGTGGGGAGGGCAGAACGTGGACAAGAGGCTGGGGCACAGGACACCCTGGGAAGGGGCCCTGCCAGCCCTGTGTGGGGAGCTTGGGGGTGTTCTTGAAGCGTGGATCGCAGGGAGGTCATCAAAATGTGTGCCTCAGTTTCCAAGTCTGTAAAGTGGGGGTGATACTCAGTGAGGCTCAGTGAGCTCCGTGTGGTCCTCAGCCCCCAGCGAGGTCCCAGCAAGGGTTGGTGCTTTTGATCCTTTAAGAGCTGAAGTTTGCAGTTGTCAGGACGTGGCTACTTGGGGTATAGGGCCAGCGACAGCTGGAGTGAGTGTGTGTGTGTATGGGGGGCAGATCTGAACACCAAGGGCAGCAGTAGGGAGGACGTGTAGACGGCTGCAGTCCCCAGTCCACATAGAACCCACCCACCAGCTTCTGCTGCCCAGGAGCTCTCGGAAAAGCCTAGAAGACAGCACCCCAACCCCAAAGCACCCTGATCATCACTCTCTCATCGCGGCCCCAAAGCTCCTTCTCGACGCGTGCTCAGCATCCAACCTGCATTCTCTGCCTCTGTCGCTGGGGCTCTGTGAGTCGGGCTTTTAGGTCCCTTGTATGGATGAAAAGCTGAGGCCCAGCCCGGAGGTGGGGGGCTGGCTCTCAGCCCCAGGTGCTGTGCCGCCATCTCCCCTCGGCCACCACTCCATCCTGCCGGGAGCACGGGCAGAGTGGGTTTCTCGTCTCCACTTTCAGATGAAGAAATCCAGGCTCAGAGATGAAACCAAAGCCTAGACTAGAATGGGGTCTTGTGACTCCTTGCTCTGTGCTCAGGAACCACGCCCGTGGCTATGGCTCGCTGATCAGTCCTCTTAGTGACCGGGTCCGAGCGGGGAGCTGGAGGCCCTGGGTAAGGGAGAAAAGGGTGGATAACGGTGCAGGTTTCTCATGGGGCAGATGGAGGCATTATTCACGGAGATGTGGAGGCAGGTGGGACCAAGCTCTTAATGGTATTTACAAGGATGCTTCTCGAACTTGCGAGGCCTCAAGGATTGACTGTGGTCGAAAGTATCAAAACTCTGGAGTCCTGGATGGCTGCTCAACCAGCTCAGTAGGCCCAGGGGAGGCACCGCTGGTCTTTGCAGCAACACCCGGGCATCCTAAGGACCAGGGCTGACCGGGTACCACTGAGATGGCGGGACCCTTGGAGATTAAGCTGGTGGTATGCTTTCCAGTTTTATGAGACCAGGACTACGCTCTGAGAGTTGAAAGAGGAGACGTGGGAAAAAGGGAGAATATCTGGGGACACCTTGAAGGGAGGAAGCATATCTAGAGGAACATTCCAGAGCATGGGCTTTTGGGGTGTCAGGCCAACCACACTCTTAATGAAGAGGCAGCAGTATGCGTTCCCTTACAAGAATCATGGCACCCGAGCCCTGTGACTGGCCCACCTGATGAATGAGTTGTGGCCCCTAGGAGTGGCTCACGCCTCCAGCTGGAAGCAAGTTTGGGGTCAAGTCCAACCTCCTCATTTTCAAGATTAGCAAATGAGCGCTATGAAGGCACGTGGCTTGTCTGATGTCGCGGTGATGACTACCTCTCTGCGCGAGTGCGTTATTCTGCCCCAGGAGCGGGATCTGAGTCCCAGCTCTCTCAGAATATTCCTCCACCCTTAGACCACTTCCTTCCTCCTGCCCCTTTCAGCCCTGGGCGGGCTCAGGGCACATGGCCCCTCTCTCCACTCTAAGACTCGATGCAGGATTATGGGAGGGGCAGGGGAGGACCCCTCCCTTCCTGTCCTTTGGGCCTGGGCTCTCGTTTCCTCCGTCTTCCCCCTTATACCATCACCAAGGCCGAGCAGAGCCCAGGCCCATGCCCCAAGCCTGGACTTGCTTCCAGATTAGGGGGATGAGATGAGCAGATTTTATCACATCCCCTGGAATGCCCATTATTCACATTTGAGAGGCCCAGTTCCTTCTCTGATTCTGTCTCTCTTCCCCCCCACCCCGCCCCCGCCACGATGGAAGGAAGAAGGGTAGGAGAGCTGGTGGATTATCAGGACGTCACGGCTGGAGGATATACCAGAGTCTCTCTAATTCGATGGTTTTGGAAACCATGTGTGTGTAAGAATCTTCAAGGTGCCAGTTAATGTACAGGTGCCTGGGGCTGGGGGTGGGAGGTCTCCCCAGGAATTCAGGCTCAGGGCCCCAACATTAGGTTTTTTTCTTCTGCAAGCCCTCTAAGCTTCCCTGTCAGATTTCCAACACATTCATCTGTGCTAGGGAAAAAATATCTGCCTCCAACACGTGAGCCGTCTTTGTCGATAGGGACTGAGTTAACCATCTATCGCCACATCTCTAGAAATAGGAAGGGGCTGGGCACATAGCCACACTGTTGACATCCATGGAACAAGTGAGCGGATGGGCTATGAAAATCACTGTCGTTGTCAACCTGACTCAGGGTTGTAAGACACAAGTCTCCCCTTCAAGCCTCATCATCACCACCATCACCATCACCACCATCATCATCAACATTATCACCATCATCATCATCAGTATTTCTTTCTCCTACGTGATAATCCAGAAGCCTTTACTGACTCCCTCTACATGTTCTGGGAAGCTGGCCAGGATGTGGAAACCTCGAGATCTTCTGAAGACCAACTCAGCACTGAGCCCAGCACAGCCCACCAATTACTCTGCCCCCCCCCACTTGCCCACCTGGTACTGAGCCTGGGGTCTTTACCCTTTATTCTTTAAGCCTCCCAAGAGGATTAGCACCCAAGAAGTGAGTACTAACATTATACCGTTTTACAGATGAAGAAACTGGCTCAGAGAGGCTGGGTTACTTGTCTGAGGGTGCACAGCTTGCAAGGAGAGGAGCTCAGTATTTTCCCTTCCCCACCTATTACGACCGTTCTATGTACACTTGTGTCTTTCCAGGACAACACTGTCTAGTAAAACATAATGTGAGTTCTGAATGGAATTTTACATTTTCTGGCAGCCACACTAAAACGTAAAGGTGAAATTTATTTTCATGATATATTTTGTTTAGCCCAATATCTTGAAAGTATTATCATTTCAACATGGAGTCAACAGAAAAAAATTATCATGAGAATTTCACGGTCTTGTATTCACACTAAGTCTTTGAAATCCAGTGTGTATTTTAGCCTTTCGGCTCAGCTGGGACCAGCCACATCTCAGCCGCCCAGCGGCCTCATGTAACAAGTGGCTACTGGTTGGGCAGTGCAGGTCTGGACTCTAATAAGCCTGCCTTGTAGGTGTGTGGTTTTCAAGGGAGCTGACGTACGCAGATGCTGGGGATGCAGTGCCCAGGACACAGTGAGCACTGGATCAGTGTTAGCGCCCATCGTCATCCATGTTACTGTGACGGACTGTGCTCCACGGGAATTGCTGAATGAATGAACAGTGTGCTGAAGCCTCGCCCGCAGACGTCTGCAGTGTTACACGGTTCTCTTGTGGGCCTTCCTACCCGGCTTTACTTCCTGGGTTGTGGTTGGCATCCCTCCCAGCTCCTCCCACAATCCCACCCTGGACCACTGCTGGCTCACCTCCCTGCTCCCATATGTAACCTACAGTGTGTGTAGCAGCCCCTTCCCACCGCTCAGAGAGATGGCAAAGTTTCCTGGGAGGAATTCCAGGGTTTCTGTTTGTACAAAGACAGCCTCCTGGCGTTGGGCTGCTTGGCCGGCGTGGGGCAGGGGCCTTTCCTGAAACCTGGGGAGGTGGTGCCGCTGACAGCCTGGAGGTACTGCCCAGCCCAAGGTCAGGATCGGGTCTCCCAAGGAGCACCGTTCCCGTGCCCGTTCCAGAGGGTGAGCCCTCACCAAGGGCCGTGCCCAGGTGGAAAACGCCAGCCCGAGCCGTGCTCTCGCCAGCATCCTGGACAAGCAGTGGGCAGGAGGGGCCCAGAGCTGGGAGCAGAGTGTCCAATCTGACGGAAGAGGCTCTGAGCAGGGAGCTGGCGGGTGTGGGGTTTGAAATGCTAGCTCAGATCCCAGCTATACACAGGAAGTGTAAAGAAGCCATCCTGCAATCTTTTAAAAGGGATGTGCCACTTACCCGGGGCCACGTGATTCTGTAGTTGGTCTGAGGGGCTGAAAGTGGGTTTGCGTTTCACACTCAGCCCACGTATCCTCAGGCACACACGCACACACCATGGGACTTTATACCTTCAGACAAGCCGCAGTCACTTACACATGCACGCTTTTACCCCTGTGCACACCAAGACACATTTCTATGGGAGAAGGTATATGGGTCTCAGCTGTACACAGACAACCAGAGACCTAACGTGTGCCCCGGAATTTATCAGCACAGCGTTCGTGTACCTGGTCATATGCTTCTGAGAGGCTTCCCTCAAGCAGCCCTGTGTTCACTCCTCGGCAACGGGGAACTTGATGGGGCTCAGGTTGTCAGCCCCGATTAACAAGAGAGGACGGGAAGGTCCGAGTGGTTAGGGGACTTGCTGTAAGCTCAGTAGGGTCACGGACTTTGTGCTTCTCATATTTGCAGAAGTACATGGACCAGGGAGGCAAGAGGCTGTGTTGTTGAGAGCTGACCTATGTTCAAAGGTCAGCTCCACAGATGACTAGCTGTGTGACCTTGGGCAAATTACTTAACCTTTCTGAGCTTTAGTTTTTATCTACAAAGGAAGATGATTACATCTGCTTAATAGTATTGCTATGAGAATTTAGGAGATGCTTAATAAATAATCATAAATGTCACGTGGATGAACTGAGGAAGGTCTTACGTATATAAATATATAGGCTTTGGCGCAGTGCTTGGCAACCCCCCCCCCCAAATGTAGACCCTCTCTCTTAGCACAAGGGAGGTACTTACTACATGTAGAAGGAAGAAAAGAACAAAGAGATGGAAAAACAAGGTCTTTCTCTAGCTCAGCTTTATCATATGTTACATTCCTGGGTACACTTGGCTACGTTTCTGAGCTCACTGCCCTGTCCCGCTCCTGGATTTATCTCTTCCTGGGTTGGCCTCTTCCTCCTTCAATTACGGAACTTTTCGATAATGTTTTACTATCCGACAGGGCAAGTCCCCCCTCACAATTCGACTTCCTAGAAGTTTTCTTGGCAATTCTCATGAACCTTTTCTTCCATATGGACACATCTATCATCATTTTTTCCCATTAAAACCTCAGTGGGACCTTGAATGGACTCACATTCCCTTTATGTATGAGTTTGGGGAAGATGACCACAGAAGGAACTTGGCTCTGAAGGAAAGTACAGGTTGACCTTTGTCTCCCAGCCCTCACTGGGGGGTTAAGGCTCTATCCGGAGAGCTCCTGAATCAGATAACAGTGTTGCAGGGGGGAAGTATGGGTCCCCACAGAAGGTCCCCGGACAGGGGCACCGAAGAGAGGTACCTTGTCTCCTCCCAGAAACCTTCCCTCCATCCTGCTGCCTGGACTCCCAACTCCTGTGCTGTGCGTCCCCTCGGCTGAGCCTGTGGGTCTGTACCCCCTCTTCCCTAGTGCAGATTGCTCTGAGGAGGTACCTGGGGTTCCCCTGTACTGGGACCCCCCACATACTTCTCTCCTTCTCCTCACTCAGACCTCACTACCCTACCCCTCTCACCTCTTCTCCATCCACCCCCTGTCCTCCCAGACATTGCAACCCTGAAATAAAGGCTGATATGGTGTCTTCTGGGTGCTCCAGTTTTCAGGAAAGCTATGGAAGAGAGAGTGGGATTTGGCAGGAAACGATCTGAGTTTGAGCCGTCCCACTTATTAATTGTGAGACCCTGGGCAGGTCCCTTATTTGCCCTGTCTCCATTTCTTTCATTTGTAAAATGGAATTAATATCCTTTTTTAAAAAACTTTTTATTTTATATTGGAGCATACTTGATTAACAATGTTGTGTTAGTTTCAGGTGTACAGCACGGTGATTCGGTTATACGTATAATGTATCTATTCTTTTTCAAATCCTTTTCCCAGTTAGCTTGTTACAGAATATTGAGCAGAGTTCCCTGTGCTCTACAGTAGGTCCTTGTTGGTCGTCCATTTTAAATACAGCAGTGTGTACATGTCAACCCCAAACTCCAAACTCCCTAAAAGTTCCCTGACCAGGGATGGAACCCGTGCCCCCTGAATTGTGGGGGCAGAGTCTTAACCACTGGACTGCCAGGGAAGTCCCTCTTCTTTTTCTTTTTTTTTTTGGTAGGATGGCTCAGCACCAGCTACATTCAGAAGCCGCACAAGTTATGGAGGATTTAACAGCAAGTCACCCAGACGCCCTCCCTGATCTCATCAATGCACACTACCGTGCTTGGAGGAATATCCATCACCCAGCGCCTATGAGCAACTGGCCTGTGGTCAGCCATCAGCTCTCAGCCTCAGATCTGGTTGATTCAGAACCAGCGTCTTTGAGCCCACGGGCAAGTAGCTTAGCCCCAAGCCTCAGCTTCCTCATCTAGGAATGGGGCACATCAGTCCCCAAGAAAGCTGTCCATGGGTAATAAACTCCCTCTTGCCATCCTCCCTCGTTCTCTTGGCCTTACTACTGGCAGCAGGCCCTGGCCCGGGCTGTGGGATCTTGGATTCAGAAGCTCTTCACAGCTGCCCACCTCCTGCCCGCCCCGTGCCTGCTCCAAGCCTCGAGCCAGCCGCCTGGCTCTGTGCTGCCACGTGTCTTACTCCCTGGCTTCTCGGAGGTGCAGACCTTCCTCCCTTCCCCTCCGTGTGCCTTGGGATGGAGGTGGGAGAGAGAGAACCCTTAGGGTTCCCCTGAAACAGCGGGCTTCCTCTGCAGACCCGAATGTACATGCTTCATAAACTGTAGAGGGCTGTGCAAGCCCAAGGCGGCCGCATTTGGGTTAGAGAATCAGCACAAGCACTGTTTGTGCAAGTTAGTGCTTTTTTTGGGAGCTGACATGATCCCTTCCAACTTTTCTTCGCCTTTTCTAACTCCCCCACCCCCCACCCTTAGTGCTTTTGTTGGGAGCTGACATGATCCCTTCCAACTTTTCTTCGCCTTTTCTAACTCCCCCACCCCCCACCCCCTGCCTTGTAGCATCTCCGACACTTGGAAACTCATTTTCCAAACTCAAAGACTAGAAGTTTAACAATAGTTTTCCTTACTTTATGCTGCTCAGAGAGGGTGAGTGACTAGCCCAAGGTCACACAGCCAGTCTGGGCATTCCTACGTCTGGCGTCCAGGCTCCCTGACTCTGTTCCTTTGAGTGTCCCTTTCTGCTGCATTTCAGGTGGGAATAAAAGGCGTGGAAGTCCTGTTCGTTTTGTTTCCCCAGGTGCTGGCTCTGCTCTTCCCCTTGCCAGGATCAGCTGTCCCCAGCAGCTCTACTCCTCACCCTGCGTCTCGCCCTTGCTCCTCAGTGGACACCTCCCTGCCCCCTAACATTCCAGCCCTTCTCATCCTGCCCACCCATGCAGCAGGACCGGTGGAGATGGGAGCTGGGACCCCTCTCCGTGCCCCTCCGGGCAGGACTCACCATGGCCGGGGTGCTGCCCACTGCTCCTACTGCTGTCACTGCCACCAGCGCCCACGGCAGGAACCACCTCATGCCTGGAGGTCAGTGGCCAAGGCATCTACGGAGCAGCCCAGAGGATCCGGCCACCTCTCGGGGGAGCTGGGCCGAGACTGACCTGGCCCATCGGGAGTGCCAGATATGCCTCTTCCCGCAGCCCTGAGGGGGTTTTATTAAAGCAAGATCTGACGTCAGGGTTAAGGACAAACCCTGCATTTTCCTCTGAAAAAACTTTTCCTGCCTCTCTCTCTCTCTCTCTTTTTTTTTTTTTTTCTTTCTTCCCTCTGTCCCCACCTCCAGCCCAAGCTTGGCCAGCCTCCCCGGCTCTGACAGCTCTTAAAGGGAAAGTTACAGGGCTATGATTTCACATCAGGGCGGTAAATTCTCACAGAAGGAGCTGGGGTCATCCTGCCTAGGCGTTTCTCAAAGGTGGGGCGGGGGAGATGGTGGGAGGGTACCAGGCGGAGGTGGAGATACAGTTACAGGGGCCAGCGCTGGCACGGGCTTTGAAAGCGCTCCCAGTGGAGAAAATAAACTCCCTTCCATTCCCTCCCGGCTGCTCCTACTTCTGGTTTGCATTTGTCATCTTTCACTCCTCTCTCCCTGGCTGCAAGCAAAGGAGGGTGGCTTTAGTCCACTGATCATGAAATGGTATGAATTCACAAATGAGCTCAGGGCTGGGGCCCTGGTTACCATCATCACCTCCTCTACAAATTAAAGCTCTGGTTTCCAATTTACAGGCGTTCCCACCCCTGCTTTTAGCCTGAAGCCCTTGGGTACTGGAGCTGTCTCCTGATGTCTGGGTGCCTGTTACCCCTGGTGGGTTGGGGTGCCTGGCCTTCACCCCTTGCTGGACACTTGCCACACTGGTGAGGGGTCTCCTTTGGAGCCTGGTCTGCCCTCATCCAGCCCGCTCATCCCCACGTGGACCTCAGCCACAGCCTCTGGACTGGTCCCCCAGCCTCCTGTTCATTACGTCCACACTTCTCAGAGCCACCAGAACAATCCTTGGCAAATAGAACCAAGGTGATGGCGGTCTCCTGGCTCCAGCCTCCCAAAGCCTGCCCATTGACTTAGCATGGCATTCCCAGCCCTTGCGTGGCCTCCAGGCCAGCAGCCTCCCTCATCTCTTCTCCTTCCATTCTCCCTCCCCTGCACTACACTCAGCCTCGGTGGACTCCTTGCTGTTCCTCTCACACCCCAGCAAATTCTCATCTCTGGACCTCAGTGGGAACTCTCTCCCCTGTGGTTTTCATAACAATTACGCCATCTCTTCCCTTTTACTGTAACATATACAAGGGGATGCTGAACGATGTGTGTCTGCTCGGCGGTGGTGGCAGGCTTGTGCCTGTGGAGGGAGATTATGACCATAGACACAACCTCCATAAGAGGTGACTCTGATGATCTCTCCATTCATTGACTTAGGGGTGGGCCTCTCACCCAATTCTGGCCAATGAGACAGAAAGAGGACTCTGCTGGGGGCTCCTAGAAAGGACTCCATTCCTCAGGAGGAGAAAAATCTTCTCTATGCATTCTCTTTCTTCCTTGAGTTCAAAGTTGATGGCTGGAGCTGCAGCAGTCATCTTGTGCATATAAGGCACAAGCTGGAGGATGAAAAGCCAACATGCTGAGGATGGTAGAGCAGAAGGAGGGCAAGAACCTGGGTCCTTGGAACTTAAGGTGTTACTGAATTCAACCTGGACCTTCAGACTTCCCACTGTATGAATTAATTTGATGACTTATTGCTTAAGCCATAGATTAAGAGTAATTTGCTCATATAATCTTAATGACTATACAGGATTTGTAGAAATCATGGATGTAAAGTGGCAGTGGGGTATCTGTCACAAAGAAACTGCCCAGTAAACATCAATCCTCATTTTCTTCTCATGAACTCACCTGATGCTCTTAAAACAAATTCCATGAGGCAAGCACTGCGGAAAAGTGTCATTAAAGGAATCACCCAAAGTGTTAGGTGCTAATCCAGGTTCAGTGACCCTCTGATGAACACCAGGTAAGTAGAGGCCCTGTACTAAGAGACAGCTCATGACCACAAGGTGGACGGTATTACTACCCCATGTTATGGGGGAGGGGAAGCGGGGACTCAGAGATGCCAGGTGATGTCGGAACATGCACTAAAGTAGGGGCAGGAGGGGGGCTGGAACCAAAGTCTTTGAACCCTGACAGCGACTGAGCCCTTCCAAGCCGGCGTCACCAGCTAAAGTCCCTCAATGTTCTGTAATAAGAGTAAAGCTGAGCCCAGAGGATGCCAGGATCGCTTTTGGGAAGTCTGACTGCAGCAAGCACTTGCAACAGATCCCCCAAATCATGCTCGAAATGCTGCCCCTGTGCCTGCCGGCGAACCTCAGAGGGCTCAGCTGCCGCTCTTCATCGCCAAGGAAACCTGCAGCAAGCTGACAGCTGACACAGTGAGCCAGGCAGGGCAGTGGGTTAGGAGGGAAAGCGCCTGGGGCGCCACCGCAGCCCTGCTGCTCACCTGTGGGCCTTGGACAACCAGCAGTCTCTCTGTGCTCAGTTTTTTTCTATTCTTTTCTTTTCTTTTTTTTTTTTTTTTGCGTTACGCGGGCCTCTCACTGCTGTGGCCTCTCCCGTTGCGGAGCAGAGGCTCCGGACGCGCAGGCTCAGCGGCCATGGCTCACGGGCCCAGCCGCTCCACGGCACGTGGGATCTTCCCGGACCGGGGCACGAACCCGTGTACCCTGTATCGGCAGGCGGACTCTCAACCACTGCGCCACCAGGGAAGCCGTCTCTGTGTTCAGTTTTGTTTGCTTGAAGAAGCAGGAGAATATGAGTGCCTACCCTGTGTGATTGTCGGGAGGCCCCCTAAGCAGACAATTTGGCGTGTCCCAGCATTTGCGAGTGCAGGAGCCAGGATGGGTCGCAGCCCAGGCCGGTCTGATTGGGTGGCCTTGCGCCCATCCTACGTCAGGGCTTAGGCGTCTTGGCAGACCTCGTGTTGCAGCCTGGGTGTGTGTCTGGGGTCAACCTTGGTGAGTGTGGGTCCAGGACCTGGCACTTCCCGCTCATGAGCTGGGCAATCTCTAAGTGACTGGCTGGTGGTGACCGGAACAGTAGCTGCATTTATGGAGCATCTATTGCGCCCCTGGAGACACTTGCCATTTCACTGAATCCTCATCTCAAGTCATCTCATGCCCATTCTACAGATGAGGAAACTGAGGCATGGAGAGATGAAATAAATTTCCCCAGCCATTTGGCACACGCATGGCAAAATTGTCATCAGGACTTAGACCTGTGTGACTCCAAAACAATTTTTTTTCCAGGTAGATGAAGCTGTCTCATGAGTGGAACCAATAAGGGAATAAACGCAGGAATGAATGAATACGGTAGCCGGACAGACGGATGGGCAGATGGACAAATGACTGAATGTGTGAGTAGATGATTCCACTGTTAGGAATATTCCATTTCCCAGGTCTCCCCAGGATGGGCTCCTCATTTTCAGTTTTCCGCATCTGTGTGCCCCTTCTCTGACCACTCTGCCTAACTCTTCAGCTCCATCACCCACTGGCTTCCTTCACCGCCCTGGCCCAAGCGCCACTGCTTGTTTGTTCAGCTATTGACTGTCTCCCTCCTGGGCTATGAGATCCACGGGCAAAGCCAGGCCTACACCTGTCTGCCTCTCTAGGCTGAAGCCCAGCAACACGCAGAACCCGGCACAGCACGTGTTAGAGGCAGACTTCAAGTGAAGGGCCAGATGAATGAAGGAAGCAGACGAGTGACGTGGTGATGAGAGGGATGGATTGAGGAAGGAAGGAAGGAAAGGAGGGAGGGAGGAAATAAAAGGAAGGAAGGAAGAAAAGGAGGAAGGCGGGCAGGCCTAGAGGAAGAGACCAGCAAGACCACATGCCTCTGCTTCTCAAAGCACATAGCACATAGTAGGTCTGCGTAGCACATAGTAGGTCTTCAGAGTCCATTTGTGGAAAGAGGAAGCTCAGGAGTACAGGAAAGACGGGGCTGAGCTGTGTCTGGTTGACAGCAGGAATGTGTGGTGGGGCTGGGTGACAGACTACATCACCCAGGCGTGGGGCCCAGGGCCATCGCACAGGGTTATTTATCTCTGTCTGTAATTCATTTCTATCTGCACTGCAGAGGGTTCACGGTGCGCTGCCTAGGCCACACAGGGCCCCTCTGAGTCCAGCACTTGCTGCTCCCCTCGTCCCCATTTCCCACACCTCTCCCCACACTCGACAGCAGGATCCACATCCCTGAGCAATGTGCATATATGTGGCCTTATAAAGTATGGAATGGTTGTCAATTTAATAATTGCGTGTAAAGCACTAATGATGTGCTAAGCTCTGCTCTGAGAATCTCTCAGGTCGGTGCTCATTTCATCCCCTCTTTACATTTGGGGAAATCGAGGCACGAGGAGCTAAAGGACCGTGCAGGAGGTGACACAGCAGTCACGCAGCAGAGAGCAGATGCATGGCAGAGAGAGGACACGTGTGAGTTTGTACTCTAGGTAAAGGGCGGGATGCTCCAGCCCCGTCATTTCTCCTTTCCCCCGGTCTGTTCCAGTTTTCCGACCTCTCTGGCTACCTCTTTCCAGTGTGTGGCTTCTGACCGTCGCCCTGGTTTCCCCAGTGTGCGACGTTCGGGTCCTGTTTCATCTCATCCCCCTAGTGAGGGGCCCTCCTGTGACCTCCGACTCCCCACCTGCCAGGCCTGCTGGGGAGTTTCTCTGGGATTTAGGCCTCACCCTTAGCTGTTCCCGTTGTTGATGCCATTCCCATGTGGCATCAAGTCCATGGTTCAGGGCTGCCTGCACAAGCCTGGGTCAGTCTCCTGCCCCCTGCCACTCTCCTGCTGTGTGACCTTGGGGAAGTCACATAATCTCTCTGTGTGCTGGCTTCCTCATCCCTAAAACAGGGATGAGAGAGGTATTGATCACTCTGAATTGCTCCTCGCACAGGGTAAGTGCTGTGGGAGGATGTATTAGACACGCTTAGCTCATAGTAGATGCTCAATAAAGCCCCTGGTCCGTGATGAATATTCTTCTTTGGACTCTGGGCCGGGAGTGTTTCAAGGGCAGGGTCTGGACGAGGGCGTCCAGGTCTGGGCCCTGCAACCTGACCTGACACAGAGCAGGCACTCGGGACGTATGTGGCGGGGAGGACAGAGGCTGGGGTGGGGACAGTGTCAGGGCTCTGGCCTCATTGCCCGAGGAGGCCACGGCTCCACTTCCGCCTCTCCCGGCCGAGGGTCCCTGCGTCCAGCTGTTCGTAAGCTCTCCTTCAGTCTGAGCCCAACCTCTCAGCGGTTTCTCTAACAGACCTCCCAGAGCAGCTGTAAATAAATTCCAAAGAGCGGCTGGTGGAGGGGGTTTAAGAACAGAGGCCTGTTGAAAGCATTGCGACGCCAAACAATAAGGCCTCCTTGACCAGAGCCAGATGCACAGAGAATTCCAGAGACGCTCGGGACCAGGCATCCAGAGGCCCCGGATCTGCTCACATCCTATTTGTTTGTCGTTTATTTGTCCCACGAATGTGCACGGAGCCCATACAGTATGGCGGCACGATGCCAGCTCCCGGGGCTACTCAGATGCACACCCCACACCCCAGCCGGGCCAGCAGAGGCCACTTCCGCTGAACCAACACGGCTGCTTTAGAAAGCAGAGGATTTGGGACTGGTCTGCTCTGCCTTCCGCCTCCCTGTGATGCTGGCGCGGTGGCACAGGTGGGGCTCTACCTCTCCTCCTGGGGCCTAAGCGAGAATGGAGGCACTGATGAAGGGTGACCCTGGGCTCCAGGTCTGCTCAGAGGTCAAGGTCAAGGTAACTGTCCCTCCTGCCCCAGACTAAACAGCTAGGGCGGCTCTGGGAGGGTCACTGGGCAGTCCCTGGCCCGCTCCACAGCTGCTACTCATTTCTTGAGCTGCGACTGACTTGGACAGAAGCTCACCTCTAGCGCCAGCCTTGGCTACAGGTAGGGGCCCCCAGGGAAGGTGGAAGAGAAGAGCAAGGGCTTTGGGGTTAGGGGGGCCGGCGTCAAACTCTCGCTTTGTTATGTACAAGCTGGGAGATCCTGGGGAAGCCACTTCACCTCTCTGAGCCTCAGTTTTCCTATCAGTAAAATGGGGGTGATGATAACGGCTACCTCCCAGGGTTGTGATGGAGATGAAGTTAGTGCTCAGCATGTGGTAGATGCCGAATATATGGTTGTTATTAATATTCCTCTTTGCTCTTCATCACAGACACTCTTCCAGTGTCCTCCGCCCGGGTCACCTTGATCCCTCCCCTCCAGCTATGAGTCTCCTGTCCTCAGCAGGGCTGAGGTTGGGACACAGCGTCCCCTGTTCTTCACGCCGCCTCCTCCAGTAAAATCTCCCAGTCCTCAGGGTGAGTGTTTCTGCTGGTCTCTTTGATGAAATTGACTGGGGGTGTGCGCAGGTGAGGAAAGCGAAATGAAACCGGTGAGACAGAGGCAGCAAGTGCTGGCTGGCCTGACTCACTCCCTGCTGGCCCCTGACAACACCCTGGGAATTCTCCCCTAAAGGGGAGGCGGGGTCACCTCACTGAAGACCCCTTCAGAACCACATGTAAATGCGACCTGAACTCTCCCACCCAGAGACCCCCTCCAGCCCCGGACCTGGGCTCCAGCTACAAGGATTCCTGGGCAAAAGCAAGGCGCTGCTGTGGGTGGTAGAAGGGACACAGGGTCACAGGACACCCTTGTCATCTCTACGCCCCCTGGGAGCTGGCCCTTTGCTAGGCATGCAGAGTCACTCAATAGACTTTAGGTACAAAAACAAAACTCCCTCACCCTCTTAGAGATGGATAATGCCATCTATTGCATGGGATTTCTGTGAGCATTAAATCAAAGAAAGTGCTTCCGAGCCCTGGGATAGGAGCTGACACAGGTTGCTTCTATGTGTTAGGTTCTCCCCCAAGCTCTCCCATTTTTTTTTTAAAGACTTTAGTTTTTAGAGCAGTTTTAGGGTTAAAACAAAATCGAGAGGAAGGCACAGAAATTTCCTATATACCCACGGACCACACAAACGTATAGCCTCCCCCATTATAAAGATCACTCACTAGAATGGTACCTTTCTTACCAAGGATGAACTGACACTCATGCAACATTATCACCCAGAGTCCACAGTTAGGTTCACTCTTGGTGTTGTACATTCAATGGTTTTAGACAAATATACAATGACATATATCCACCATCCCCGTATCACACAGAGTAGTTTCACTGCCCGAAAAGTCCTCTGAGCTCTGTCATTCATCCCCTTGCCTCCCTAGCCCCTGGAGACCCCTGGTCTTTTACTCTCTTTGTAGTTTTTCCTTTTCCACAATGTCATACAGTTGCAATCTTATAGCATGTAGCCTTTTCAGATTGGCTCCTTTCACTTAGCAATATGCACTTGAGTTTCTTCCTTGTCTTTAATGACTTGATAGTTGATGTCTTTTCAGTGCTGAATAATATTCCATTGTCTGGATGCACTTGTCTATTTATTTATCCATTCACCTTCCGAAGGACATCTCAGTTGCTTCTGAGCGCAGGCAATTATGAATAAAGCTGGAATACACATCCGTGGGCAGGTTTCTGGGTGGCTATAACTTTTCAACTCATCTGGGTATATACCAAGGAGCACAACTGCTGGATTGTATGTAAGACTATGTGTAGTGTCGTAAGAAACTGTCAAAGTGTCTTCCGAAGTGTATCTACCATTTTGCATCCCCACCACCAGTGGCTGAGAGTTCCTGTTGATACACATCCTCACCGGCATTTGCTGTTGTCAGTGTCCTGGATTTGGGCCATTCTAGTAGGTGTAGAGTAGCATCTCACTGTTGTTTTAATTCATCACCTCAGAGCCACTGGACAGGCAGTCACTAACGTCATCCCCATTTTACTCAGGCGGAAATTTGTGTTCACAGAAGTAAGTAATGACCCAAAGTCACATGAGGGGTGGAGCTGGGGTTTGGACCCCAGGATGCTGGTGCCCTTGCCCAGGTTTATGACTCTCTGAGGGAGGAGGGGCTCTCGGGGCTCCAGGGCTCTTGAGTGCTCAGACGAGGAAGAGCATGGTCTGGGGTCCTGGGCAGGTTTGGTGAAAAAGCTACGTGCATGCTGGACTGTGCAGGTTGCACTGGGTTTGGGTCGGCAGCCGGCGGGAAGGAAGCTGGGTTCCAGGCTGGGAAGCAGAGAGCAGCCCCGCTGTGGAAAGGAGCGTCATGTTACCCTTGTCCTTGGCTCTGAGGCTTTCCAAAGCGTTCATGGAAAGAACATTCAAGAAGGTTCCACACCAGCCTGTGCCAGGAGACACCCCAGCATCTGCACCAGGCTGGGGGAGCCACTGTGTCTTCATTCTTGAGCCCCTGGGTGTCTGACCAGCCTCAGATGCAGCCCAGTGTTGACTGGGCATTCTTGAAAGGAACTGTGCATGGGATTCACCTGGAAGCTTTTAAAATGTACACATTCCCAGGACTGCAACTCAGAGGTTGTGAGTCAGTGTGTCTGGAAAAGGCTGCAAATTTGCTTTTAAACAAACACTTCCTGGTTAGTCTGAAGAAGGGCTTCCTTGGAGCCTGACTTGAAAAACTGGTCAGAGTCATCAAGCCTGTGCTGTGATACAAACTGGCCTGGGTCTGATCCCGGCTCCTGTCAGTGTTTCATCTTGGAGAAGCTGTGGACATTCTCTGAGCCTCTGATTTTTTATCTGTAAAATGGGGTAATAAGATACGTTCCATTGAGGGTATGAGGATGAAATGAAAAACTGTGTTAGTTTTCCGGTGCTGTTGTAACAGATGACCATAAACTTGGTACTTAAAACAACAGAAATGTATTCTCTCACAGTTCTGGAGTCCAGAAATCAGAAATCGAGGTGACGGCCAGGCTGGACTTTCTTCCAATTCTGGGGGAGACTGTTCCTCAGCTCTTCCAGGTCCTGGGGGGCCCCATCGCTCCTTGGCTTGTGGCCACATTGCTCTGGTTCCTGCTTGTCTTCACATGGCCTCTCCTCTCCTATTTGTGTGTCTGTCCACTGTGTGTCTCTTATAAGGGACACTTGTCATTAGATCTGGGGCCACCCAAATAATCCAGGATGATCTCACCTTGAGATGTTTAACTTAACGGCATCTGTAAAGCCCCCTTTCCTGAATACGGTCGCATTCACATAACATCTTATGGAAAAACCCAAACGAACTTTTTGGCCAACCCAACATCTTTGGGACAGTTACCATTCAACCCCCTATATTTGAAAACTCTCAGTACAAGGCCTGGGGCATCACAGGGGCTCAATAAATAGTATTCTTCTACTCCTGCCCTTTCTTGCTTCTCTGTTGGTAAATTCTGCTCTTTCTACCTTCAAATAAATGTACAACCTGACCACTTCTTACCACTTCCACTGCCACCATTCAGGTCCTGTGACCTGGGCTCACCAGGGACAGTGTCAGCCCCGGGAGAGTCCTGAGAAGGTCTGGTAGCCACTCCAATGGCTGGGCATGCAGCCGAGGCTGGCCCCGTAGGTGCAGTGCTGTGGCCGTGGTGGAACTCGGGGCCTCACCAGATGCAGGGGTGCAGTCTGGCAGGCCCTCGGGGGTGTCGGGGCTTTGAGAATCAGCCCAGCTGCTCAGTATTTCCTGAGGGTGTGGAGCAGATCAGCGGCCCTTCCGGGACTCAGTTCCCCATCCACGTGATGAAGAGGAGGCCTCCACTCTGCAGCCTTGAGGCCCCGGGCTCTGCATTTGAATGACATCTCTACTGCGTAGGCAGCATTGGCGCAGAGGAAAGAGAGATTATCAAGGGCTCCAGCGGAAAGTGGGGTTTTCTAGACATGAGGGACCAATGTCCTTAACCGTGTACCCAACACTGTCCCTGGTGACCTCCAGCCTCATGTCCCACCATACACCCCTCACTTTCCTCCGCCCAGGCCAGGCTGATGTCCCACAGGGCCAGGCTGCACCCTGGTCTCTGCTCTTCCCACCGAGGCTTTCAGCAGCTTCTTTGCTGCAAACTCTTACTCATCCTTCAAGCATCTGCTCAGGGTTTACGGCCCCCAGCAAGCTTCTGTATCACTCTGGATTCAGAGGGGGAAAGGAATTGCCGTAAGCATAACGGGAATACAGATTCCTTGCATTGCACAAAGGAATTTATGGAATTTATTCTGTATGGGAATTTCGGCATTAGTGCTCACACACATGAGTATTGAACAGGGAGGAATGGGGAGAGGTGAGGTCAGGGAACAGTCCCCAATCAGTCCACCAGAGTTTGATTTTGACCCTGCTGCCCCTCGTGACCCCCATGCTCACTGGGTCTCCAGCAGTTACTGCTCTGAGACTCTGGTATCCCTGCGGGACGCAGGGCGCACATTTGATGGGAACACCTCCCACTGTCAATACCGCTCTGCAGGATACGTTGCCATCAGAGGCTTTCAAGGATGCTGGAGCCCCCTCCCCAGTGTGTATCCCAAAGGCTTGAAGAAGGAATGTCCACTGAACCTCCTGGGGAAACTAACTCGGGGGTGGGTGAGCACATTGAATTAAAAAACCCATTCCATTTTTTTTTAATTAAAAAAAATTTTTTTAACATCTTTATTGGGGTATAATTGCTTTACAATGGTGTGTTAGTTTCTGCTGTATAACAAAGTGAATCAGTTATACATATACATATGTTCCCATATCTCTTCCCTCTTGCGTCTCCCTCCCTCCCACCCATTCTAGTAATCCAGTCTCCCTAAGTCCAAGGAAATTCTGACATTTCAACCTTGTTCTGTTTTGACCACCTTTGAGCCAGTTTCAGTGAATTTACCAAACTGTTAAAACTACTCACAGCTGCTTAAGCTGGCATGTTGAATCCAGACTCTCTGGTTAGTTAGATCATGTTAACAAATAAGACCTGATTCAGTATCATGTTCCTTGCACCCTGATTCGACATCCTTATGAATCACTTACACACGGATGACCTAAGTGCCTGTTCATATAAATTAGCAAAAATTTTTTTTTTTTTTCTTTGCGGTACGCGGGCCTCTCACTGTTGTGGCCTCTCCCGTTGCGGAGCACAGGCTCCGGACGCGCAGGCTCAGCAGCCATGGCTGATTGGCCCAGCTGCTCCGCGGCACGTGGGATCTTCCCGGACCAGGGCACGAACCCGTGTCCCCTGCATCGGCAGGCGGACTCTTGACCACTGCGCCACCAGGGAAGCCCAATTAGCAAAATTTTACAGGTGATACATCGCATCCCTTAGTGCTGTTGGAAGACGCATCTGGCTGAAAATCTAGGAGCAACGTGAGCTGGTGGAGGTAGACCTCGGGGAGGATTGACACTGCCCCACCTGCAGTCCCTTCAGGACTCTTCTTCATAGGTTCTGCAGACAAGGGAAGATGAGCCTCTCAGACGGGGAGGAAGGGCCGTTTTCTACTTGAAAAGGAAGCTTATAGAATTAGGGACTCTGTGGTCCTTGGAATCTTCATTGGAATCTTCCCACATGCCCTCAGTCTGATATCGATGGTCTCATTTTCCCAATTCCTCCTTCTTTGCAAGGCTGTGAATTCCATTTGCATTGTAATCCAGCTGCCCCAGGATTTGGTGTTGGGTTGGCTCACACACACACACACACACACACACACACATCTACTGGTTTGCATCCTTGTTCTAGGGAGAAAAACATTCTAGACACATGACATTCTGCTATATCCTCAGTTCTCCCAAGCTCTGGATGGGGAATGCAGGTGTCTGCCATGGGTGGTCCTGTCTGTCAACTGTTGGAGGCTTTTTGGGGCCAAGGGCTGGGAGTCACTGCCTCCTTAAAGCCACACCTACCCCCTCCCCCACCTTCCTGGAGATGATCGGCTGAAGGTGAAGCTTACATGGCCAAGCCCCCTTCCCTGCGTGAGCTGGGAAGCCACTCTGCAGAGCAATTTGGCACTGTTTAATAAGATCAATAAAATAAAACAGGCGTGCGTCCTATGGCCCGGCAGCCCCACTCTTGTGTATACGCCCCGAGACTCTTTCCAGGGACTATAAAGGGATACGTGGGAAGATGTTAATCTGGGTTTAGCTTGAGGTGATGAGACGCTGGAGGGGGCCTGGTGTCCACGTGGGGAAAACGGGGAAGTAAACCCTGTGGACAATGCAAACCACGGAGAAACAACGTACAGTTTTGCCCAGAGCAACAGGCGAGACCTGTGAACCCAAAGATGAATGAAAGACTTAAACAGGGGGGCTTCCCTGGTGGCGCAGTGGTAGAGAGTCCACCTGCCGATGCAGGGGACACGGGCTTGTGCCCCGGTCCGGGGTGATCCCATCATGCCGGAGTGGCTGGGCCCGTGAGCCATGGCCGCTGAGCCTGCGCGTCCGGGGCCTGTGCTCTGCAACGGGAGAGGCCACAGCAGTGAGAGGCCCGTGCACTGCAAAAAAAAAAAAAAAAAAAGTGCCACAGACTTCATGGCTTAAATAACAGAAATGGATTTATTTTCTCCCATTTCTGGAGGCTGGATGTCCAAGACCAGGATGTCAGCAGGGCTGGTGTCTATGAGGCCTCGTCCTTGGCTTGTAGAAGATGTCTCCCTGTGTCTTCACAAGGTCTCCCCTCTGTGGGTGTCTGTTTCCCAATCTCCTCTTATAAGGACACCAGTCACAACGGATTAGCGTCCACCCTAGTGATCTCATTTTAACGTAGTCACACCTTTGAAGACCCTGTCTCCAAATATAGTCACGTTCTGAGATCCTGGGGGTTAGGACTTCAACACATCAATTTTAGGGAGGGATCCAACCCAGCGCATAACAAATGGCTCGTAATCAACAGAGCCGGACTTGAACCCAAACCTTCGGGGCCGTTCGGTCCTTTGCCCACCCACAGATGACCCAGGTCTAAAGCACACACAGCGTGATGCTTCGCTTGCCCTAACATCCTCATGAGTCTGTTTTGACCGTGTCTGAGCGACCGGTCTGGCCCTGGTTCTCTGCACACATCCTTGCCAAATTCCCTTGAATCAATCATCAGGGCAAATTCTCCGGGGACAGGCAAGTGGACGTGGTAAGTGGCAGGGCCTTGACAGCCTAGCGGACCGTGGGCCGGGGTTTGGGGAAGCCAGGTGGCTAGTGGGTTTGTGCACAGTCCTCTGAGCCGCAGAGCTTCTTCTGGATGAACGGCCAGTCTGCAGCAGGGCTGGGATGACCTCTCTCCCCTGGCCACAGCGCTCAGCTCGCTTCAACATAGAGGCCAGCTGGCCGGAGTCCCACACGATTCCCTGGAGCTCTGAGCGCATGGGAGGTCCCAAAAGTCAGACAGCATCCCCGGTTTGGCATCTTTTCCTGCCAAGCCCGTCTGGGACTTTTGGAGATGGCTATGATTTCTTCCCGGTACCTCTGAGCAGCGATGTTGGTCTCTGGGCATCATGGTCCTTGAGTGCCAGATGTCTCATACTCTCCCCCAGCTCTGTGTCCAGTGTGTGTGAACAGATGGAGACATAGATGTCACTGTGGGGAAGCAACATGACCGCCTCCTGACCCTTGCCCTTCACTCTGCACCAACTCAGATGTCCTCCCCACTCTCAAATCTCTAACATCTGTGTAAAGTGAGTTAATTTAACTCCACACTGTCTACAGACCCAACCGGGAGCTAGGCCCTCACTTACAGAGGTGACCCCAAGGTGACCAAAGGGATAAGCTGAGGTCCTGGTCACTGCAGAGCCATGGGGATCATAGCAGGTCCACATGCAACTTCCCCACATGGCAGATGGAGGTCATCCAGGCATGCATCAAGGTGAGCAAACCTGGGAAGGCCATGGGCAGGATCTAAAGGGCACGTAAGGATGAATAAGAGTTTGGTTGCTAGGTAGGGTGTGGAGAGGGAGTCAAATTCCAGGCAGAGGAAAGAATGCACAGATTCACCATGCAATCCTGTGTTTACTGAGCTCTTTGTTTGTACCAAGTGCCTTGTAAAGCACTTTACACATATTCATTCAATAATCTTCACCGCAAAACACAGCAGTCCTTTCGTCTCCATTTTATATGTGCAGATAAATTCAACCACATGCCTCAAATTTCATGGCTCATAAGTGGCAGAGGTGGGATTCGAACCCATAGAGCTTGGCTCCAAGTCTACCTCCTTAACATGGTTCCCATCTAGTTCTCTACAGGCCTGATGGGGATGCTCCCCTTCGCTGTTCTCTGTTCTCTGAGCACCTACTGTGTGCCAGACACTGGAAGGGGCTGGGGTTAGGGTGGCCAGTTACAGCCCTGGCCTCCAAAACATTAACATATAAAGAAATAGTCAAGTTCAATACTAAGCAGTAGAGTTGCCATTGAGGCAAACTCAGGGAATTATGGGGATACACTCAGCCTGGGGGAGGCATGGTCTACGGGGCCAGAGGTGGGTGGGAGTTTGCAGGTGGAGGACATAGGGCACGGCACGTCTGCGGGCCGGGAAGAGTCCAGCCTGTCCGGGGAGCTGCCAGAACTAGAAAACCCTTGCGGTCCTGCTAAGGAGTGTGGGGTCCCTCTGAGGGCTGTGGGAACCACTGAAAAGGTGTCGACAGAACAGTGCTGTGGTCAGATCTTCTAGAATGTTCTTGGTGGCAGCCACCAGGAAAAGGCCTGGTGAGGAGAGAGCTGTTGGCGGGGGTCCAGCTGGAAGCCGATTAGGGTACAGTGGCGGGGAGACTGGGGCTCGGGGGACACCAGGGGTGTAGTAGAGGGAAAGGCTCAACGGGGAAAGGAGAGCATGTCAGGAGACAGTTGACTTTGGTCTCCAGGTGATGGCAGCTCCTCGGGCTTCTGAGAAGGAGGTGACATGATGAGAGGTCAATGAATGACGCATGGATGGATGGATTGGCAGTGGTGGGGAGAAAGCAGATACGAGGGGAGACAAGTGTGAAGGCTGGGGTCCCAGGCTGGAGAAGGGACACCTGATGAGGTGGAAACACACCTGTGACAGCTGCCAGCTTGATTGACTTTAGAATCTGGGCATTCAGGAGACACGGGTTAAACTCCACCCCTGGGGGAAAGCAGCGTGAGTGAAGGTGAGAATAGAGGTGAGTAGCTCATCAAAGTTGCAGCCTTGCGCTCGGCACTGGGTATGGCTGGGGAACTAGCTGACTAGGATCCCCACAGAGTGCACGGCCCTTGGAGGAGTAATGGAGACAGAGGCTGGACACTGAAATCAAGAGCGGGCTTGCAGACCAGAGCACGACTCTGTCTCCCATCCCTGCTGCTCCGAATGCTTTCAGATGTTCCACATCCATCGTTTCTCCTTCATGCAGGTGTCAGCCAGAGGTCTCACTCCATCTCTCGTTCCTACAGCATTTTGTTTTTCCCTGTTCGGTTCAAAAGACAGTTACAGATGTTACACATAAAATATACACGTATATTATGTGTATTATAATCATGTGGATATACTTTCAACTCTCTCGACAGACTGTGAACTACTTGGGGTCAGAAGTGCGACTTTGTTTAGCTGGGTACACCTGTGCTAATAATGTCTGACCTTGTTCAGGTTAAGTGTTTACAGGAAGGAAGGGGGGAACGGAAAGAGGAAGAGAGGGAGAAAAGAGGAAAGAAAAAAAGGAAAAGAAGCATAAAGAGCAAAAATAATAAAGAAAAAGATGACTGAATTGGGAAAATGAATATATAGGTGGGTGGTTTGATGGTTAGAAAGATGAATGGATGTATAGGTGGATGGATGGATAGACAGACAGATGAATGGATAGATAGTGATTAAATGGGTGAAGAAACAGGAATGTGGGAGAACCGAAGAGCAATGTTAGAGTTTTTGCAAACCATTGGGATGGCAGGGCTAGCCCTGCGATCTGCGGTCTGGTGGTCTCAGAGAATGACAGGGTCACTTGGCTGGTTGTAGGGCAGAACTGGGCCTAAAGACCTGACTCCTGGCCCTGAGCTCAGGGCTATTTCTACTCACGAATCTGTGTGTGCAAAGACAGTAGGGAAGACCTCAAGTATCCCTGCTTGAGTGATCTCGGAGCAAGTTGCTTAATCCCTCAGCTCTCAGTTTCCCTTTCTGTTAAATTAGGATACAGCGCTTATCACATGGACGTGTGGCGTCCAGACAGCAATGAGCTTGTGCTCTTGCCCACAGCTGCACCCCGGCCTGGTGCAGAGTCAGCGTGCTTCCCTCTGAGTCTAGGGCAAGGGGTGTTGGCTTCTGCAGTACATTTGGGCACTACCACACTGTGAGTCCTTGGGCTGGTCTTTCCCCTCTCCGTACCTCAGTTTCCTATTCTGTAAGATGAGGGGTTGGACGGACCATCTGAAACTTCACCTCCAACTGTCCTTGACTTGCCTGGGAAACTTCAGCTCCGTCCTTGGATGAGGGAATCAGGATAGCCCCTTGGCCCACTGGCCAGCGGGATGGCGCCTGGTCCGTCTGCCTTGCAGATTCCAGGGCATCTTTGGCTCTGCGTGGGCAGCCTTGCCGGGGGTTGAGGGGGTGAGGGGGGGTTGCGTGTGTGGTGCCTCGTCCCCACTGTGCCCGGCCTGCATGCTTCACCCAGACACAATGCTGCCTCTTTTCTCTCTTCCAGATCTGGCTTAGATAATCTGTCTACTTTTTTCTTTTCCCCTATTTTCTATGAGATTCAGCAAATTCTGCTCTGGAGAAAGCTGCCAGGTCAGTGGGAAACTGGCATTTGTCAACAAACTGAACCAGTGTGATCTTCCAAGGCAAAACAGCCCAGACTGGTTTCCAAAGCAACTCACCCCAATGTCCACACTCGACAGATGTAGCTGATTCCTGGGGGGCTGGAAGCGCACTGGGGCCCACGGCCGGGCATTCCAGGCCCCGGGGGAGAAGCCGCGGGTGTGAAATCTAATTTCTGCTCACTTGCTGAATATCTTTAGCAGTTTCTTCATCTGTAAAGAAGAATTACTAATAATTGACCAGAAAGGGCTTTTGTGAGAATTAGAATAGAACACTTACAAAGAGTCTCGCCAAATGTCTGATACATGGAGAAATGTTTTTAATACCATATGTGTGTGTGTACATGTGTATATATGTATATATAATTTATATTTTTTAAAAACAACATACGCTTATACAGGAATATTTTTAAAGAAGCAAATCAAAAAATACACCAAGATTGACTCCCAGAGATAAGTCCTGTTACCACTGAGTGACATTCAGTCATTTTTTTCTGTATATGTACAAATTACATGTATATTTAGAAATTGAGGTCTTGTTACTTTTATTTATTTACTGTTTACTTGATATTTTAAGCTAAACATTTTGTGCCTTCAGTTTTCTGGGAGAGTCTGGGGTGAATTAGCTGCATGATATCCTGTGTGTGGACCCATTGTGATTTATGAGAACAATCCCCTGTCATTGGACACGCAGCTGGGATGTGAACCCAGGTCTGTCTGGGACCAAAGCCCTGGATGATTGTATTACCCACAAGATCCTCCTGTGGGGCTGAGGCTTCAATACCTGCCAATGTCTCTGAGTTTCTCAAACTCCATCTCTGCCCGACTTGCACTCCCCACTGCTCCTCCCTGGGCCTCCCTCCAGAAATCCAGGAGCCTGGTCTCCACCCACATCTCACTAAGGAGCTACAGATACACCCTCTTTAGGACCTGCACCCACCTCCTCCCCACATGGCCTGCCTGGTGAGAGGGGAGAAGATTAAGGGATTTAGAAAGAAGTGGAGTGAGGGGAGATGCCGTATAAACATGGGTAAAAAGCGTGATATTTGCTGACAATCTTTTTTTTTTTTTTTTTTTTTTCCTATCTTTCAGGGCTTGGCCCAGAGCTTCAAAGCACGAGTTCAGAAGTTTCTCTTGTAGAGCTGTTTTTGTTTTCCTAAGTGTGAGAAACCCAGAACCATGTGTTTCTCGTTCTACTTACTCCACATGTAAGAAAACCTTGCTAGGGGCTGGGACAGATAAAAGGACTAAACACTGATAAGTGCCAGATGAAACCCCTTCTTCCTGTTGCGTGTGGACGTCTTCCTACAACGAGTCTCAGCATCCATCTTCTCACTTCGCAGCAAATTCTTCTCTGATCTCTCTACAGCCCTCTGCTTCCAGTTCCTCCTCTCCCGGCTGCTGTAGTGATTGGCCTACAAGAGAAACCTGACTGTTACATTCCCTTTCTTAAAATCTATAAAAGTTTTCCTTTTGCTCTCAAGGTAAGATCAACTCCTAAACCTGGGACCCAAACCCCTCTGGGATACAGTCTCTCCTGACCCGTCGACCCCCAGCATCTTTCAGACTCTTCATTTTCTCTTCCTCTGGACCCTGCTCATCCTGTTCTCTTGGCCAGGAAGACACATCCCTGATTTTAGGTTTTTTCACAAGCCCCTTCACCTGGCCACCTCCTAAGAGTGGGGCTAGACAGGGTGAGCTCTGGGTCACGCAGTCTGGGTTTTAATCTTGGTTCTGTCACTTTAAATCTGTGTGGTATTTGGCAAGTTACTCAACCTCTCTGAGCCTCGTTTATCACAAATTAAAATGGGGCTAATGATCATACCTATCTTGGAGGGATGTGATGAAGATTAAGGGAGCTATTACATATAAAGTTGAAGTGCTCAGACCAATGCTTGCCACGTAGTAAGTGTTCAATAAATGTTGGATCCTTGAGCTCAGGCATCACCTCCTTTGGAAGATTACAGATGATAGGAAATTCTTTGAGAATCTTCTAGCAAAAGGTAGAGTCTATTTCTACTGCCCCTGAATCTGGACTGGTCCCATCACTATTTTGCCCAACGGAGTGTGGCAGAAATCACTGGGGTCTTGCCTTTAAAAGGATGGGAAGCCTCTTCGTTGGTTGTTTGTAGCGTACTGGAAAGGTCCCGAGACTATGTGGAAAGGCAGAGGTGCCCAGCCTCCCAGCCATCCCTGCCAAAGTGCCAAGGTAAAGCAGCCATCTTGGAAGTGAGGGCTCCAGCCCCAGCCGTCCTACCTAATGCCACGTGCATCAAAGATGAACCACCTAGCTGAGCCCTTACCAATGCATCATACTGTGAGCAAAACAGAATG